>NC_068405.1:12249883-12587383 GCF_023724105.1 Carassius gibelio | reverse complement strand
CAGTTGCACGGTGAGAACTGTCAGTGAGTGGTGAGTCCCTGCTTGACTTTACGACCTTCTCTTTTCATGAAGTCACAAGTACCTTTAGTGCAGTAATGGTACGGTCCTGCATCCAAGAGACAAAAATAACCACCCGTCCACTGCATGGTCACTCTCCAAGATAATCAAAATGTTCATATGAGAGCACTCCAAAAGGAAGCATAATTCAACCAAAACAATAAAGCATCACATTGGTTGGCAGATATGAGGGCTGAGTGTTTGTCTATGAGCGTTTTGAAGTCTGTTTCAATATCAACACTGCCTGAGGATGCATGCCAACATTTAGTTGGCCAAATGTATTTTCTGTCTGGTTGAATCTCTTAAAGAAATGTCCAGTTTATATTTCCCTGCTAAACTAAATCATAAACAAAACAACAGCAGATCATATATACATACATTATTATGATAAAATGTTAACATAATTCAGTCTGAGCACAATGTTTGTTTGTTTTTAAATGTAAATGTGTGTAAAATCACTTATAGTACAGACATTAGTACTGTAAAAAATATTTGAACTGTAAAAAATGCTACAGTAAAAACCTGTAAATTGGTTAACAGTAAGCTTCCATACTATATACGGTGAATACATTTAATTACATTTAATGTAATTTTACAGTAAAATACTGTTAAAATATGTTTTTGGAAGCAAAAAATAAAAAGTCATTGTATAATTTACAATGAAAAACTGTAAATTGACACTCCCAGAATTCCCTGCATGACACTTCATATTTAATGTTTTTTTTTCAATAACTTGTTTCTTCTTTTTTTTTTTCTTATCAGCTGTGTACAATAGGATTTAATCTGACAATTAATGTTGTTAAATTAATGTTTATCCCATTATATCATTATCATGTGTGTCACCATGATGGGGTTTAGTGTTGTTTAGTGTGTGAATGAGACTGTACATCTTCTATATGTAAATATTGCCCTCCTCAGCTTGTAGAAAAGCTGTTTGTGCTGAGCTTTAGTTCATCATGTGACTTTCTCATCACCACCAGTTTTTGGTTATCAGTGCATTACAATGGTTCAAAACAGATCTAAGTACTTCAATATGTTGGTTTATTAATAAGTTATATATACATAAGTTAATGAAATGCAGTATTTTATTGTGAATTTAAGTTAAGTCTGTACAACTTTAAAAAAAAAATTATGGTGAAACTCTGGCAAACACAATTTTTCTTTACAGTATATGTACACACATAAATTTTATTACATATTATATTTATTTTATATTATAAAATCATATGCATTTTATACATTTGTACACACACACACACACACACACACACATATATATATATATATATATATATATATATATATATATATATATATATATGTGTGTGTGTGTGTGTGTGTGTGTGTGTGTGTGTGTGTGTGTGTGTAATTTATTACAGTAGGCCTAATAGGATAAAACAATTATGGGGTACAGTGACTTGAATATTTCTAGATAGGTAAATCTCACAAAAAACTAGATACCTTCAAATAAATATAAATAAATACATAAATACATAAAAAGCATCAAAAGATAATTTCTGCCCTAGAAAACTACTGCAAACTGAAGTTTTGGGAAGAACTATGTGACAATATTCTAGTGATGAACTGTTGTCTCGGTCAGGTGAGGAAGCCACACGGAGTTTAGCTGCCCTTTCATCCGCAAATACATTTCTAAAGTATGAGGAAAGCTATCTAAGTTATTTACTTGAATCGTTATTTAAATCCCCTCTGACCTGAAGGGGGGAGAAGTCTTTGCCCTTGTCATAACCTTGCTAACATTCTGTTAACTTTGACTTCAATGCACATGCCTTTGAGCAAACCGCATATCTGGGCATTAGCAAACTCAAGTGGAATTCCTTAATGTGGGACAGAACCAGAGTGGAAGAGTACAAGATCAGAAGCAATTTTTTGGCCATTTTGATTCTGTTCTTTGATTGCTGTTTACAGAACTGAAACGAGCTCACTGTTGTAATCTGATGAAGCTTTCCAGCCAAAAGCTGACTTTCATTGCTGATTATGTGTTTTTTCCTGAGTTGTGTGTTGTGGTGTTGTTTCTCTGTTCTTCATGAAGGTGACTGGAGAAACAGATGTGTACTGTGTTCACTGCTCTGAGGAAGGACACTGCAGTAACGTCATATTCCCCTGAGACCTTGCAAAAACTGTTTGGTGCACAATGAACATTACGCAGAATGTATTTTTGAAATGTGTTCATATTTACTCATACTTTATAACAGTGCTTTGTAACACTATTGATATTGCTGAATTATTATTATTTTGTTTTTTCTTTTTCTCAATGAAGTGAGACTGAAACGCTCACATTCAACATGCCTGGCAATTCAGAGTAACACTGTAAAATAAATAGGAAGTCATTTGATTTATCAATTAGTAATTCATTAGATGAATGTGAGTTTGCTAAGCACTGTCTAAATATATATCTGGCTATTAATTCACATTATCCAATAACCTGCATGGAAATTCATTTCGGAGGAAGAGCAAGTTATTAGATTTTGAATGTTATGATTACAACGATGGCTTTGCTGACGCGGCAGAACCAAAGACATTGTCTTCTGGTATATCACATATAGTGAGGCTTGAAAAGACTTAAAATGATAACTTACTAAAGTATTCCATGTTTAATTTAATTCGATTTTGTATACTTTAATAAACATGTTTTAAAATAATCTGAAATTTTGTATAATGTTTTGTTATAATACAAAATAAAATAAAATAATTTACATTTTATTAACATTATATATATATATATATATATATATATATATATATATATATATATATATATATATATATATATATATATATATATATATATTCACTACCAGTCAAAAGTTTGGGATTATAAATTTGTTTTATGTTTATGTAAAAATATTATTATGATGTAAAATAATGTTTTTCCATTTTAATATACATTAAAATGTAATTTATTCCTGTGATACAAAGCTGAATTTCCAGCATAATTTCTCCAGTCTTCAGTGTTACATGATCCTTCAGAAATCATTCTTATATGCTTATATATATTATCAGTCCTGGAAACTGTTGTGCTGCTTAATATATTTTTAGAACCTGTGATACTTTTTT
Source organism: Carassius gibelio (assembly GCF_023724105.1). Classification (NCBI taxonomy): domain Eukaryota; kingdom Metazoa; phylum Chordata; class Actinopteri; order Cypriniformes; family Cyprinidae; genus Carassius; species Carassius gibelio. The sequence goes on along the minus strand of NC_068405.1, from coordinate 12,584,251 downwards.
TCAGAATTCGTTGATGAATAAAAAGTAAAAAAAAAGAGGAATATAAATCTTTTCTAACAAAAATTCAGTACAGTACAAAATACAATGCAATAAGTACATTTTTATTCTTTCTTTTCTTCTTCTTTTTTAAATTAAAACTTTTATTCAGCAATGATGTGTTAAATTGTTAAGAATAATAGCATAAGATTCATATTGTTAGAAAATTTCAAATTTGAATAAATAAAAGTATAGCAGTTTCCAAAAAAATATTTGGCAGCACATCTGTTACCAACATTGATAATTTTAATAATAAATCAGCATATTAGAATGATTTCTTAAGGATCGTATGACACTTTATACTGGAGTAATGGCTGCATCAGAAATAAAATATATTTGACAGTTTTTCTCAAAACTACTTGTACAACCATCTAGTCATTTATACAAATCATAAAACCAGTTTCTCATTCTTTTGAACAAGTTGCGATTGCTTTTGTACATTCATGCAACTGATTATGTACATTTATCTGCAGTTTCCTACATTATCAGTTGCTAATGTCATGTTGCTCAAAATTTATTATATAGTTTTCTGTGCAATATAATTTTTTTTATAATTTTTGTTTGGTCAGACCACTAGTAAAAGTGTAACTGGGAATTCTATCCAGTCTCTTTCAATCAATATCCTACATACAGTAATATGTAAATTTGTTCTTTTTAAATGGATATATGGCATACATAAGAATACTGTTCAATACAGTAACTGTCATCCAAAATGTTGCCATAGTTTACATCAGAACATCCCTCCAGAGTTCACTGTTATACTGACAACACGACTAAACAATTTGACTGTCTTATCCGTACACAATGAGACAAGGACTTGTCATTCTGATGGCACTGACATGTTCATTGACACAGATATTTCTTTTTGAGAGATGAACTAAGGATTTTGAGCAAGAGATTGGCTTTTGCAGGTAATCCATTGTGTTTTGCTATTTATACGAGTTGTTTTGAGAAATGCACTTACTGTTTTGCAAATGTCAAAGATGATTCGAGAAATGTTCCAAAGCGACTGAGAAAAACTGTAATTTAATTTTTAATTTATTTATTTCAGTTTAATTATTGGGGTCTCTCTTTTGGAAACCATTGTATTAATTTTACTTAGTGTTGTTATTTGTCAAAAAAATAAAAAAATAAAAAAAATAAAATAAAGCTGAAATAAAATATACATTTTAGATGAAAAACATAGAAAAATACATAGATTAAAGTACTTAAATTTCCAAAACTAAAATCGAATAAATATGTAAATGAATGAATGAATGAATAAATAAATAAATAATTTTAAAAAATTGCTCAAATTAAAAAGAAAGAAAAAAAAAAGTATAATAGTATATAAATAATTCTAAAACATCACTGACAGAAAAGTCCAAAAATGTCCTCTTCAGGATGACCCAGGGAAAACACACACAATCTAAAAAATGAAATGGAAGGCTCTAAAAATGATTTATCAGCAGTGGATTAATTCATATCCTCCTCCCCATCCATATACGACGTGCCATTTCTAATGGACTGCTGGTGTTGTCCATTCATCTCCTGCATTACTCATCTGTTTCTCATTTTGCATCCTTTTCTTTTCTCATCCACTCTCTCATCTCTTACACAGACCAATCAGGACCTTTTCTATTTCAAAGTCCATTTTTCATACACTTCAGCAGCCTTTCATCTCGATGTTTTTAGTCATACTCCGAGAGGGACTGTGAGAGAGATGAGGAGCAGCTCATCTGGAGAAAGCAGAGAACAATCTCTTCATCTTCAAGAACCACCAGCCTCTGCATGCACAAACATCTTTACCACTGCAAGCCCGGGATCAGGTATGACATATCTCACTCTCACGCGCTCCGTCTCGCTCCCTTCTTCTCTCTCGCTCTGTTCTGGGAGATGAAAGGCAGATGAAATGTTCATAGCTTTCACGAAGTGTTCGCAGTCCATACGGTGCTGAAGCATCACCTTCTGCGTTCCAAACACAAGTTCAACACGCACACATACTTCACTTCAGAATTCACTCCGGGTAACTTTCAAAGTCAGGAATGTTTGTAGGTTTATGTGCGTGGGTGTTTATTTGTTGTGTTTCTGTGATGTCTAAACTGAGATGATCCTGACTGAATGCCGTCGTGACAGGAAGTCTAAGTAGTTCATGTCATATCAAAAGACAGAGACTGACGACGAGCAGGGGAAAAAAATGCTAACACTCGCCTGAGAAGACAAAAAACATTTATTAACTTTCCTGCCTTTACCAGAAAAGTCCTAGTCAGTTCGCATCTTGAAAAGGCAGTAGGTATAAAAGTACAGCTTCTTAAAATCCTCAACACTGTTTCTCAAGACTACACTTCAATATATTACACACAGTCTGGCAACAATGGAATTATATATTTTTATTCTTTAGGTCAAATCATGCAATTTTTCGGTCTGGGGCATTGTAAAAAAAAGTTGTACACAATAGCATAGGATACTTTTATAAAACTTACTTGAGTATTGAGTTTTCAGACACTTCATTACAAGTTTAAATGCAATCAAATGAAACTGCATTATAGTCTTAACTGATATTAAATGCAGTTAGCAGAGCTAGTGTTTATGACCCAGTCAAGTGTAATTTAACTCCATCTTTATCTGTAATTTCATAATTACAGATAATGGTTAAGTGTATTGCATAATGTATAATCAAGCATTTATGCTAAACTAAACCGAGTGTCTGTTTACACTAAGTGCAATAGCCTGCCTTGTAGTAACCTTTCATTTCATAATATTATCTGCAAGTACAGTTTTATTTCAAATATACTTTTAAGATTTGAAGTGCACTACAAGTGTATACCCAATACAATTAAGCACACCTTTTTCGGAAGGGCTGCTAATACACAGGTAAATTAATTTGCGACTATGGAGAAACCCCAAAGTTTTAACCACTACAATACAGTGATTAGTGAACTGATAGATTTAACATGTCTTTTGAATGTATCACAGTGATTTTGTGTGAGATTGCATTCATGAACCATTAGTCAAGAGTGCCTACTTTTCCTTTCTGTTCTCTTGTTCTCTTCTTCCTCTCACCTGGTTTCTTTCGGCACACTTTGACAAGGCTTGTGTACATAATCAGCAGCAGCTGGAACTATTGAAGCTGGCAGACGGGCAGGTAGACGGGTTTGCAAAGCAGACAGGTGCACCGTTGTGTTAAAACAATGCTCCTGTTCAGTTCTATTCAGCTGTATCTAGGCGTTGAACTTGGAAATGGTTTCAACAAGCATTTTCTCGTATGACGACGGCTTGACACGTTGTCATTGTGAATTTAAATGCAATAAAATGCCAAAACCAACAATAATCGCGACGCCAGTTTTGTCTGTTCTCAGGAGGGGAAGGCGACAGCGGTGTCACAGGGTTTTCACTGCAGTTCAGCCCAGACAATCTATCTCGCATCAAGCCTACCTAACATTGACAAGATGACAAACTGACAAATCCTTAATCCAAGCATCCCAACGATGAATCGGCATGAAAATGATCCTAATGTTTCGATCCCACCAACAGCACCCGGGTGAAAAGAATAGATTTCTGCAGCCAAACCAAGCCTTGGCGGGATGAGCTTGTTCTCATGTTGTACACACTGATATCTGTCAAACCCAAAGGTTAATTAACTCCTGGGAAACATGGAGTAAAATGACGTTTCTTAACACAAAAAAACGTTTTCTCCCCATCTTACTGCTGCTTCCAGTAAAACCTCCACCAAGAAATCTGAATGAGAAAAATAGCACACACACACACAAAAAAAAAAAAGTTAATTAAAGACAGATAAAGAATCAGAAGTTCTCCATATTTCCACAACAAGCCTCTCCAAAGGTGTACATTATTAGCGCAAATGGACCGAGGGCAGTTTAAGCTTCTGTTCCTTCTGATTAGGATTTTGGGTTTTGTGCCGTCTTAATAGTTTACGGCAAACTAATTAAAAACACAATCATTACGGGAGCTGCCCTGGGCTCCTTTACAGACAGAAATAAATAGAATCGTGTTTGGGAAACTGTGCCTCCCGCCGTGTGCTAAAGGTGAAAGTGCTTTTGTGTGCAGTGAAGTGTGTCGAGCAGATTTTGTTCTGGCAGATGAGATAACTTAGCAGTGAAGCAAGACCCCACACTAGTCTCTATACTTATTTTCATCTCTTTTTTTTTTTTTTTTAATAAATCTTTGCAATTTTTATATAAACATCAAGATCAGAGAGAATCAGATATAAAATGACTTCTGGTACCAATATCAAATCGATTATTATTATTATGCTATGGTTTATAAATAACAAATGGCCGATAGTAACATTTTATACTATTTTGCATATTTCAGCATATTTATATTGTACAGTATGAATTTTTTTTACATTTACAAATGAAAAAAGTGAGCATGAACAACTACATATGCAAAATAGACCTTGGCCAATACTAATATAGATACACACTTATTTTACAATTTATTTATAACACCTTTTTCCTATTAAATATACATAACTGTGCAAACTAAATTTTTTGCAAACACAAATCTTTATGCAAAGCCATGCTTCAAAATACAGATATATTGTAGTGCAGGTATAGATTACTCTGTTTTATTGTCCTTTTATTCTGATTTTCTGAACATTCTGCCTAACATTTATTTTTTTGTTCCACTGAAGAAAGTTTTTTCAGATTTGAAACCAAAATAGTGCAAGATTTCAAAAGTTTCACTTTTGCTTCAATCCATTTTTACAGCAGCAAAACTCAGTAAGTTCCTCTCATGGGTCTGGTTTTGTGTGTGTGTGTGTGTGAACGTGTGTATTTAGGCAGGCCCAGCAGGTTTTGTAGTTTATTGACCTGATCATTCTGCCAGGGAATTACTGTCTGATATGCGAGTGTGTGCGCTGTTGTACGTGTGTGTCGGTACGGCAGAGCAAACATTGACATTCATCTCTCTAGCTACATTTTTCCCGGGTGCCACTTTAATTGGCCCGGAGAAAGTCACCACAAATAAATGAAAGCTGACTCTCTAAAAGCTTGTGCTAAATTAAATATTTTTTTCTCCCCATTGTTCGCGCCACCTTCTCACGCTTCCCCACCTCCCTCCATCCGTGAGAAATCTCAAGCCTTTTCCTCTGAGGTAAATAATGACTTAATACAGCCAGATAAAGGCAGAGAAATAATGAAATAGCAAATTGCCATTTGTTTCTCTTTTATACGCCGCTCTCTGTTTGACTTGAAGAGTTCAGGGGTGAGAGAGTTGCTAGCTGTTGCAGCAGAGTACACACAGTGAGTTTGTCCCTGTCAGTTTTAGCACTGTTTTGACAGGAGTGGCATTAGTAAAGACACAGACATGAATGTGTCTGAGTTTTACAACGAGGGCCAAGCAAAACAGACAGCTGGTAGCACAGTTACCGAGACAGATGCAAACTCTTCAGCTGCAGAGCCCCGCAGGGGTCAAAAAAAAAAAAAAAAACACACAAAAAAACCCCCTGCATAAACCAGCCTGAGGTGGCTTTCCTAGTCTGGGTTTAGCTGGTTTGTTTTGACTGAAACACCAGCAGGCAGAGCAACTAAACCAGATTTTTTTTTTTTTTTTGCTATACTAGTCCTGGATCTATAGCCATTATATATGTACACAAGCTTCACTTCACATAAACTGTCACTCATGCTGACGTTTTTAAGCTCCTGACTGCTCTGATTAAAGCACAGTTAATCTCCTGACGTTTCTTACAGATTTAAAGGTTAAAGTTTTTTTTTTTTACATTTTTTTTAATGTACATTTCTGACAGTTTTTTTTTTTTAAGAATATTTTTTTGTATTTCCAGAACAAAGAGACTAAAACTGACAGTAAGAATCCTCATAGAGAATTCAGAATCGTGGATTTCATACAAAATGGAGAAGCGTGAAGAATGACTTGAATAGCGTTTAGTAGTTCAGGGTCTATTGTGAACTCCAAGTGATTAAATATGCTTTAATCTGTCAAGTTGGGCATTTCAAACCCACATGTGATATGAAAGCCCAGAATAAACAAGCTTGCATGACTGACTGAAAGACTGATTTAAATTAAGCGGATGTAGTCTTAGGGTCAACTTTTATATTAAATAGCACACTTCATCATTTTATGTTTTGAGTAAAGGCCGCTTATATAATGATAGTCAAGTTTTTTTCACCAAAGCAGGTCATTTTGTTTGCCGCTGTGCCTTTAAGACTAGGATCCCCTATACTGTATGTGAATAGCTGACGCTACGCTTACACTGCCTTGTCTTTCAATAATGACATGTTTGCAAATCCTTCATCATAATATGACAGGTTCACACTAAAATTATGTCACACAGACTGAAATTGGGATCATTTCGAAGGATATGCAGAGCTGTAGGTGCTACACCACAAGCATGGCCAGCAGGATTTAGTACATTTAGCACTTTTTTTTCCCAAGTATCATGTAAAGTAAAAAAAAAAAAAGTAATTTTAAATTGGGGGAATGTGTAAAGACACTGTTTAAAACAATATCCAACATGGGAATATTCAGAAGGACATGCAGAGCAGTAGATGCTACATAAGCCTCAATGTTTTTCAGCACTCAAACTGGCTAGTATGATTTCTAAGGATGATGCAAAAATGCTATTTTATATTCTCTTAATAGCTGACAGACATCTGACAACATAGGGGGACTTTGGCTCAAGGACTGAAGTGAGGAAAAGTGAGGCCATAGATAATGCTAGAATCAGTGTAGGTCCCAGGCCAAAGTGTCTTGTGTGTTTTCTTACCTAATCCTCCGAAACTAACCTCTGCTCAGCTCTGATCTCATCCGTCAGCATAACCTATCCAAATACCACTCTGGTCAAATTAGAATGGCTCCTAATTTAGAAGTCAACAGCTTTGAAATCTTTGTTCAGCTGGTCTTCTTGGCAAGATTATCTAATAACCTTTGTGGATGAGCAACTACTTATGGAAATCAAAGGCAGACATGGTGTTGATAGGTTAAGAGAGATCATGTCTCATGTATCATGTATGCCTTTTGACATCAGGTTTTATTGAGTGCATGTCATTTATTGCAATGATGTATTTACCTGGTCAAGAAATACATTTTAGCCCAACGCTTTGTTTATTCCAAAGGCCAGAAAAAAAAGTTAGAATGGGAAATATCATCTGATTTATTGTCTTGAAAAACCCTAAAAATGAAGTGGAATGTGTAGGTTTGATTGGTTTACAGTAAAGCTTTTAATTACATTAAATCATGGCTTGTATAGCACTTTACTGAATGAGTTACAGTTTAGCTTTAGACTCTCATATGATGAGAGAACTGAGGAATGCAGACTGGAAATAAAGAGTTGTTTGCTTTGTAGGGACTCAAACATTTACTGAAGGAAATTCTGTAACTGTTCTCTTCTTTCTCTTCCCTTAATAGCTCTCGTGAGCGCACACACACACTAACACACAGAGAGAAACACTACCACCACCACTGACCAATTTTCTCTTTCAAGAGACAGACAGACACATTTGGTCTCCAAGGTAACCTAGCTTTTGTCTATCTGGTTGCCAGGTGACTGGTTGTCATAGAATCTAGACATGTACATTTAGTATTTGATACGAATCTCCAGCTGTTCAGCTGTACTGTTTCTCTGTCAGTCTTTCTCAATATTTGTCCACCTGTTCCAATATTTCTTCATTGTATCACTTACATTTTTTCTTCTACATTTTGTCACTTCAAAGAATGGCAAAAATGAATAGGCATGAAAAAGATTATCATTCAGAACTCTGTATCATCACGTTTAATTATATTTAAAAAAAAAAGTTCATACAGATGGATTGTCCATGATTGGATCGACGTATAGACAATGATAGACAATGATAGACAGACAGATGGACAGACAGACAGACAGACAGACTGATTGATTGATTGGTGGTTGGATGGATGGACGGACGGATGGAGAGAGTAAGTGTGTTTATTTTTATTATTAAAAAGATTTGATTGTCCGCCGGTTCCCGCCTCCTTCTTCCCAATGATTATGAAGTTTAATGAGTTACAGACAGACAGACAGACAGACAGACAGACAGATAGACAGATAGACAGATAGATAGATAGATAGATAGATAGATAGATAGATAGATAGATAGATAGATAGATAGATAGATAGATAGATAGACAGACAGACAGAGACACGGATGGACGGATGGACGGACGGACACACAGACAGACAGACAGACAGATATATATATATATATATATATATATATATATAGATAGATAGATAGATAGATAGATAGATAGATAGATAGATAGATAGATAGATAGATAGATAGATAGATAGATAGATAGATCGATAGATAGATAAGCAATGATAGACAGACATAACACGGACAGACGGACAGACAGACAGACAGACAGACAGACAGACAGACAGACAGATAGATAGATAGATAGATAGATAGATAGATAGATAGATAGATAGATAGATAGATAGATAGATTGGTGGATGGATGGATGGACGGACGGAGGGAAGGACGGATGGACGGATGGACGGACGGATGTCAGAAACACTCATGAGCCTGTAGAATCATTGTGACTCTGGAGTGTGTGTGTGTGTGTGTTTGTGAAGGCAAGTCTGCCCTTCAACTGACACAGTTTAGAGGGAGCTGAGAGTAGTTGGGTAAATTTGGCTAATTCTGCTGATGTGCCAGGGGAGAGAAACACACTCCAGCTGACTGAACTGGGTTAGTATTAAATGTAGGGCAAAGTTCCAAACCAAAACTACCACACACACACACACACACACACACACACAGAAACACTTTTCTAAATACAAATGGCAGCTGGTGCACAATAGATACAAAGACGAAACAGAGCGTCCCTGCCACACACTCTCTCTCACAAACACACATTAACAATCACATGCACCAAGCTGGCATAAACATACACAAACACACAAGGTCTCTCACACAAGTAAACTTTCTCGGGATCCATGCTCTGCTGATTGTCTGTTGTGTAAATATTTACCTTAACACTCTCCAAATTCCCAGATCCCTTCATCTGGACCACCACTCCCCCCAATGTGGGAAGAGCCACAATCACACACACAATGTGTTTACCTCATCCTCAAAATAAAATACACACTGCTAATGAGAGCACGAGACAGAGAGAGAACACTCAGACGTACAAAGACAAGTTCACAAAGATGTGTCCACACACAAACCACAAACAGATCCGCAACACTCACGCAAGAGAAGAGATACAAATGCATTTGGACAAACTACTGAAGCAGCAACAGCAAACTAGATTCAGCGGGGAACAGAGGCTAACCTGACATAACACTTCAGCTCAAAGAACAGCCGCACAGCATTCCAGCTCACATCTCTCACTGAAAATGGATAAATGTGAAAAGATTACGAATAAAACATTCATAGGTCATAGTTCATAATTCATAGTTAACTTGTATTAACAGATTTACCGACATATCTGGACTTTATGTACTTTATTTACATATAAAGTTTTATATATAATTCAAATAATATATAATAATATATAATAATTCAAAAAAATAAACACTAACATTCATCAATCAAATACTTTGTTAAATTAATTTACATAAATTCTATTTTTACAATTGTATGATATAAATAAGATTTTAAATAAAGAGAACTAAACCACAGTTTTGACAAAACCACATCAAATTTAGTCAGCTACTAGATAATTTACCTTTGTGAGAGAATCAGAAAAATTTGTAACCATAAAGTCCTTAGAAAACCAAATGTTTAAAAGATACGAAACAATATTGTCAACAAATTTCAGATTTAGTGACAACACAGTCATAGTCTGATACTAGTCATTTCCCTAGAAGTAAAATGATTTACAATGCAAAAACCTGTAAAAATATTTTTTTTTTAATCAGTTCACGAGTTCAAAAGTGAGACTTCACAATATAGCACCTCTCATGCCTTAAATAAGAAATGGCTGTGCTGTGTGTGGAGGTGCTGAACACACTGCAGAGAGGCATGAACTTCAAACAAGGCTGTGAAAACAGACGGAGGGCATGACGGGGAGACAGCGGACTGCAGAAAGACAACACAGAGATAGGGGACTCCAGAGGGACATTCAGCCCCCTGGACCAATAACACATGCAGACGGGGTTAATGTCACTCGGGGCATGATTGGCAATCTGTGCTTATGGGAAACGCTGACCTTTTAGAAAGAATGAGAGAAAGAAATTAGGGAAAGCTAGAGAGACAGAGAGAGAGCGAGAGAGAGAGAGAGAGAGAGAGAGAGAGAGAGTGTGTATGGAGCTTTAAAGTCAGTCAATGACAGCTGGGGTTCCTTTGAACAGCTCAGATTCAAGAGTCAGCAAATATGTGAGTCTCTGTGTCCAATGTATGATAGAGGTTTGAGTTACACCTCCTCTTCTGCTGGGATGGGGAAGTGTGCGTGTTCAGGGAATCTGCCCTAGTGTGCTGCTGCCGTTTGTGTCTCACTGCAAACCTTCCAACCTTTAAATCAGAAGCTGACACACGAAAATTGAACTTCTATCATCATCTGTTTACTGTCATCATGTTCCTAATCCAAGGGATTCTTTGTTTCTTTGAACATGTAATGAGATGTTAGACAGAACGTTTATGTGTGATGTACTACAGCTGTCAAAAAAAGTTGTATGTGTCTAAGAAAGGAGAAAAAAACACCATATAATGCAAAATGACAACTTCAGTGTGATGTACAGATCAAAATTATAGTTGTTATTCACTGAAAATCAGTCTTCAGTGATTAGTTACAATTGGCTTTACTTTGGCTATGGTTTTGACGGACAGATTTATTTTAGCAAATGTAATCAATTTGATAATTACTTTCAGTAAATAAAAAAATAAAAAAATAAACAGTAAAAATGCAAACTTTTATAATGTTTTTAAGTGCTTTCATATTTTAAGTGAATATAAGCATCACATTATAATGTGATATAATAATATACATTATGGGCAGTGTTTTTAAAGTATTATACTATATATTCTTACACTACATATTTTGAATGTGCCTTAATATTTTATTAGTTATTTTTAAGTGCTTTTAGTTGTAATTTTAATTCATATGTAAGTTTTAGTCATTTTATGTTCTTTTGCAATTTTAATTAAATTATAAATTTTGATTTAGTTTTATTATTTATTTTTTCATTTTAGTTTCTGTAATTTTAGTATTATTTTATGTCAGATAGTTGCCAACACAACAATGTAATTTTTTTTATTAAGTTCAAGTTATCTTTTATATATATATTACTTCAGCTTTATCTAAATGAACTAAAATATGAAATAGTTAAAATTTAATATTCATTTAGTATGAACATTTATATTAATTTACATTAGAATTTTAAAAGTTTTATTTTAAATTAATGTTAAATGATGGCAAAGTTAATGTAAAAATACTTAAAATGAGCATGCACAATATGAAATATCAGTACAATATCGAAAGTAACTGCTATGACAACATGTGATTTTATGATAAAACTGGTTCTTTTTTTTTTGTTGGTCAAATTTAAAGTTTGAAAGTGCCTTTTTGACTTTCATCAGATGGTAAAGAGCATAAAAATTCAGCCTACCACTTCTAAAGAAGAAAGTAAGTCATGGGCTTGGAATGATGATTAGTGATGAGTTTTACTTTTGGGTGAACTAACCCTTTAACCAGATCTACATTTAAACCCTAATCCACTTTTTAACTTCAGCTGCCCTCAGCGACATTTTATAATCCTAAATTTATGTTACTACTCAGGCTTCAGAAAACACAGGGCGTGAGACTCTAAGAAAGTCCAAGTCGGTGTTTTTATGTGTGTGAGGAGGGAGTTATGCAAGTTCATTGGTCATTAACAGTTTCTCCACCTCCAAAAGCCTCTGTACACTTCTCCAAATCTAAACACGCACAACTATTACCTTCATAAATCCCTGCGCTTTCTGCCACAAACTCCCCCTTTCAAAAACAAATGTTCTCTCTCACTGTCTCTCACACACACACGCAGACATGGCCATGGTTCACTGGCTCTGTGCACAGCCTTCCCTGTATCTTTTTGTCTATGAGGGCTGCCAGGTTTTGTTTTGTGAGGAGAAATAACAAAAAAACGACCTCTTATTCCCTGACCCGCACCGCCTCCTCGCCGCTCTAAACCCCTCACACACATTCCACACAGTGCCCGGGTCAAAGGCCACGCCAAGCACAATAACCAGTTAAAAAGGAAAGGAATGGACTGGGTGAAGTTCATTCACATCTCAAATCCAGCTCAGCACAGAAAGTGCAGGGAACTTGAGAGAGTTTGAGGGAAAAATGCACTTTGAGGACTGTTTTCTTTGTCTAAATGAGCTGCGGGATACTAATCACATGTATCAGGAGAATTCACCCGACCTTTAGAGTTCTACAGAAATGTCTCCAAAAACAGCATCAGCAGAAGCTGATTGTGAGGCTGACAGTATAGAGTGTATATATAGCAGCCTGGTTCTGGGAGTACTTTCTAAGTCATTTTGACCAAATTTGATTTATTTAGTGTACACTTTCAAAGTTATGGTGTTAAACTTTTTTCTTTTTCCCACAGAAATGTTGAAGTAGAATTTCTCTGACTGGCTATACTGTACATGCCAAAAAATAAAAACATACTGAAATATAAAACAATTACATATTATTTCTGGGCCAATTATAATTTTATGATTCATTTCTAGCATGCAAATCTTTGTTTGCTTAATATGAACATAATTTTTTTTTTAATCCTATTTGTTACTTAACATTAGCTTAAATTACTTTTAGCCTGCAAATACTTACCATAAATCATCTTGCTGCAATACTAATTTCTAAGCTAACAGCATATTTTTGCATTTTGGGTAATGGAGTACTTCTCTGGGAATTCAGCACCAGGATTTAAAATTTAAAACTTTACAGAAGCATACTATATAAACATACGAGTAGAAGCATAAAACTGTCTAACAACATTTCTGTGCTCTCTGTGGGTCTTGAAAAGTCTTTACATTAAATCAATTTCTTTGTGGAGACTTTAAATGGGAATTTTTACTTCCAGAAGCAGTCTGGTGCGCTTTATTGTCTGTATGGTGTGTGAGGGTGTGTGTACTGTACTTGTTGAAATAAGCGTGTGGGAGAAAGTAAGATAATTAAAAGCTGTTGTGGTCTCTGCACAGAGCATGTCTCTAGAGGAAGATGCTAATCTTTATGACTGCGCGTGTGTGACCTGTGTCTCTTAGGGAGGATGTGTGTTCTGATGGAATGCTGACCTAGAAACCAGAGCATGGATAATCCTGACAAGATCACAAATCTCATTCTGTCACCAAAGGGATGATGTGTGTGAGTGTATTTGCAGTTGTGTAGGAAGATAATGAAGATTACATTTTATTGCTCTGTTCCAAAACCCAGTGAGCTGTCTAAGGAGACAGCATTTTTAGATCATCAATGCTGCACTGCTGGCAGAAATGTAGGTAACTTAGTTGTGCTAAATTCTATAATGCACCTATATTCTAAAGCAGCAGTGCATGTTTTCTCTGCAATGAAGGGGATAAATGAACTGCAACAAGCTCAGTAGAAGATAAATAAATAATAATGATAATAATAATCAAGATGGCAGATGATGCAAGAAAAATGGTGATTATAAATACATGTAATAATTCAATTCAACTCATTTATCCAGCACAATTAAATTATGCAATGATTGTGCTATTAGCTTAGCAACATGTTTACATCAAATACTAATCAGTAGTGAATATCTGTTATTTGTGTGGCATGGAAAGTTGTAGAGCACTTGGTTATTCCGTCACAGTTAAAATATTGCCTATGTAGGCAGTAGACTGGAAAGAAGCTCACTAGATTTAGGAACCGAGCATATGTGTGTGTATGTTGCAAAATTACCCACATTTTTACCTCATTTTAAGTGTGCGTGCTATTGCTAGTGTATGTGTGTATGTGATGCATTGATGGTACACAGATGGTGTGAAATCTGTTCATGTGGTTTAAAAAAAAGCAGAGATAGTCCTGGTATGTGTCAGAATATCAATAAAACTTTGCAGCAGTGTGTGTGTGTGTGTGTACTTGTTTGTGCTGTCCCCACAAGGATAGTAAAACCTGAATTTTTTGACATTATGGGGACCGGCCTGAGGTCCCAACGAGGGAAAACAAATACTATAAATAGTAAATAATGTTTATCTGAAAGTGTAACTATGCAAACAGACTCCACAATTCACAGAAACAAACGTGTGTGTGTGTGTGTGTGTGTCGACAGTTAATCAAATGCTGAAAGGGAGCCTGGCATGTAACATTTAAGTTTGTGATTAATGTAAGACTAGCTCCAGCGTATGTACGGGGTCAATAAAAATAAGAATTTGAAGGGCGCACACCATACACGCAAATGAAAAGCTTCAATGCTAACCTCTCGCCTCCAGCTAACCCTCCATTCACTGGCGAACTCTCCGCACACACAAACAGCTGAACGAAAACAAACACGGGCACACACAGTTATGCTATCTATGAGGCCCAGACGGACCCTCTCCCCTCAGGCGGCCATTAGCAGAGCGAAGGTGAGTTTCAGAGAAAGAGGAGTACACGCCGTATGATACGACCTGTCAATCACGCGCAGAGCCTCAGAGGAGTAAATATTTCTGCATTTAAATTGGACTATAATGTTATATTGTGCTGGAACCGCTTTAATAACGCCACGGTTTTGGGCAGAAGCGTCTGTCGGTGGAAAGGGGTACAGATTCTGAATAAATATTTGAATTGAAGGGATCGGTTTAATCTTCTGGTGAATGGACCGAAAGAAAATGAATGATTATGAAACTGATAACGTAACAATATCTCGAATCAAAGCATGTGTGTCCAAATGCGCTTCTGTCTTAACAGCTTCGTCTCTGACAGCCTGTCAGTGGCCTGCTGGCGTGGATATTATTGGACTGAAAAACAACTCTATCACACACCGCCAGAGTCTGTTTCAAGAACAAACAGACGCTCAAATGCAGCAGCCGTCGGTTCTTATGACTATACTGTGAAGGGTCATGTGGGGTTTTGGTAGTGAGGGGTTTTTACGGCGCCTGTCAAAGTGCCCATTTGATTTAGTGCCCGGACTTGACGGGGGCAACACATCAAACACTGATATAGAGAGATGAACCAAGGAGGAAGACAGAACGAACGAAACCAGGAGGGGAAGGGAGTGATGGTGCCATTAAAATGCCAGTGATGTCATCCAGCACTTATTATGAGCCAGCAGTGAACTGTATCGAGTCAGTGGACAAACAGAGTAACAACAGAGTTGGAATGTGGGGAGATATTATGAGATCAAGTGAGCGAGAAGAAATAAGTTAAGAGGGAAATCTAACAAAGAAATGCCAAAAACATCATAAAACAACAAGTAGTGGTAAAAACAGCCTCTGGGAGTTTTGATAATAAAGGTGAATGATAGTCACGATAAACCAGCCCAGAGGTGAGTTTTTTAGTTTTATCAGCGAGTTTTACTGCATGGAATGTAATATTTACTTGATAGAGAGTCTGGAGAGAGAAAAGAAAGAAAAAGAAAAAGAAAGTAGGGAGCAGGTGCACCAAACAGTTTTTCCCAATGTCTAATCTCAACATCTTTTTAAACATATTAACATTTATTTAACATTGCCTCAGTGTTTTTATAACATCTTAACATCTGAGTCCGAACATCAAGTCCTGTCCAGTACAACTGGACTTTTTTTTTTTTTTTTTTACTGAAAAAGTCCTCTTGAAATCAGCATTTGTTTATAGAAATACTGTTGAGTTAGTTAGAAACAGTCTTTATCACAACTCAGTATCAAGGCATCTCAAATTATGATATTAGGTCAGCTGACAAATAAAATAAAATAAAAGTGTAACACCCAGTACCGAATGACAACGTCAAATGTTAAATGCTAAAACAGGGTTTGGTGTCATTGTGTGGTCACTATTGGAATTTTTTGGTAGGTATTGAAGCGCTTTGGGTGGCTTAGGTTAACATTAACCAGGCCAGACGGCTTTGCCTAGCAAACAGAGAAGCTGGACAAAGAAAAATAAAAAAATAAAATAATAATCTGGCCTAACCCATAGCCTAGCTAGCTGAGGAAGTGCTTTACATCTTTAAAAATTTAGGCAGCAGTATATATCACATGATTCTGGTGTGAAGAAGAAATTAAACATTTACAAAGAAAAAACCCCAAAATAAAGTATGAAAAAGGTTGGGAAAAGCCTGCTAATGGTTCTTCCAGGCCTGCAGGGGCAGCAGTTTAGAAATGCATCTCTCTTAAATACCACAGTATAAAAACTCATTCAAATAATGACACAACAGTCTCTGGCTGCATCCGAAATTGCATATTTTCCTACTATATAGGTGAAAAAAAAGAGTATGGGACAAAGGAAGTGTGTCCAAAGTCACAGTACTCATAAAACAGTAGGGAAAAAGTGCCAAGATGACCAACTACTTTCGGATTTTTGAATGGCAGTGAAGCAACGCAACTTTGATGTTTGTAGCGCAGATGACATTCATACTATATAGAACACACTTTTTCAGCAGTCGTAAAGTAATTACTCATTCAAAAGAAGTACCCTCTCAAGAGAGTATGCGATTTCGGACGCAGAAATTGTAAATGGTTGAAAATCTGGAAAATATATGCAGTGAAAAAAATATCCTTTCAATTCAGAATTAACAAGTATTAATTATTTCGCAGACATAAGTCAAAAACAAAGCATAATCAAGTTATGCTAATAAAAATCAATGTTTTTAATAGATTTTATGCCTTAAGTGATTTAAACAAATACAGGATGACCAGTGTAGTCTGATTCCCAAACAAATGACTCACTTCCTTAAATTTTTTTTATTTGTGATATTTTCATCTTAAGGCTTGTGACACCTTAGTGTGGTTGCTGACTCAATATTCATATGACAATGTCCAGATAAAGATACTCATAGTTTTTTGTAATTGGCGGTATTTTATAAAAAACAAATTAATGATGTAAAAAATATGAAAATAGAAAATCTTATAACTTGTTTTTGTTGACATGTTTAGTTTTTTTATTTAATACACAGTTAGGACTAATTGGATTGAATTTATGTCACCATTAAATGCTCTGTGAAAAGTCCATTATTTGGCAACAGACTGATAAGGACTGTAAAAGCCATAAAAATCACATCTCTTATCCCACCCCCTCTCCAAATGTCTTTATTCAGAAGTCCTGAAAGAATAGTCAATGGAGCAGTTAAGGGGAATCAGAATTTGATAATTACAATTACAATTCCCAATGTAGGTTTCCACTGAGGGTTACCACGGACACAAGCAGGGTAGGTTAGATAAAACTGCATTTGTTTTCCTTCGTTTAGATTACTCTCATTTGCTCAAAACTGTCGAAAGTAATTAAATGGGAAGAACAAAAGCATAAAAAATACATTAACAGAAATAAGTAAAATGATAAAGGCGCCATTTCTGATTGTTAGTCATTTGTGGTAATGACGGCAAGAAATCCTTAAATCAACGTGGACAGAGAGAAGTCTGAACCGGAAAGCTCAGGTCACTCCGGCCGGTAACAGACGGTCTCTTCTTACATCTCACGATGATGTCACGTTTCATCCAGTGAAAGAACTCGGGTGAACTGTGGACCTGAAGCCTCAAGCTAGCACAGAGGTGATAATGTCAGAGATGGTTTGGAGACATCGCCCCCGAAATGTGATAATGAGAGTCGAGACGAGATTGTAACCAAGCAACGGATATATGTATCACTCGAGAGGATGTGGAGAGTTTGTGACTGAGTTTCTTGAGATGCACAGTCGCACTGGCTTTCTTAGTCCTACTGTCTTTGGCCTGAACCACAATGCTCTGAGCAACATACCAATACACAGCTGGAGTCCATCTGCGGGGGTTAACACATGAAAACACAAACTGCTGTAATGTGGATGTGTGTGTTAAGTGTGTATAAGTTTGGCATTGTGTGTCTAGGGTGAGCAGTTTATCATGGTGTACTCAGTACTTCAAAAGGCCAGAGAAAGAGAGCGAGAACCCCTCATATCAAGTTGAGTGAAGGACTCCCGCGCACCGCTGAGGGGTTTTTCTTTGACCGCTCAACTTTGACCTCCAACCTCTTGGAAATCTCAGAAGAGTCTCCATCTGAAACAGACGATCATCCATCTACAACTCCTCCACATGTGATTCCTGCTGCTCACATAAATATGTTTAAAAAACCTCAAAAACAAACAATCGGGTGCTGAGGAGTTGCAATAGGAAGCTGATGAAGTGGAAGGAATGAAAAACGGTTTCTTTGATACTTAATAAATAAATCAGATGGAGGTCTGAGTTCAGGAAAGACAAACATTTACAGTCAGATGAACAGAGGGGCGAATTCACTAAACAGTTGCACTACTTTTACGCCCGGTACAGTTGGCGTCTTATTCGCTAGCCACACACAATCCAGTTTAACAAGTGCTTTTTGCGATGGAATAGCATATAAACTTGGATTATCAAATAATAGTTTTCATTTTACGCGCGAACATGCCTCCTTTCTACGCAAATTAGCCTTATTTTAGAATGCATCAACATTGTATAATAGATCCAACTAAGCCAAAAAAAAGCTTGATTCTGCTAACTACATCATTTTTTTTTTTGGATTGTTCCAAAGCGCAAGAAATACTGAATTCGGTGTCTTCATCAGATCCCGTCAAAAGACATCCAGTATTCAAAACCGCCTAAAAAGACACAATTGAGATAATATTTAAAAAATATGATTGTGTAACATGTCTAGTGACAATGGCAGTGTTAATTCATGAAATGATGATCAAAAAAATGAAACAAGCTTTTGAAATGGAAACATCTAGTCAAACCCGGTTTTGACATTTTAAAGATTCAGTCAGTTTTCTGGATCTTAGCGATACTGTACAGTCCCAGTAAAGTACGCCAGATTGCGCCAGTCTGCAGCTGGCGAAATGTAGCGTGGAGATGGTGTTTTGATGCATTTTTATTGTTAGTCAGTGAATGGACCATCAAAACAATGAATGTGCAAAATAAACGTTGCAATCAGCCAGTGCACGTTCTTAGTGAATTTCCCTCCAGAGGGTAAAAATGTAAGTATATTATACATACAGGTATTCTTTTTTATGAATCACTCTATACTGTTTGGTTTTGAGGATAAGCACAATAACTCAGTTTAAACCATCAGAATGGACGGATAAACTCATCTCCAAAAAGCGTGTGACGTACATTCACTTGCACCTGAGTACATGTGAAATCCATGATCCTACCGCCTCAGCCACACAAACACACTTGTAAATAAATGCAAACACGCTGCTATGACATAAAAGCTGGATTTACCACTTTCCTAGAACTTTACTTAACATCCAAGTTCTAGTATCACGTATAGGCTCTTAAATATAGAGTCAACTGGACACACAGGTACCATAAATTCTGTATTGGTTGTCTGCATGTTCGCAGATCTCATACTTTGTAGTAAATGTTGGCTGGACTCTGAGGAGGCATCTCTTGAACGATGTAGACGGGGTGTCCGTAATCGCCGCTGACTTTTTCGTAATGGGGGCAGTACGCCGAGTCAGCGGTCCGCAGGGGAATGATGATATCACTGGGCTCTGAGCCATTATTGTTGCCCCCGACGGTCCCCGTAGCTGCCCCGCAGGAGCTGCCTCTCTTTGGGGAAAGAGAGGAGAGTGTAAGGGCAGGATGGTGAGTTTCAGAGTGCTTGGCTTTCCGTCGCCGGTAACACACAACAGCGATCACTACAGCGATCAGGAGGATGAAGGCTCCCCCGGCACCACCGGCGATTAGGGCGATGTTAGAGACGGACACGGCGCCACTGTCTCCCCTCTCACCGGCCTCACTTCCTTCACCTGCTTTAGAGCTACTATCTGTATCTGAAACAGAAAAGAGCTGATAAATCAATGACCTGACATCTGAAGCCCACTTGCTTTTGGCTATATCTTCTACGACAAACATCCAGATAGTAGTTAGATTAGATTTGGTTTAACCCATAACTAGCTTTGATTTCAGCCGGCTTGAGTTCAAATATGCCTCGTGTTTGTCTTTAACACTGCCGGTTCCTCACATGTTTACCTAATGGATATCAAACAGTGCAGTCTAAGAATAAAAAAGCCTCCAAGAATAAAAAATAAGTGCGTGTCTAGTGCGTTTTGTTCATTATTTTTTTTTTAATCAACTTGATGCCACATGCATATGGCCTCAAGGTTAATACAAAAATGCAGTTGAAAAAAGACTTTTCATAATAAAAATCGTTTACTTGGCATCTTTCTGAACCTGGGTTAACATTCTATTTTAGTGCTATTTCAGTTATTATTTATATACTATTACAATATTTATTATTATTTTGAATAAGCTTTTATTATTTAAATTCATTTAATTTTAATTTTAGTTTTAGTCGTTTTGACATGCTTTTTATTTTAATTTAGTTTTAAATCCAAAATTATTTAAGTTTATTTTTAAGAGTTTTATTTTAGTAATAATTTAGTTATTTAGTATTTTTTTTAGTTAATTTTATTTTCATCTCATATTTGCTTTATTATATATTTATATCTACATTTATTATAGAAAAGTATGAAAAGTATTGCAGAATAGTCCATCTGCCATCAGTGTTTGAACTGTAATGGTACGAAGCAACGAGAATATTTTTTGTATACGAAGAAAACAAAAATAACAACTTCATTCAACAATTAGTCTCCTCTGTGTCTCTCCGGATCACCATAGCACCATTTTGGAGACTATGAGCTGAACGCAAGCAGCGTACGCTCTTCTGAGTCAGCCGCACCACAAGGATGTGCTGTTTTCTTTCAAATCTAAGCGTAAATACACGTAGTAAATGTATCCTTGTGGCGTGGCTGACACAGAAGAGCATACAAAGTTTGCATTCAGCAGATGTTCTCCAAAATGGTATTATGGCGATGTGGCGACACACAGAGGAGATGAATTGTTAAATAAAGTTATTTTTGTTTTCTTTTCGTACAAAAAGTATTCTCGTCGCTTCATAAAATTCTGATAACTGATGGCAGATGGACTATTCTGACGATGTCTTTCATGCTTTTTTGGACCTGGACAGTGTTATTTACTTGCCAGTTAATGGGACAGTAAATGATTAACAACAATGATTTTTTAATAGTTCGTTTTAGTTGATTTACAAGCACACAATTTCTGTATTGTAACTAGTTGTCACAAGTCTCTTAAAACACTACAAAAATAGAAACAAAATGTAAAAAAGGATAACGCAGAGAAGCATTAAGTATCGTTCAACTGTCTCCCTCAGGCACTAAAAAAAAAGTGTAACTACAAAAAGTCCTTGAATATTTCATGAGCGCGCATTACTCATGACATACAGAACTGTTATGCTCACAGGGACCCAGGTTTGAGTCTGACTTGGGTCATGTACCCAAAACAATTTCCCTTCTCTCTCCCTTCACTTTCCTGTCAACTGTCCACTCTGTCTTATGCAGTAAAGGAAAAAAGCCAAAAAAATAAACCATAAAACATAAAAAAAAAAAAAATAATGAAGCAACCATTATTTCATTTACAATTGGCTTTCTGTAGCTAGACTTTTTTGCTGTTTCACTCTATATACTGTTCTTCTGATACTGAAATTCTGGGTCAATACCTCTTCCAGGGCCAGGTTTCATAATCCAGGTGCAATGCTAACATCTTTTCAAAATGACAAAAGTGAAACGTTGCTTAACGCAGGATTAAAAGTGGCCTTAATCCAGGGTTTAAAAAACAGATGTTAAACCAGTGTTAAGCTCATAAGCGAATGTGAAAGTGTCCTGAATTATTTCTGACTCGTACCTGGGATTCTGTTGCTGGGACGGCCTGGATCAGGTTTGGGTTTTGGGGGAAGGCCATATGCGGCTATGAAAGCAAAAAAAAAAAGAAAAGTGATTATATGATGGAAAACACTCAGTTTGCATCTATTATGACCAGGAGCAAGTGTTTGCTTGTATTGACACAATGTTTGCTGATTTTTGACTCTTTCAGGTTCATTCGTTAATGTGTTTTTGGAGGTGATGATGATACTCACTCTGTCCTACTTTGAGAACCAGCTTCATCCCTCGCGTCACACAAACGCCTCCTCTCATGCTGTCGATCCCTTCTTTTGTACCGTCAGAGGTAGCTTTGGACAAAAGATGAAAAAACATAATTTCAGTGTCAAGGTTCTATCAGCATTTCCATTGGTGTGAAAAGATGGCTCACTGGAACTCTGAGTAAGCAATAAAACACTGGTTTATGACTCTTCATTACTTCACAGCAATGTGCAGCCACTCACTCATATAAAGGAGAAGCAAGCATAACTGTGTAACCGCCAGTTTTTATGAATACAGAACACACTGGTGTCCTATTACTTTTTTATTAATTTATCAGAAGCAAACATCCATATTCTTGTTGTGACAACTATGAGACGTTCTTGATAGACTAATATAACATAACCTAGCATGAAATGTAGAGGTTCTTTTAAAAAAAATCACATTTCTGTATCCCCTTAAAACAGTGAATTCAGCAGGTCTCATCCATCAAACCATTCAAATTATACAGTATATTTTTTTATAAAGTCTGTTCAAGTGACACATTGTTTACACATTGTTTCAAAATAGCTTTTCAGACTGGATTACTATATCATGAATGTATTATAATTGAGATGTAAAATGGTAAGTCCAAAATATTGTACTACAAGATAATTTTCTTTTAAAGTTCCTCCATGATTTATAACTAAAAGTGGTCATAAAAAAAAAAAAATCTCAAGCTCAACCTTAATAAACAACCCTGTTTATGATATTTGTTTAATATTTATTTTTTGTAGAGGGTTAGATTCCCTGGCAACACATGATAGGTAAAAATTGATAGACTGAATGCACTGTAAGTCGCTTTGGATAAAAGTGTCTGCTAAATGCATAAATTTAATTTAACATTTTTAATGCCTGATTATACAAAACAAAATCTCACAAATCAGGGAAAGTCCCATTTTTTTGCAACAGGGTTGGAAGCTTCACAAATCTTATAAAGTTGAACAGCAAATAAACAGCTCATGTTATATTTAGTCTGACCTCCTGCATCTTCTGAAGGCTCAGAGCTGCTTTCACTCACCATTTGTTGAAAACTGACTTCATGTAATGAATGTCATGCCCTTTTTTTACCGAGTTGTTTACTTTCTAATTAATTTACGTGAAATGTCAGTTTAATGAAGTTCGGTTTTCTATGAGTTTAATTCGGTCATTATCACTTTTGTTGCAAAATATTTAAGTAAACCTTATGGTAGCCAATTAATTAAAAACGTTAACTGAACGAACTGCATTAAATGCTGAGAGATTAATCAAATCAATTAAAATAGATTAAAAATCTATTCATTAAATGTTTGCAGAGAAAAAAAAACTCGATGATCGTTACAGTAAATCATTAAACAGACAAACACAAAAAGTTGCTTTGGAAGTCGACGTGTTTGTTATATTTCCACGTCAATGAACACATTTCTTTGAGTTTGTCATTGCGACAGAGGTGGTCGTCCACACAAGATGTGTTCCTGTATTCCAGCGCTCTTTCTAGCATTGCTTCTTGCCTCTCTCCAGGCTGCTTTGTATATAGGAAACTGTCTCTCAGGAATAACAGAGACTCGACCGCAACTATGTTGCCTTTTAACCATGTATACAATCACCCCTCAGTGCACACACACAGCCTCTGAAACACACAGTCATTGCATCTTCCAGCCTTCACGTTACTAAATATTTCATAGGTGAGGCGCCTCTCTGCAAAACTTGGTACTTTATCCATGTAAGTCTGAATAACTCAGCATCCAGGCACTGAATACTGCATTCAAACAATGTTCGACCTCCATCCCCATGGTACAAAGTGCTTCATCTTCAAACTTATTTTCCTTTCCAAATATAAGAGGCAGTTCATGAGGACGATATTGAATTCCTCATTGCAGAAACACTTTGTATTCGATCCATTCAATATTTTATTGAACCCCTCAATGATGCACCGTAGCTAATCTGCAGCGCTCTGAAACCACGCCACGCACATTACAAAGACTTTTCCCATTCAAAATATCTCGATTATTACGTTCTTAGGAAAACATTACGGCAGACGGCCGAGGAGCACATGACGACGAGGGGTGCCAGCAAACATGCAATAGCTTTTCTGCTGGAGGGTAACAGTTTTATTTTTACGTGGAGCTTGATAACAAGGAGCTGAGGCTGGGCTCCGTATTTGCCGGTTGGCTAATGAATTTGAAGTTTATCTTCAAAGCACTTTTGTGCAATGACGTCTGCCACAGATTTAGGATATTTTCTGAATTCAATACAAATTAAGCTCTATCGACAGCATCCGTGACAAGCTTTCAGTTACCGCCCAAATTCAATTAGAGAGAAATACAAAAATAAATGAACTGTGTTTATGACAATGCACTTGCAATGATAGCCCAAAATCTACCTTCTCTATAAAAATGTGTTTGTTTTGAACTATAAAGTATCGAAATACTCCTTTTAAATGAAGCAAGGCTGATGAACCTCTTGATGTGTGTTACTGTCTGTAAAATAATAATAAAAAAATCTTATGCTCAACAAGTGTGCATTTACTTGCTCAAAAATACAGTAAATACTAATATTGTGAATCATCACAAAAAAAAAAGTTTTCTACGTGACTTTATTTTAAAATGAAACTTATTCCTGTGATACAAAGCTGAATTTTCCACACCATTTCTCCAGTCTTCAGTGTCCTTTTGTAACATTAGAAATGCCTTTACTGTCACGTTTTGATGAACTGAATGCATCGGAGATGAATAGAAACATGAATTATTAAAAAAGATTGTTGTTGTTATATTTGAATCTGGTAGAACGCCTTGCCCCAAAGACCTCCATTATAAGTGCACTACTGAAAACACAATGATTTTCTGTGGCAATCGACAGCATGACACAGGTGCTGTCCGTGAAGCTCAACTTTAAATTAAACCCAGAAAACTTCTTTAAAATTCATGAATTTCAAAACTTTGCGATTCGCCTCAAAAAAGGTCAAAAACATAACAAATTTATGTTAAAATCAAGAACAATGAAACCCTTGGATTTCATCCAAAGAGCCTCTTACATTAAAGCCAAATATTACATTTACCCAAAACTGACTTAAATAAAGAATAATCTTTAGAGAATACACTCAACATATAAAAGATTCACCCCCTCACATGTAAACACACAGAAATACACACACTCATGGAGCGAATCCAAAAACATAACCTTCTCAGTGCTCACGGCAGTCATTAGTCAACACACTGGAGGTGTAGAGAAAAAAAAAGATTCATCACCTAATGACTCTTATTGTGTTCCTCACCTCCCTCGCTCTCTCTTTTCTCCCTCTGGGGATGCAGAGATGTTGAGTAAAGGTGTAAAAGCTGAACTTGATCAGCAGAGAGAGGAACAGAGAGTTACCTAGGGTTGTCATGATACCAAAATGTCAGCAGTCGAGGTTTCATGATTCTTGATGCCAATTTTGATACCACATCAAAAAAACGAATATGCTAATGAACAAAACACCTTACTCAGAAAGCAAAATAAATATAGAATTATTAGCAAATTAAATGAAAAGGCTTGCAGCCTTTACCTATTTATTAATTAAACGATTACTTCACTTCCAAATGAAACATTCCTGATGATTTACTCAGCCCTATGTCATCCAAGATGTTCATGTCTTTCTTGCTTCAGTTTCTTCAGAAACTAAGGTTTTTGAGGAAAACATTCCAGGATTTTTCTCTATAGTGGACTTCGGTGGGACCCAAATTGCAGATTTCACACATTGTGTAATTACGAAAATAAATTGGAAAGGTCATACGCAGTTAGTTCTTCATCTGTGTACTCCGGTTTAAAAAGGTATGGTAGGGTGAAAAATCGATCTCATTTTATCCTCCAACTTTAAAATCATCCGACATCATTCTTTTACCTTTTGTTGGCAAAGGACATCTGATTTTCTTTACTTATGCCTACATCACGCGTGACCTTTCCAATGTTACTACGTAATGCATGAGGTTGAGCAAGTGCAAGATAAGCATTTGCGTTTTTTTAGAAAATGACAGACCATTTTGCTAGATAATGCCCTTATTATTATGTAGAGCCCTTTAAAGCTGCACTGAAACTGCAATTTGGACCATTGGGCCCCACTGAAGTCCACTACACTGAGAAAAATCTTAGAATGTCTTCATTTTCTTCAATTTCTTTTTGACTGAAGAAAGAAAGACATGAACATCTTGGATGAGATGGTGGTGATGAGTAAATTATCAGGAAATGTATATATCAGGAAACATATAGAAATAAGCAATAGAAAAAAAAACAAAAGAACAAATATAGAAATGAATAAGTGTTTTTGATGTTTTTCAGATCTCTATCAGCAGTATCATGTTCAAGTAATTATCTAGAAATTACAAAAACAGACAAATAAATAAATTAAATATATAACCAAAATATGTTCATGTTGACTAATTTATTCGATTTGTATATGGATTTATATTTTATTCATACATACATTTTTATTTTACAAAAAATTGGAATGTGAGCATCTGAAAGCAACTGTAAAACTGAGCTATAAATACATTGAGTTTGCCGCAGTTTATCATTGACTTTGTACGAAGTACCTGTATTTCTGACATCCCTAGAAGGAACTACGAGGGAAAAAAAATAAAAAGAGGAAGAGGGTGAGCGGAAAGGTGAGTGGGCGTAGAAAAACAGAAGTCTGGAAGGTTCTTATGATGGTTGTGGCAGACAAGAGGCCGTGGGTTTAAAAGGAAGATGAAAAGCAGACATGACACACACACACTGCAGTGCAGACTTTACAGTCTACATGTTCACTCGAGCAGTCGAAAAGAAGAGAGAGAACAACGGATGACTTCGGTAATTGAGACGATGATCTGCGGTGATGTACAGAAAAGCGTGTCTGGAACTGAGATGAAGGAAAAAAACATTTTGAAATGACCCACATACTGACCCGTTCCGCCCCTCTCCCAAAATTCCTCAGCCCCCTACACAACCCCCACCTGAGAAAAGGGGATTGACCCACGATGGGAGCAGCAACAGCTCGAAAAGATGGTTTTAACCCCTGACAAATAAGGCCAGTGGCCAAGTCAACCTTTTCAGCCCGCTAGGAATTAGCACAATCTGTTTGGGCTGCAGAAACCCAGAGTAATTTTCCTAAGTAAAGCTCAAGTTCCTGCTGGCAAGAGGGCCTCCATGACCTCATTATCCTGCAGCTGTGCCAGGGCAGGCCTAAAGGGGGCAGCACGCAATCTGAGACACACTGTGGGTGTGTGAGAGATTATGTGAGAACACATTCTTCCAGTGACAGAACATATCTCAGACAAACCCAAGCCAGAGCGGCACTGTTCAAGGACACCTCGGGAAATCACTTTAAATGTAGCTCAGTGTAACATAGGGACATAGCAAATGATCTGAAAGTAAGGGAATCTCATTATGAACCTTTTAATTTGCCTTATGAATATTAATGAAGTGATGTAATATTGGCCACCTGATTTGCTGAAAGATACACGCATCACTGTAACAGTTTTTGAAGTTGTAAACAAAACAAAACTATTGGAGTATGTTTTACAAGACAATACTATTTCAGTTTTTAGGGTTTAGAGCTGTTTAATTCCAAAGTTTCGGAATTTCTGGTTCTGGAATTAACTCTAGAATCGATTCTTCACTGTTTCTTATTCTTTTTCGAATCTTTTTTTTTTTTTTTTTGAAAGATTGGAGTCGCTGTGACTTATTTTGCAAATCACATTTACTCACCATCAAATATTTGTAAAAAAAAATTTTTTAACAGATTCATTTAAACAAACCTTCTGAATGAACTGGTTTCTGGAAACGAATCTAACTTAGCACTATTCCCAAATGACTGAGAGTCTATTAAAGAGGAACTGATTCTCTTCAATGGAATTGATTCCAATTTAGGTAACTGATTCTTAATTCCCAACACTTTGGAATCGAGGAACCATTTCCAATGTAAAAGGAATCAAATCAAGTTTACAAAAAAAAAATTAAAAAATAAAGTTTACTAGCAATTTCAAAGTGAAAATATTTCTACATCACATTGTTTTCAGTGTTGCACTAAACATTGTAGGATTACCACTTACTGCTTGTTTGTCAGAAAGCCTTCTTTCCCTGAAACTGGGAACATAAACTTTTTTCCAAAGGTGAAAACCATATTGGACCTAAAACA
The DNA here is from genome assembly GCF_023724105.1 of Carassius gibelio. Classification (NCBI taxonomy): domain Eukaryota; kingdom Metazoa; phylum Chordata; class Actinopteri; order Cypriniformes; family Cyprinidae; genus Carassius; species Carassius gibelio. The sequence continues at coordinate 12,556,064 of NC_068405.1, read as the reverse complement.
TCCTCTTCTGACTGTGGGAATGCAATGAACTTTGCAATAGAGTTCAGATGTTCTGGTTTTCGTGGCCTGCTGCTGTGATCTGTAACACATAAAGTCCTGTCATGCAGTGGATTGTGGTTAAACAAATCTCTTTCATCAGCCGGTACGCAGATGTGATGCACTAAGTGCGCGTGTTTATGAGGAACAGTTGTTCTATTGCTTCACTGAGCTGTGCAGTGATTGGATGAATAGCTTAAAAGGATAGTCCACCCAAAATCAAGATTCTGCCCTCATTAGGGCCTTTCACACCACGTAGTTCTAAGAACTTAGTTCCTAGAGAGCACTAGAGAATCAGTTTCTCCCTCTGGCTGTTTTCCTGCTTGCATTCGCACCAGCTACAGGAACTCTGAAGTGCCCGACATTTTTTCATGACAACTTGCAGTGCTACACATCATCTAAGCTGAGAAAACTGTAGACAAGCGGTAAATACCATTATCGCTGTTTTCCATGTCTGTGGAGTAAATGTTTACATGGCTTTTTAAAAATGCCAGCTGGCCGGTGTTTCGAGTGCATTTGACCAATCAGCGTACACTTACATCACTAATAGAAATTTTCAAGTGTTGAACATTCCTAGTGTTTCCGTGGCTCAAGTGGTAGAGCATTGTGTTAGCAGCACAAGGTTGTGGGTTCAATTCCCAGGGAACACATGTTTGGTAAAAAAATTTCGCCTGAATGTGCTGTAAGTCGCTTTGGATAAAAGTGTCTGCTAAATGCATAATATCATATATATATATATATATATATATATATATATATATATATATATATGGTGCGAACACACCAAAAAGTGGGTACTTCTACAATTAGTTCAGGTACTATGAAAATGTTTAATTTTATGGAATTTCCCCCCAAAAAGAAACAGTCATTTAGTTTTGGATCAACATAAGGGGAAGTAAATTATAACAATTTTTCATTTTGGGTAAGGTATCCCTTTAAGTGAGCACTTTGCTGAATGGTAACATGCTTTACCATGATGTCACTGAATGGACGTTACTGCTTTTAAAACCTCCTGGACAGTTTATACTTATGCATTCAGATATCATAATTATAATACCTAACAATTTTAGCTGGAAAAAACAACAACAACGATTCAGACAATATCATTTTAATTAAATCATTTTGTTGTTGTTGTTTTGTTTTTTGCTTTTCCACAATTCCACAAAACATATTGACTATTTATTAAAAAAAGCCCTTTAATATGTCCCTTCCCAACTTCCTGGTTGAATAGGAAACGTCAAAAAGAAAAACAGATAAACAAACAAACAAACTGCACTTGTCTAGCAATTTCATGGGGTGATTAATTAAGACCAATACCAATTTTCTTCCGCTGTGATTCTTTAATTAACGCCTCCAAGTCAAAGCTCAAAGAAAATCCCAAGTATCTCCAGTGGTAATAACAACATCGTGGCGACGTCCGTCATTCCGGCTCGTCCTGAAGGCAGCGTGAGACTGCCTGACACACGGCGTGAGTGACAGTCCAGTCCCTATGGAAACGGCTAAAATCCCTCAGCTGTAATCTTAAATGTCATCTTTGGTGAGCAATTGACAGGTATTAACAACTAATCCTGTCTGACATCCTCTCCCCACACACACACACACACACAGTGGGCTCTCCTGTTTTTTTTATGACTGACCCGTCCAGCAGCTAAGTGCAGAAATGTCCAGACAGCGCACAAAGCTGCGACCCCTGCGGTGCACAGGACTGAACGGCGACAGGGACACAACTCAGACTCTTCTACTATCACAACAACAAAATACCAAACTACTTCTTTAACAAGGTCATAAACTCACAGCCAGAGCAATAAATCCAGCCACAACTAATGAAAGAAGACATAACTCCCTCCTAGTTAACTGTGCTGTCCAGGCCTGCTGCTCCCTGCAGCTCAGACGAGAGACACTTCGGTGGCACAGGTTCTGTAAATTTGGTTCAATAATTACAGGAAGTAGTCAAAAATTCAAGTGAATCCATGCATTTTGTACATTCAGGACTGCTGTTAATGGATATTTTCATGAGGTAACATTAAGAATTAATGATCTAAACGGGCATAGATAATAAAGAGAGATTGGTGGTGGGGGGGGGGGGGGGGGGGGGGTTGGGGGGCTCGAGATGAGATGAGTAAAAGATAGAACATTATGTTGGAGTGAAGAACAGTGGATGAGAAAGGTGAGAGGCCACAGTCTAATTTAAGAGAGTTTAATATAAGGGAAAAGAAAGAGAGGTAAGTGAAGAATGTCCAAGTCATATTTCACCCTAATAATAAAAGAAATAAGGACTATTAAGATTTGGTGAAAATTCTCATCATTCAGATGTTATTAAGTTTTGTATGGAAGGCATATTCTGCTTAAATAAATAAGACAGGAAGTGATAAAACATACACATTTGTTATGTTAATATTATTTCCTGATAACATTAATAATACGTATATTTAAATAATACAATTAATAAAAATATTTCATATTATTAATATTGAAAATAAGCAGTTTATTTTCACACTTCTATATTAATATGAACTATATACTATTTGTATTATTAAGGATTGTGACATTATTTTAATTTGTTTTATAATAATAACAATAAGAAATAAATGAATAACTAAAGATACTTGTTCTAAGAAACGTATTATTTTAATAAGGCTTTTAAATATTATTTACAGTTGGAAGTATTTATACATGATTAATCCGTGGCAACTTTTTTAATGCAAAACATTTTAATGGTCTCGAACATAAAATTAATTAATATTAATACATTTAAAAAAAAATATGAAAATTGCAATTTCTCATTTCTTTTTTTTTTTGGAAGGCCAGACAAGACGTGGATATGCTCTTGACATGTTTCTCCAAGCTACAGAGAAGTAAAGCGAGAGCGGGAATGACTCCGAGGAACAATCCGAGTGAAACAAGACTGAGATGGTAAAGGTTTTTCTAGGTCATGTTCATGTCAATAATTCGGAGGAGCTGGAGAGATGAGGACGACAAGAGGAAAGGCAGAAAACAGATCTACTGTCGCACTTTTAAACAGCTTTTAAAGCGCAAGCACACCTGTCAATCACACACCGTCAGCAGCAGAACCTGCACACACTACCTGTCTAACATCAATGCCGCGTTTATACACACACACCCTCACACTTTCAGACAAAACCCACGCAGCGAGCGAACTCAAACTGCATATTCAGCAGTGTGAAATCTCTGTCCCCATGTTGGAGGTGAGTATATGATGCATGTTTGAAGAGGTGTGGAGAGGCATTAACAAACTCAACCCATTATTGCGCCGCGCTTCCTCCTCCCTCATCCAAATCCCAGTGCGGCCCCACCACCAAAACCCTGTCCCACAAAGAGCCCAGATAAAGACACATTATTGAGAATCAGCCTGCTGAAATAACGCGCTCTGACATCTGAGTCAGCCCGCAGCCAGCAGCGTGGAGGTGGGGGCGCGCAGAACAGTTATAAAGGACGGAGATGGGAGAAGGAGAGAGAGAGAAACTCTATGAACTCTGCGCTGATGAGGTACCGCAGTAGACATCGCAGATCTCCACGGATCTGCCCACAGCTTGATGCGGACTAAAGTGCTATACATTAACATCATGAAATATGCATATTTTAGACAGCAGCAGTCCTTATTCATTGCCATCCGACAGAAAACATGGTTCTGAAAGCGTATTTATAATTAATGAAAGCATCATCCCCATTGGCAAAAAATCTTTTTTTCAAGGTTGATATTTCCACTAAATCTGGCTGATGTGTGAAAATTATTTTAAACATCATAAACCGGAGGAAAACCTGTAATCTCCTTGGGAAAAAAAAAAAAAAACGGATAATTTATTCAGTTTTTTTAGGCATTGCACTCCATTTGACTCAAATAAAAAGTGTAATATGAGACATTTCAAAAACAAACCTTGAAACTTCCATATGCATGATAAAACAGACTGTGACAGTTTCTGTACTCTGCTGTCTTTAGAAAGATGTGCGTGTGTCTATATACTTATCAGATGTATATTAAGCACTCCAACTCTGAATTAATTACAGTTCTTGCCCACAAACGTCTGTGATTAATTCAGCTTAAATCTGCTTTACATTCCAACCGCATTCAAACTTTTCTTTGGAGATAATATCAGCTTTGAGTGCGTCTTCTATTTTTGGTCTTTAGAAACTTTCAAATACATTATTGTTCAAAACTTTGTGGTCAGAAAAAAAAAAGAAAAGAAATTAAAACCTTTATTCAGCAAGGCTGCATTAACAATCTACAGTGACAGTAAAGAGTTTTACATTGCTTCTACTTTAAATAAATGCTGTTCTTCTGAACTTTCACTCATCAAAGTATCCTGAAGAACAAAAAAACTATTACGTTTTCCACAAAGCACACAACTGTTTTCAAAATTCATAATATACAGAACATTTTCTTGAGCAGCAAATCCGCATATTAGCATGATTTCTGAAGGATCACATGATAATGATGCTGACACGTTGTTGAATGCTTGAATCTGATTGGCTGACAAAGGTTTTAAGGTTTGCAATTATTTTCAGAGAAACACACTAAAGTAGTTCCAGACTTGCTTACTTACGAAGGAACTTACAGCCTACATCAAATAGAAAAAGAACGAAAACCCACAAAGACAGCGATCAAGCAAATAACAGATTAAAAATCCAAAGAAATTCCATGTTTTTGCCACAAAGATAATAAATGAGGTAATATACCACTGTTCTTGAAACAGATTAACTTAAACTTTAGCTATAAGTAGAGATGCTGTTACCGAACCCTGTTAATAGGACTGGACTGTCTCTAATAACTTCATTATTAATTGCGTATGCCTTTATTGCTAGGTCTAAAATGACGTATTGATATTAGGACATGTTGGATGAGATGCATAAGAAACGAATCCTACTGACAAAAGCATTTTAAGGACAAAAACTTGACAAATGTGCTGAAATGCAACATCTGAACAATATTTGAGGTGTGGTTACCATAGTATAAGCAGAATAATTGACTCTGGTCTATTGAGCTATTAGAAAATAACTTCACATTGTGGCCGCATCACCACTATGGGTGTGCATTATTTTTCTAATAATTCAACGGCTCGTTGTCAGTTATTCCTTACATATACACTCACATTGACAAGAAAAAGTCGAAACTCTGAAAAACAGTTACAATTTTTTTACATAAATTCACAATGGAAGATATGAAGTTTAATTACAAGAAATAAAGTGTCAGTTAGGAGATAAAATTTGGCAACTGTGTGACAAAATATCACACTGTGAGATGGAAATCACTGAGGAAATGCTTTTATATCAGATACAATGATGACTCGCCAAGTATTTGCAGTATTTGCATAATGAATTGAAACTGGGATTCTTTCTCACATTTAGCCATCTGAAACTGGAATACATGTGTTTTATTCATAGCATGTGTGTGCTGAATGCCGTAGCGCTAAAGCACCTCTGATGTGGAATTAAATTTATGCCTTGTGAGCAATGTTATTTTTTTCTTCTGGAAATGCAAATCTAGTTATTTTAGTGTCACGTTGTTGTATACTCCAAATATTCTTAAAAAGAAACAATGGAGATCTCTTTATTAGCATACATCCTCCATCTCCACATTCCCTGAGATTGCATCGAGGCACTGATCTCAAAGCTTGAGTTTTTCAGCACTGGCTCAGGTTCACCTGCAGTGCTTCCCTGTATTTTGGCACAATGCAGCCTTCACTCCATTTTAACAAGATGCCAAGTCCCTGCTGGTCAACAATGGCCCACAGCATGATGCTACACAAGCAAACTTCACTGCAGGAATGGGGTTTTAAGGTGTGGGCAGCGTGAGCTCTGCACCTTTGAATTCTGTTCAAAAGCTTTACCTTGGTCTCATCTGACCACAATATCTTTCCTAGGTCTGCAATACATTTTTTTTCTCTCTCCCAACATGGTTCTTTCTGAGTAATGGCTTCTTTTGTACCACCACCCCATGTAGGCCAGAGCTCTTGATATGATTGACTTTATATTTTATTCTTGCTTATTGAACTCTGTGGCTTCTTCAAAGCAACTGTTGGCCTTTCGCTATAAAGCTCTGAAGAACAAGGTTTCTGCTGGCTGGCTGGTGTGATATAGGTTGTACTTCTTGATAACAGAACGAACAATGGCTATTAGGATATCCATCTGTAATTCAGGCAAGATGAGAATGTATTTAAAATAGCAACTTGTACACTATATGGCAAGTCTTCTAAAACCTTCCATGCCTTCAGATTTGGAATATAGTGCATAAATTGTATCTACTACATTTATGGAGATTTTTTAGAGCACTGGCTCCTCTCAGTCATTGTCCATCTCATTTCCTGGTCAATAAAGAGGAAATTCAAATGGATTGGATCCATGAATACAAATACAAAGGTGCTGTTTGTCAGAGGAGGGCTGTCTCTTTCTCTGTCTCACTTCCTCTGTGGTAATTATCTTAATAGGTTGACTAATAGCACCTCTCAGAAGTGTGTCAATGGTCTGGGAGGGATGGAATGGATGGGATGTGGAAATAGAACCTGACAACACACACAAGACCCTGTGAATCTCCGTCTAAACCAAACCCAAGAGAGCCCAAATGAGCTGTCCTGATAAGGTCAGAAGTCATTAAATCTCACCTTGTGTTTAGACCACAACAATATGCCTGAAAGAATAACGTATCAGAAACATCTTGTTTTCAGACAACGTACTGCAGTCTGGAAATGATGCTCCTCGAGTGTTGTTCCAGTCATTATTTTTAAGTAGGAGGTGGAAAAATTCAGAGTTTCAGGCTGTGTGGAACATAGCATAAGAATAAACAAGTTAAAAAACATCTGCCAGAGCAGTGCATTTTCTTAACAACTTATGCAGTGTTGCTTCCGATGTGAATTTGTCTTGTTTTCATTTATTATTTTCTCTAAATTGCTTGATATTTGTACTTAAAAACAAGCCAAAAAAGACTAATTAATATTTCACTGAGAAGGCTTTCTTTGCACTGTATGTGAGTAGTTGTTTTCATACAGACTGTGTTAGGCATTGACAACTGTATTTAGAAAACAGGCAAAATACTAAAATGATCTGTTCACACAACACTTTACAAAAGCGGATCAGTTAGAACAAATAACCAAAAATCAGGCTTTCTTGTTACCTTTTCTTTTCTCATGATAGCTGTAAATATCACCTGTAACCACAGTGACTGAAGTCAATATAAAATATGATTTTATTTTATTGACTGTGTTTTTAAAAATGTAAGAGACAGAATCTGGTTGTCACTCATTTTAACAGTGAAGGTACCGTTAAAAGTCTGGGGTCAGTAAGTTTTATTTTTGAGAGAAATCTAAACTTTTATTTGCCGAGGATACATTAAATTGATCAAAATGAAAGAGGTTTCTAATGTTCCGTTTAAGAAATTCTTAAGAAAACTTTGTTTAAAATAAGACAAACATCTGTATTGTGCTGCTGTGTGAGTGCAGTCAGTGTGTGTGTTTATGTTCAATATCATTTCCATTTCTACTCTTCATCTTCATAACCATCCGATTTCTGCATTCTCTTTCTCTCCATCCGTCCCTCAATCCCTTCATCTCCTCTCTCCCAGTCTCTAGTGAACAGCTGGTGAGGAGAATTCCCACAATCCCTCACACCGTAATCTCCCTCCCTCTGCTCAAGCGTCCATCCATCAAAAGAGCCTTTATTCATCCCTGCTTCTGCTGCTGTGTGTGTGTGTGTGTGTGTGTGTGTGATGGGTTATGTCTGATGCCACTGTGTGCATTATACCTAGCTGTGTAGAAAGTTTAGTAAGATAAAAATCTAATTAAATGAAATAAACACACTAGCCACAGTGTCCGCAGGGTTTTTATGAAGATCATATGTTTGTAAGACTCACTTTGAATGGTTCTACATTTTCACAAGGTCTGGTTTGGGTTTGTTTGTGTGTTTTTTATGTACATGTGTGTTTTTGTGTACTTAATGACTTTAAGCGTAGCTGCAGATGCCAGAAGGTTAATGAATCACTGTGTTAAACCGTCTATATCCCATTAACCTGAGACCTACAGCGTGATCTTTATCAGGAGAATATTAGCACACACACACACACACAGATCACTCAGATCAAGCCAACACATGTAGAAATCGAAATAGAGCTGGGAATTCAAACGGACACATTCACAGGGATAAACACAGACCCTAGACTGTGACACACACACACGTTTACACACCAACCGTAGTGTGGCACGGGGCTCTGATTGCTGACCTAGTTCGGGAGGGACCTGTCACTACTCATAGCCATCAGACGACAAACTCACTGGCTCAGCATGGCAGACACACACACAAAAACACACAACCACAAACACTGAACTTTGGAACTCAGAGAGCAGCGGCATCTGTGTGAAATTAAATAGTACGCTTTTAATTTTGACATGGCTTCCAACTGTGCAGCAAGGTATGCTAAAGGTTGCCGCTAAAATACGTAATATGTACTGGTATGTGTTAAAGTGTGCGGAACCTTATTTCTACATTGCAATTAATATGGGGCACCAAATGTTTTGGGTTGCGAGATGGCACCCGAGTATTAACAACATATATGTTTTTTTTTTTTTTGTGTTAAGGATTAGTGCTCGGCTTAGGGTTACCTGCATGTAATTATGCATAATTTATTGTTCTTATAATAGTAAGTACATGTAACATGTGTAACAAGGACACCTTTAAATAAAGTGTTACCTTGTTACTTAATTATACATTTATCATCAAAAAATAAAAATACAAATAAAAAATATTAAAATACATTAAATGGGTGAAATGATAAAAAAATGACCGTAAACCAAAATATTATTAGCATCTAAAATTCTAATCTAAAAAAAATGTTTTACAAAATAAATCTAATTCATAAATTGTATAATAAATTTAAATCAAAATCTTGTGTTAAATCTAAATGTAAGTTTAACTCTTAGATTCAAATTAGTCTTAAATCTAAATCTTAATGCAAGAACAAATCTAGAATAATCTTAAAAATCTAAATCATAAATTTAAATGCAAATTTAAAATCTGAAACCTAAACTAAAACCTTAAGTGATAAATCTAAATGTAACCTGAATCTTAAAAGAAAGAAAAAAAATCTGTATTCAAATGGTAAATTTGAGTCTTAAATTAATCTAAGAATAACTTAAATCTTACATTTAATCTTATTTCAATTTTATTCAAATCTTAATTCAAAAATTCTTAAATGTTAAAAATAAATGTACAACTACAAATCCAAAATAATCTACATTTTAATTATTAATTACATTTTAATTACATTTTTAAATCTAAATATTAGTTTTAAATGTTAAAATCTAAATGTAAAATTTTAAATCTGAATCTTAAATCTATGTATAAATTTATTTCTTAAATCTAAATGTAAATGGTGTTGCTCACTTGCAGATAATGTGCTTTCATTGATTATAATGGAAGTGTTCTCATTTTAGTGCATCGTGCCACTCATTTGTACACACACACATGCGCCATTTAGGGTGGGAGTAAGGTTCATCTCTAATATTTCAGTTTAACCTTGATAAATAAACCAACAAGACCTTTTCAATAATTAACAGCCCTTACCACAAGTCTAATCCAGTGTGACACACACACACACACACACACACACACATGCAAGCTCTGATGCTCTGAAGTCGAAATATCAACGAGTAGCTGTAAAACAGGCAAACAAAGCCGTACATGTAAGTCCACGGTAATACACTTTTAATTTGACCATTAACTCAGACAGTGATGCAACGAGGCAAGCGCTCACACTACTATTGTGAATTATTGACTATGGGAGAATGTGCTTTGGAGAATATGATGGTAAAGGGGAGGTTTTAGAGAGGGATTCTAATGCAGTGGGTTTTTTGAGCGCTTTTTAGGGTAAAGTGCTCCCCTGGGAACTCAGTTAGCGCCCAGTGATCAAAGTTTTGACAAAAGCGCTCGGAGCGTTTGATACACTCTGATACACACTCAGCTGGGAGAAGATCTCGGCTTCAAACGGTGCAGATCACAGGGGAAACAAGCACCAGCTAAAAGCATCACTCGCAGCCTCACACAACAGGACGAAACCACAAAAACCTACACTAATAAGCGGTGCTTTTATCCTATATTAAAACACATAAACGGTTTACATCCGTGATTTATGACAGTGCAGACACAGTACTTGGATATTTGGGAAGGGAAATGCACAGTGTGTGTATGTGTGTGTGTTTGCCATTGGTCGGGCTGTTGTGTCTAGCTGCTCTTAAATGCCCTTGAGTCTCACAGGCCCATTACAGCCAATTAAGATCCACATAATCACAAGCGTGTGCAAAACTGCACTGCACCCGACGCTCTGTCTTTCTCTTTCTCATTACAGGCATATTGTAGAAATTAACAACTGCCAACTTAGGTTAATTAAAAGTGATTTCCCTGGGGAACAAACAGTAACGCACACATATTGGGTGTTTTATCGATGGATTCATCTTTTGGTGGAGCAACTATGAGGTAAATTTGACGGGGCAGAACCCCTGCGACTGGCACATGGTATTATTGCACTTGGGTAATTAGCAAATATTCCCTAAAAATGTTTGTCCTTTCAGATCATTTTTATAATGGAAATGATCACTTTATTTGCAATCTTAATTCTTGGACTTTAAACTCTATTTTTTATATTTAATAATATAAATCATGGGTCTCAAATTCATAATAACTGACGGCTTTATGTAGTATAAAGTCAGATCCCACCTTATATTAAGTGGCCTTAACTACTAATTACTTACATATAAATACATTATTATAGTAATTACAATAACTATGTAATAACTAGGTACTAACCCTGAACCTACCCCTAAACCTAACCCTACCCCAGGTATTTACCTTGTGTTACCAGAACTTTCTTAGATAAATACACTGTAAGTACACTATAAGTACATGTTAGTACACGTACTGTAAAATAAAGTGCAACCACCATTTGATACAATGCACTATTAACATTGTACATTGTTGTCAGTGATATTGTGGCAACATTTACAATTAATTTCCCTTTTTTTTTTTTTTTTACATTGTAAGGAATCGATTGAACTAAATTTGAGGGAACAAATTAGTACAACATGGCTATGATTTTACTTGAAATGAAGGAAACAAATTAAGACGTGGGAATATCTTTTCACTTTTTTATTTTTTTGAAAAATTGATTTGAGAGTTGGACGAGTGGATAAATTATTCGTAGCACTTTAATGAGGGCACAAGATAACACAACATGTGGGATGAATTTGGCTTGTGGGCAGATAGTTTAAGAACCGTTTTAATGGAGCACAAAAAGAAAAACAAGAAAGTGAAAATTAAAGATTATGAAACATGACCGGGCTTGAACCTGTGTTATCAACTTAAGCACCAAGGAAGATTATGCCTCGAACACGTGTTGCTAACTTTTGCATAGCAAGAACAGGTGGACCCAAACTACGGAAATGACTCCCTCAAATAAATGTTGTACTATATTGCGATATTGGTTAACTCACCTATGATGTAATAGTCTCGTAAGTTCTTGAATTCATGACCCCATAGGTTGGGCGAATACTCCTGGAACTTGATGGTAAACCTCATATCGCTGTTGGGTTTGTCACAGGTGAGCAACAGGTTCGGGGCGCCCATCACCTCACACCTGTCGGCCTGCTCTCGTGAGGACACCAGGTAGAGTTTATAAAACTCATACTCAGGAGGAGAGTTCGGCCCTGATGGACTCATGGCAGGGCAAACGAGGTCCAAACGATCCCCTATTTGAGGGTAGAGTATGTAGCCCCTCTCATCTCCAAACCTGTAGAATCAGAGAAAGAGAGACGAAGTTTGAGAAACGGCCATTTCCATGGAAACTGAGATTGACAGTTTGATATTTGCTTGCGTGTGCGTGCATATGAAACCGCAAGGCCTGTCTGAAGCTGAAACTGCCCTTTTGTTCATACATTTTTTACTCGAAATGTAAACATACATGCCCTTTGGTTCAGGAGCGTGTGTGAGAGGGCATATGTGTGGCTTTGCTTGCCAATGTGATGAAAATGAGCATATGTGGGGATAACGTTTTGCCTACAATAGTAAAACCCGAAATTGCTTGGATTGTGGGGACGAGTCAATGGCGAACCTGTATGACTTTCCTCAGTGAAAATCGTAATGATCTGATCTTATCTATATTGTTATTTCAATTTATGTGGTTCTGCATTGCACCTTGGTCCTGGAGGACCAACTTGGTCGTGACGTTTCACTGTACTTTATATGGTTGAAATGATAATAAAAGCCTACTTGACTTCTAATGAATGGAGACTATCAAGCTGCAAAAAGGACACAAAAAGTATCATAAAACTAATTCATGCAACTTGTGCACTCCATTCAAAGTCTTCTGAGGTCATACAACTGCTTTATGTGAGAAACTGAATGAAATTTCAAAGTCATTATTCATCCCTTCAGCAAGACGTTAACTGCTGTGTCCGGATCATTGAGTCAATGAACTTGAGACCTCGATCATTTTCATACCTGAATTAATCTTTCAGACCAGGGGCTGAATTTGGGAAAATCTTCTTAAAGACGTAAAGAATTGGCTATACATTTGTAAGAATGCTCTAATAGTAAGAGCAATTTTTGACAAATTCTTATGAAGATCTTAAATATGGTGGTTTTTGACAAAGACCTGCTGATCAACTCAATGAAAATAACCTCAAAGTGTCTTTTTATATGTAATTTATAATTTTGTTCTTAAGTTAGGATATAGAATAAAAATTAGCTGTTAAAAATAATTACTCTCTTAAGAATATTTTGGGAATGCGGCCCTGGCTGGTTAACCTGAATCAACAGATCCATTAGAAATGAACTCCAAAGAACAACACTATTACTTTCATGAACCTACTAAAGTAATGGAGAATTTTTATGGCACATTTTTGCTATTGTAGAGCTTGGCAACCTCAGTCTTCATTATTTTATTTTGTGTACTTTAGCGTCCCACAGAATAATGTCTTTCATATGGATCTGAAACTGAATTGAAATTTTTGGATGGTACAATCCTTTGATAAATACATAAATAAAACTTGGTATAAAACCAAGTAATCAATAAAAAACCAAAAAGTGTATGTGACGAGAGCAGATCCAAATATATGAACGCTTTCATAAAAACGTAACTGAGCAAAACAAACAATTATTCAGTATTTTATATTACATTCTCAGTCAAACCAAGGCCAGAGCTGAAACACAGCACTTAAAAGCTCCTATACCTTCATCCTCTTGAGGAAAGAAAGCTCTGGCATTTAGCAGACTGACATTTTAGCTCTATTCAGAGACAGAGTCTTGTTCTGGAGCTGAAAATTTACCTCACAAATAACACTACTGCAGATAGAAGGAATTTCCAGACCCCTCTATTCTCACGCTAAGTGTACAAAGCTTGACATTTCCATCAGGCTGAGACATCCATGCAAAACTCCAATTAACCACACCACAGTTTGTAAGACACCTTTGCACTGACAGAAAGGCTTCCTAGTCAGAAAAAAAAAAAAAAAAATTCAGAGCAAAAGCACCTGATCTGTGGATCAACACATATCTATTAACACTAGCTTGCTTTTTTCTTTTTATTTATTATATTATTTAAAATCCCATGCTATGTTTACTGTGTTAACCTAACTGAGACTTGTTATAGCACTTACATATCATTGCTCTTTCGTTGTTTTTGATTGCTTCAACCCTGTCGTCTTTTGATAAAAGCGTCTGCTAAATGAATTAATGTAAATGTAAATGTATTAACACACTTAGGTTAGGCCTCAATCAGCCATCTGTCACAGACGCGATGAAAGTCAATGTGATCTCTGCCTTTTCATTGGCTACGAACTTTTGGGATCCGACCGAGGGGAGAAATCGTAATCTGATAATCAGACACTTTAATTCATCAAAACAAAAACTCACTCATCACTGTTTGGTGAAAAACACACACTAGGCCTTCGGTGTTTACATTGTGCTTTGCATCAAAGGAAGCAATATACCAGAGCCTGTGAATTATGGCGACCACACACACACTCTTTGACCATATAAGATGATCTGGGTATATCAGACTGTCTGTATGTTTAGTTATTTATACAGACTTGTTTAATCCTTTTGTCTCTGATATATTTACCTAATTGTGTCTGATCGAAGACACGGGGGGTAATATGCCATTCTTTCCGGGTTAAACCGGATTGTGTGATTCTGTTTAGATAAAGGTTAGAGGTGGTCGACCTGATTACATACTGAGGCGTTGCGGGTTTCTGTGCTGGTTTGATGCTTTTCATTGGTGGGTTTGAATCCCAGGGCTCTTTTACACTTGCACTGCAGAGATGGAGTGACTTTGGGCCGCCCTTGAGTTTCTAAGGCCGTCGGAAGCTTTGAATCCAGACTCTGTTATTCCCCTTTCGCTCATCAACAAACCTCCACTTCACTCGCACCAACCCAACATCTTCCCATGAGCCCACGCCGGGCTCTCCAAAGTTTGTTTTCAGCAAGATAATGCGACTAAAAACGCAGATGAAAATCATAATTTCAAATTCATGCATTATCTTTCTAAGTGTATTATGTTGTTTGAAAAACGCAGACAAGGATATTGTCTGTGCATAATGCAAAGACAAAAAAAAAGACTGTAACCGATAAATGGCTGATAATATAATAAAGTTTTACACTATTATATTTAAATAAAAAAAGAAGGACATTTCACAATGCTTTAAGCGAATTTAAGCATCGCAACATTGTGAGATAATTTTGAGAGTTGCAAAAGATTAAATTTAACAATATAATGATTTAATTATTTGTTTAAATTTAAATGTTACTTTAAACGAGTGTAAGATGATGCCAGTAGCAGTATAAATGTGAAAAAAAGGGAAAAGAGCAAGAACAATTAAATATCGATTGAAAATGAATAAATAAAAAATGTCTAAAGTTAGCCAACTGGCATGGTAACGATATATTGTGCATCCCTAATAAAAATTAAATACACCGCAAAATGTATTATTTGTGTATTACTCTACACCACTTTAACAGAACACATCATGAAAAAGAATTTCCTTGCCGTTTCAAAAATAAAAACATTCAAAAGTTCGATGAACTATATAGACGTACTAAGCTGCAAAAATGGATCAACCTGAAACTGACACTGTATTAAGTTTGACAACCATGAGCACATAACCACTCGCAAGTACAAATAAACGAGGGCTGTCAATTTAACAAGTCAGTGCGATTTAATAAAATATGAATCATATCCATAAGAAATTCAAGCTTGAAGGAGCCGTTCACACAGGACGGGTTCCTGCATTCAAATTTAGGGATCTCTAGACGCATTTTACAAAGCTGATGTACTTTTTACTCGACACGGCATCTAAAAAAAGCTTGTGCTGCCTCGAAACATGAACTCTCATTGTAAATGAATGATTTCTGCCTGCTGCAAACTGCTGTCAGTGTTAAAAGGGTCGGAGAGAGTGTAGAAAATGGTCATGAAATACTAAATTATGACTTTTTGGTGCACTACATGTAGTCAAAAGTGTAGAAAATGGCCCCTTTAAGGACAAAGGTGCATTTGATCTTACTTGTGTTTACTTTAAGCTCAAGCAAATGGATACATTAACCTCAAATCCTGCCACCCTGCAGATCCCAACTGTTTTCTTTCAGCCCAAACGGAAGACATTTCTATCAGAGAGCTGTCAGACCCCTGCTGAGACATACGAAGCACGGCGGCCGTTACCAAGACCACCCCAGAATAACAAAGGACAAAAATCAAATCTCAGCATAATACAATTTACTGATGGAAGCAAACGTAACATGCTGCATCTGTTTCTTACTACACTACACTGATTTTTCAACGGCTTTTGAACACGTCAAAATTGCTCTGTGATGTGATCACCAGTTGACGAGCTGAATGCATTTGTCTCCCCTCCGCAGAAAAAAACAGCTTTGCTTGTTGAAAGAACTGACAGTCTTTGTCTGTTAGTGGTTTCAGCGAAAAAGCTAATATTTTGTGTTCTTTGCAGTGGTTATCAGGCATAACAATGCTAAATTTCCTCTCGGTTTGGTGTTGGTGGATTATGCAAACATATTTATTCATGGAAAAGGTGATTTTTGGTTTAAATTCGAGTCGAATCAGACCTCCTTATGCACTGAAATAAACACACAATCGAAGTGAAAAATGCCTACATTGCGAATGCTCTTTCCTTGAGCTCCATGAACTCTTATTTCAATGCACTGCCATCTGAAACTGATCTTTTTATGTATGAAATATGAGGCATGAAATGCCGATGCTTATCTTCATTTACGTTGAAATTTAAGACATAAAAACATAAAAAAGCATTCTTACATGGAGAAAAAAAAAACAGCTCCGCAACCTAGACATAAACCCTCACAAATCAGTGATTAAGCACTTTAAATGTAAATGTCACAGAGCAGGATCAGAATTCACAAAGCTCATATTCATTATCGATTCACCACTGCAGAATCACGGGTATTAAAGTTTCCTCATGCCACACTAAAGCAACAAAAGGCTGATGGAGCTCAAACTCAAACAAACTTGAGCCACCGATTACACTTCACCTCACAGCAGCAATGTGGAAAATGACCTCTATTTGGAGTTTATATAGTGATACTATTTTATTAAAATTTTAGTAATTGCACAAAACTGGGGATATTTCCTCTCTTTCCCTTGTTTTCTAAGAACGTGTGTATGCATGTGTGAGCATCCCCTAAATTTACAAACCCTGAATGTCCTTAAAAGTTAAACTTTTAATGCAAATAATGCAACAAATAATTAAATTCAAAAGGTTTTCTTTTAGGGTCTGGATTAGTGTGTACCAAGTGAAGTCTAAACTGAATATGAGGAATTTTATCTTATTTTCTGGAATTGTGCAAATGTGAACGTATTTAAGCAAGGTAAATATGCAAAGCAGAACTAAGTGTTCTACACTCTTGTCGGTAGCTGAGGCATAACAGAATAAAGGATTTTAAAAAAGAATGCTACGGATGGCAATTTATGTAATTTCATGAATGATAGGGGTGACCATAGAAATCTGATTCCATGTTGGTCTAGACCGCAGTGTTGAGCTTTAATTAAAAACGATAGAAGGTATATCGTCATTTAAATGTGTGTGTGTGGAGTTTATGGTCATCAAGACCTGCTGAGTGCATCCAGATTATTTTAAGGGCTCGGAGAGTGTTGTTTCATGTTCTTATCAGTGCTATTTAATTAGCTAAGGGCTGGAGATAACTTGCACATTCCTGAACTCTGACGGACTGAAACCCACTTACCACACGACTGAGAACCGCATGCCACAAATGCACAGTGACTCACACATATGCAAACACAAAAACAAAAGCCTAAACCGAGGGAACTTCTGGGGGCGATAATGGTAAACAATCAGCGGCCTGCTATAGCTGATACAACGGCAGATTTGTACTTTTTGCATTTTAACCCTTTTAAATATAGCAGCTAATAAAAAAACACTGCATAAATGCAATCTGGTCAACTCCAAAAAACTGATGCTTTCATTTGCTTAAAAATACAACTGAAACGATAATATTGTGAAATATTACAGTTTGATATTTTTAAATGTAATTTATTCCTCTGATGGAAAAGCTGAATTCTGGTGCTCAATAACAGTTCTTAATATTAAAGTTGAAAGCAGCTGTGCATCTCAATCATTTTTCGGAAAATGGTACATTTATTTATGATTCCTTAATGAATTGAAAGTTCAAAAGGAACAGCTTTTATTTGAATTAGGTTTATTTCAAAGTCTTAACTTTTGCTTTTGATCAATTTAATATGTCCTTGCTGAAAAAAATTAGGTTTAAAACAGGAAGAGAGATTACTGTTCATTAACTTTAACAGTAGTTCACATGAAACCACTTAGACACAATGTGTTGACAAAGGATGGGTCCTTGTGATCAAAAACAGCTATGGAAAGCAGGAAAATAAAAATCCAGAGGACACAAAACCCCATTTTTTCAAACTGAACTACTTTTCTCTGATTCATGATACTTTGTAGGTCTTACAGGCACATTACAACAAAATGTTGCAATACTGAAAATAATTATGTTCTATTTACCAATTTATTGGCAAATCATTTATCGGCAAGTAACATATTGTGTACCTCTACACAAAATGTGTCTACTGGGTGGTCTTCTGCTGTGGTCCGGTCGAGTAGCTCCAGGGAGCTGATGGGCCCAGAGGCCGCTGACTCCTCAGCCCAACATAAAAAGACTCATCAAGCTCCAAACACTCAGATGATTAAAAATGAACGTCACTAAAAATAACCTTCCCTTTGTTTGGAAGAGAAGGAGGGGAGGGCACAGGGAGAAAGGATAACTCCCAACTCACTTTTCATGTTTTCTCTCGCTTTCTCTCAGCTCTCGGTTTTCATGTTCGAACTGAGCCACGGGGGAATTAACCAGTTCTGATTCTTTTGAAAGTTTGTGGATAAAGTGGCCCGTTCAGTATATGCACGTCTTTGCATTGGCAGATCGGAAGTGTGTGGGTCTACCATTCAAAGCATTTTACTGCATTTCTATCCATTCCGTAGATTGCATCTGAGCCTATTAATAAGACATCAGTTAAAACCAGGATGTCCATAATTTATCTAGTTTATAAAAACAGATACATGCTCTCATCACTGTCTGTTTACTTTTCTTCATTGGGTTTCTTGACAATCTGTTGTTCATGATTCACATATAAGGTCTGTCAATTATCTACATTGTTCCTTTAGAAACAAATACTCATCTAACCTTCATGAGGATGGGAAGCAAGACAACTAAGGAAGAAAACGAGAGAGAGAAGAAGTTTTTCCAATAAATTGGATGACATCAAAACCCAAATCCTGTATAGCCTCAATCCATAGATGACATGCAGCGAAACAATCACTGTCATCATCATAAATGTTGTATTTTACAAGAGGTGCTGATGTTAACAGATGATGTAAAGCGCAATGCTTGTCTCTGTCATTCACTGAAAATACCACCCCCCCTTCCCTCTTGGTTCAGAACCATCATCGGATTAATCTTCAAACTGTAATTATGCTTTCCACACACAGCACACTATCATGCCAGGGCTTTGAAGGCATGCCAGAGACGCACCTTTGAAACCGAAAATTAAATGGGAGTGAAACAAGAGAAGGAGGTTTTCATCGTGAAGATGGCAGGTCCAGCTAAATAACACTGAAACTGAACACTCAAGTAGTCAAACTATGAAGTTTCAAGGGTTGCTGGTGTAAATTAATTAGATCCAAGTAATGTTGTGTCTACACATTAACATTAACATAATAGTGGATAGTATCTCTACATTTACATATTTTTATTTCGATATGCAGAGAAACAACAATTTGGATGTAGTGACGCCATCTGAAATGTACCATTTACATATTCAAAAATAAACGTTATGAACACTTATTTTAGATTTATCTTCTTAATATATAGCTCTATGAACAGGTTTTTTCCAACTTCCTGTTTTTTTTTTTTATGTATTTGCTTAGATACAAAAAAATAATAATATATATTACACAAAGACAACCCAAGTAAATACAAAATGGAGTTTTAAAATAATGATTTCATTTATTAAGGGAAAAATGCTGTCTAAAACTGCCTTGCACTACATGAAAAATGTATTGCCCTTAAATCTAATAACTGGTTGTGCCACCCTTTGCAGCAACAGCTGCAATCAAGCATTTGTGATAACTGGCAATGAGCCTTTCACGTCACTGTGGAGGAATTTTGGCCCACTATTCTTTGCAGAAGTGTTTTAATTCAGCCACACTGGAGGGTTTTTGAGCATGAATGGACTGTTTAAGATTATGCCACAGCAGCTCAATTGGATTTAGGTCCAGACTTTGATTTGGCCACTCCAAAACCTTAATTATGTTTTTCTTGAGCCATCCAGAGGTGGACTAGCTGGTGTGTTTGTGATCATTGTCCTGCAGCATTACCCAAGTGTGCTTGAGCTTGAGGTCACAAACTGACAGCCGGACATTCTCCTTCAGGATTTTCTGATAAGAGTGCAGAATTCATGGTTCCATCAATAATGTCGAGTCATCCAGTTCCTGAAGCTGCAAAGCAGCCCCAGACCATCACACTACCACCACCATGTTTGACTGCTGGTATGATGTCCTTTTTATGAAATGTGGTGTTGTTTTTATGCCAAATGTAATGGGACACACACCTTCCAAAAAGTTCAACTTTTGTCTCATTAGTCCACAAAATATTTCCCCAAAATTCTTGGGAATAATCAAGATTTTTTTGGCAAATGTAAGACGAGTCTTTGTGTTCTGTTTGGTCAGCAGTGGCGTTTGCCTTGGAACTCTCCCATGGATGCTGTTTTTTGCCCAGTCTCTTTCTTATTGTTGAATCATGAACACTTACCTTAATTGAGGCAAGTGAGGCCTGCAGTTCTTTAGATGTTATTTTGGGTTCTTTTATGACCTCCTGGATGAGTCGTTGTTGCACTCTTGGAGTAATTTTGGTAGGCCAGCCACTCCTGGGAAGGTCCACCACGGTTCCACGTTTTCTCCATTTGTGAATAATGGCTCTAACTGTGGTCCACTTGAGTCCCAAAGCTTTAGAAATGGCTTTATAACCCTTTACAGACTGATACATGTCAACTACCATTTTGTTTCTTATCGTTCTAGAATTTCTTTAGATCGCGGCATGGTGTGTTATGGATGCTCGACTTTGTCAGACAGGTTTTATTTAAGTGATTTCTTGACTCAACAGATCTGGTAGTAATCAGGCCTGAATGTGACTAGTGAAATTTAACTCAAAAAAACACTTTTTTACTTATTCACAGTTCTTTCATGATTTAACAGGAGGGAGCAATTAATTTTTCAAGGACCAGGTAGGTTCAGACAGCTTTTTTACCTTAATAAATGAAATCATCCTTACATTTACTTGCATTATCTTTGTGTAATATTTAAAAAACATTATAAAAAACAGGAAGGGGGCAAAAACCTTTTCATGGCACTGTATATATATATGGTTATATTTTACTATTATATATTTAATGGTACATTTCAGATGGCGTCACTACATCCAAATTGTACTTAGAGACATTAATTTTCTATGAGACCACAGCATACAGACATTTTCCATTGACAAAGTCAAATTTAAATGATTCAGTGATGATAATTCACACTGATTTCACTATTTTAAAGTTTATACTTGGGTAAAGTAATGCTATCCTTTGAATGGAGTTGAAAATAGAACAGCATGAAACCAATATAATGTAATATTAAGTAATACATTAAATAAATGTGACGAGACTGGACAAAAAAAAAAAAAAAAAAAAAAAAAAAAAAAAAAAATTAATGTACAAATTCAATTTCCAAACGCTCTAAAAATTTATCTAAAGCTGTTGAAATGTAAAATGCTTACAGTTTACATGCTGTCAAAAATAATGTACATGTCAGGGTCTATGAAAATGTGCTAGAGCTACATTTTACCTGCAAATCTATGATTATTAATGAGACTACACTGTTAGATTCGCCTACACACAAGTCTGGAAGTTACAGAACTCAAACATTTCAAAGTATCTGACTAATCTCCTTACTGTACATCAATAACTCTCACACTTGTATTTCCCCAAAAACACTGTAGAAGAAACCTCAGAGATAAAGCTGATACTATGAGCAATGAAAGAGCAACCTCTGAGCAATAAAATTATCCTCTGGGAAAGACACAGAGAGAGCAGTGACACAAAAGAATGAGGTAATGAATGAGGAGAGAAAAAAATAAGAAGATGAATAGGTGAAGGGAATGTGACAGAGAGAGAGAAAGACATTAACCCCGGAAAGGAAAAGTGCAAGAGAGAAAGTGTGTATAGAGGTAGTAATCCCTTCACATATGGCTTTGTTGCCTGTCTGATGATGGAGCAGTCCATATGATGAACTAATGGAGGGGTGTTGTGTAGAGGATTATCCTCCCACTCTCGCACCCCTGGAAACTGAGGTCAAGTGGTACAATTCCATTTTCAGTCCATTTAATACCACAATCAAAATCTCTCTTTTAACAATGTAACATTTTCCATGAGGTCTTATCTCTTCAAAAAAACACTCTCTCGCACACAAATGGTTAGGAGATGTGGGAGGGCCTTGCACTGTGAAGCACATTTACAAACCCTAAATCCATTCTTTTCACTAACAATGTTTAATCTTGCTCTGCTCTTGGTCCCTAGAAAGGCTCTATACAAGATCTTTCAGCAAAGGTGAACCAATCAATCAAAGATTCGCCAGAAAAAACCCACCGCGACTACAGTAAAATGGTCAAAAGTCTGAAGATCTGATGTAGGCTCTGTGCTCTGCTTGTCAGTTTTCCAAAGTATCTTTTCCTACCCTTAAAATGTTTTAATGTGAAACGCTTAACCCAGTTAAGAAAGCTTTTATCTGTCTCCAATTAGCAGCTGATTCATTAAATATTGAGGGAGCCATGAAGGATTCAATTTTTAATGTTCATTTGAGGCACAGAGTTGTACAACAACTTCCCCTGGAGCGATGCATAGAGACAGTCTATGTTCACCATTGATTACGCTCATTGAGGGGCCGAAATCCACTCCTTTCCTCCCACGCACCCCTCCATCCCATAACCTGTCTGACCCGTTTCAACGTCATTTTTTTCTCTCGACACAGGCTCTATGGATTTACTAATGGTTTTCTCCAGGCATGACTTAGTAAGACCTTTGAGTGTTGTCAGGTTAAACAAAAAAAAAAAAAACTAATAAAAAAAAAAAAAAACCCTGTAAATTATGCATCAATGCACTATATATATATATATATATATATAAACCTTTGTAATCATTACAGAAGTATTACTGTACTTTACTGTAACCAAACCCAATGTAAATATATTATCTGTAAATATTTGCTTTGTATTAGTTTTTCTTTTTCAACTGCTTACATTTTCAAAACTGCAAAATGCCTCACATCTCTTACAAAATCAAGCACTGCAATCAAAATATCCCAATCACATCTCAAAAGCATACATTTGCAAACACTTTTGCCATAGTTTTAATTTCTGTTAGATTTTTGTTACATAGGGAATAGTGTTGCGTTTTGCAAAAAGTGTTTTATGAAATTGAAACTTAGTCAATGGCCGAGAAAGTGTATGGTTTCGCAGATTTGGTGTGTGGTTCTGGTGTTTGAGTGTCATGTTTCAGAAATTGTGGCAAGTAAAGATTTTGTGTGTAAGTGGTTAATTTCAGAATTATTTCTTAAACACTTTTAAAAATAAATATTGTACTTTTTTTGTGTTACAAATATATTAAAATTCATAATTGAATGTTAACATTAACTCAAACAACCCTAAAAAATTACTAAATTGTCCACGGACCCTCTAGCACCCTCATGCAGCCCTCAAGATGTTCCTTTACGCCAGTTTGAAACCTCCTGACTTGTGGTTTATTATGTTATATTAACCGATTGCCAGGCAACCTTCAAAGCCTTGTTTCAATAAACTTGCATTCGGTCGTGTTTTCCATTTTTGTCATGTCATGATCCAATCAATTCTTGATGGAAAACATAATGTCCCAGACTACCATTTTTCTCTTATTGAACATTCAGTTTCATGCAATCAATACGTCAGATTATGAAAACAAATGACACATCAACACATTGCCGTAGGTTGCTATTCATAATGCTTTTTTATATTCATTAATATTCTGGCATCTCTGTGTGCATGATGAAATGTTAATTTGTCTTGTGGGCATATGTGTCAAATGTGTGTGTGTGTGTGTGAGAGAGTGAAAAGAGAGCCAGATGACCTAAGAGGGATGTGGCTGTCGGGTGTGAGTAAACACACTGACCTTTTCAGATATCAGAGGAACATTTATTTCATATGGATGAATGACTTTCTCTGTCACTTTTTCTGTGTGACTTTATCTGCACAAACCCCTCAATTCCTTCTCTCTACTTCAGGAGTTGAAACTCTGGCTCAGCATCCATTTAATCTTTATTTTTTTCTCTCTTTTAGCCAACCATGTTTATCTTTCCCGCCTCAGATCTATTTGTCTTCTCTAATTATATTTCTCTACCATCCGTCTGTCAGTGTGAAGCTCTGAAGTTCTCAGAGGCAGTGTCTTTTCTTTCTTTTTTTTAAACAAACCAACTGCCTAGTTGCCTAACCAGTATTTTTTCTTCCACTTATTCATTCATGTCCTTTTCAGGGTTGAGAGACGTCCTGATTCGGTCTCTTACCCAAGGTCTACACTCTTCATAATGTGGCTTCTCCATTCCTCTTGTTCAGAGAGCTTCCTCAGCACAGACAAAAATCAAAGGACCTATGCATGGGTTGCAGATTGTGTCACTGTGGGTAAAGCACAAATGCCTTATCTAGGGAGGGCATGCACACAACTCATAATCGGGAGGCAGCCAGCCAGAAAATACCCCAGTCTTTCTCAGTTGAGTGTGTCTGTCCAAACCGTTAACTAGACTGTGTCCCAGGCCAAAGTCACCCCTGTCCCAACTGGGGTTGAGTTTATATGTACATACTTTAGTTCCCACACTTCCTGAGGGATTTCCTTGATTTCTTAATTACTTTTCAAAGCTGGATAATGGCTTGATAATTAATTTTTTAAATAATTTTATAGAAAATATATGTGCAAAAACATCTAGACAAAGAAAAACTTCAGAACATGGAGCACAACTACACTTACAAAAAAAGTAAAAAAATAGAATAAAAATAAAAAACATACTGGAGTATGATTTACAAGAAAATATTTCTTTAGTCTTTTTACTTCAAAATTTCAAGTTTAATTCAATGTGTTAACTGAAGTTTCTTTGTAATTAATTGCGAAACGAACTAACAATTTCTGAGTTTCTTCAGTTTACAAATTTTTTTATTGACTATAAAAAAAAAAATCACACTTTTTAATTATATATATTTTTTTTATTTCCCATGAATTGGTTTACAATTAACTTGACTAAAAGAATCAAAATCTAAATGTAATTAGAATCATCTTTCTATGGTACGTACAACATTCTCTTCCAAGTTCCCACTAGTTTAATACTAGGATTACACGCATGAATGCAAACTGACTAATTTTACAATTTATTTGAAATTGTATTATTTACACTACCACAGAGATCTGAAGAAATAAGACTGAACGTTTTATATCTACCAGCAACATACCTTCTGTTCAGAGAGTTCCAGTATACTGGCTCCATGTTGGTCGCATCCACTGCTAAACTCTCCATCAGGAAGATTAAGAGAATTCCCAATCCACTGACCCAGTCCGAGAACCCCATAGCCACCCAGGCTCCCCTCGTCTGGACTCCCATGTTCCTCAAGACAAATGCCTGGGACCTAATAGAGACAAAAGACTGGCGGAGGGTTGAACTTCACTAGATCCCTCTGCTCTTGAGGAGATGGTGTGACCGCAACATCCACATCAGAAAGTCTCGGAGAACAAATCTCTGAATGTTTGTAAAAGAAAGCAGATTCAGAAACATCAACCTCCTTTGTTCCATTCAAAGGAGTCAATGACCTCAACTGAAAGTCCCAAGTAATTTTCAAATTTGAGAAGGCAAAGCCATATGGTTAATGTATGAATCTGATTTGGGATGGATTTCAAACAATATTATGATTGTACATGGGGTGAAGTTAAATGTTTCGAAGCGCACGCAGACTGATGCGGGGCGCCAGGTCCACTGCGGGTGATTTTTTAGAAATATTTCTCCATCAACCGCAGCATTAGCATTTCTGTCAGTGACTCGGAGTTGTATTTTTACTCCCGTTGAGAAAATTAACATCCACTCGGTAGAAATAGTTCAATATTTCAATGCACAAAGGTGTCAAAGATAGGTCGTACTTTTAACGCTGGTGAAGAACACGCATCTGGTGTCCAAAATGAGAGGTCCAGAACTTTTCGCTCATCTAATATCCAAATTATTCACGCAAATATGATGTTCCAGTCCTGAAACAACAGTGAGGATGTCCACCAGCACTTACTTACCCAATTAATTACAGTCCGACAAGAAAACAAGAAACAAAACCCGTTTAGGGCATTGTAAGTGGCAGTAATCGATAAAAGTCTACTGCAACAAATGCAGAAACGTTGGGGACAAGAAACGAGATATTCCTGTAGTCCATGGACACAACGCGTGCCGCTCGCGCTCTCCGTTTCTCTGCTGCTCTGCGAAGTCTGGCGCTTTGACTCGCGCGCCGGAAGCACTGTTGCCAGATCCCAGGAGAAACAAACAACCGATTCTGATCAAACAAGCCTAACCGAAATTGCCGAGCACTGTTTTTCATTTCTAAAGGTTTAGTAGTTATTTATTAATTATGGGGAAGTCACTGCATAGCTACCTCCGTAATTTCATTTATCAAGACATAAATATATAGATTAAATACAGTCTGGATTAAAAACAGCTAAATTACAAACTTCCACGATTCGTATTTTATTAAATAACAGATATTATATTTAAATAGTACATTTAAATTTTAAATAATACATAACTATTTTCAGTTGTTTATAATAAGCGAACATGGCAACAGCTGTGGTGCGCGCGCGCGCGTGCTGGTGACTGGCGGACCTGAGAGAGTTTGTAGATGCCGTCTTGAGAAAAGCTCCTATCTGAAGTATTTTTCAATACTGTTGAACTTAAATGTCACTGTAGCTTTACGGCCAACAAATCAAAATAACTAAAATGTAATCTGCGAAGACAATAGGTCTCGAGTCAAATTCAATTCAGTATTTCCAAGAAACATGGACTTTGCCTCAACTTTATTCAGGTAACAGTTAGCTCGAGGCACATCAGAACAAGGTTTGTGTAAGTTAAACCTTATGCCCTATTTCTAATCTAAAACCTGTCAAAACCAGTACAAAAGAGTGATGCTGGGATACTTGGGGAATCAAATGGTGGAGGTTTATGCGGTGCAGACTTAACATGAATCTAAAATTTGTTTCTAACACTGTGATTGAAAGCGCAATGATTTTTATCTTTAGTAACGTTAGTTTCATTTGGCAACAGGAAAGCAAGATCTAACTATCCTCGAATCTTTATAATGTAACACACTCCCTGAGGTCGTGAAGCAGAAGTGTGACTTTACTGCCTCATAGAGGAAAACAGCAGCAAAGCAGCAGTCAAATAGGACTATATTTAAGACTAAACAACGAAGGTCTAAGCCAACAATAATTGTAACAATGACAGAAAACAAATTCAGCTTTTAATTTTTTATTTTATTTTCAGTTTAACATATTTTGATCTTCGCAAAGAAAACTAAGCCCCATGTTCTGTAGGTACCCACCTAATCATTTAAAACTAAAAACAAAAAATCAATGCCGAACTGGTAGAGGAAGGCAAACTACCTTTTTTTTCTTTCTTTTTTTTTTGTACTTTTACAATTTCTTTTTCAAATTTCAGCAGATACCAAAGTTCAACCTTTATCTGTACACGTCAATAATTGCAGTTATTCACTTGAACGTTAACATACCAACAATACATAGAAAACACCTCGTATGCTGAGTGAAGTCAACATAAGGGGAAATATCCTCAGATTCCTTGAGATGAGTGGTGTACATATAGTCTTTGCTGTTTTTTTCATGAGTGTTACATTGATGTTGGCCAGGGCAGTTCTGTATTGTACAGTTAAGGCATGTGAAACACCCAAGATGATGGCCTAAGATGGACAGAACTCAACAAATGGGGACCAAAGTCATTTACATTATTTACAGGACATCCAGTCTCCACCTCACCCAAAAGCGAGACGGGAGAATGTACGAGTGTCTTTGTACAGACACATACAAAGTCTCTTCACATGCATGCACACACCTAGTCTTTCTGTGGGTCCCGTTCTATGCTGTCAGGACGAAAGAGAGAGACAGTAGAGAAAGAGTTGTGATCTCTTGCTAAATCCAGTTCGACGACATCATATGATGCCTTTTCTGGTGGGTGTGATGGTCCCAGCAGGGAGATCTAGGTTACGTCCATACTGGAAGAACTGAAAAACAAAAACCAGATTAAACTACAACGTAAGTAAATTTAAAATTTTCAGTCTCAATCTGTCGCATCTCACCTTCTTCATTGCAGTTCAGCTGTTTCACAAGCATCCATGAACTTTATAATGTCAACAATTGCTGTAATACTCTCAATTTTTCATTGCATTGACATGCAATCATGACAAGTCTGTGTCCTTGAGATTTTAGTTCAAGTGAAGTGCGTGAAGAACCGAGGAGAGTTTTGCTTCAGTTCATCTCCTCTCCAAACATTCATCACATCTACCCCCTCAACCCACAGCAGGGAAGAAAGTTTGTGAAGAAATATTATTGATAGACACGTCACATGAGAGTTTCTCTGCACAGTAATCTTCTAAAAAAGGCATAAAGGTTTTTTTTTTTTTTTTTTTAAATCAAACATTCAAAATGAACACCTTTTTTTCCCAAATGCTGTAGGAATATCCTTCATTTGATAGTGTTGCTGAGAGCAGTGGGGATCGCAGCTCAAAAGGATGCAAAAAACTCCATCCCTTAGGTATGAGGATGAACTGGAATCCGCACGTATTCCCTGTGTCTCATGCTCTGTAGCACTAAATGCAGCTGGTTGCCACTCCTTTCAGACTCCAGAATGGCGTACGAGTTAGTGCTGATATCCACCTCTCCGTGCTTTGTTTCAGTCATTGTCTTTTGTTGTTTTTCTTTTTGTTTTTACAAAAATATAATCCAGTCAGAATAGAGTCAAATACACTTAAAGCAGGATTTTTTGTTCTCTCTTCTAGTCAAGTACCAGAATCTCCTCTTTTCTGATCCGTAGTCTCTTCCTATTCAGAGGATTCAGGTGAATAAACATTTATGATGCAAAACATAACATTTCAATCCCAAAACTCATGTATTTAAAAAAAAAAATAATTACTGCTACACACTGCAGATCCTTGGCTCTCGATGGCCCTGTATCAAGAGCGCAAGTAACAAGACAGCAGAGCAACATTTCCATCAAGATGTTGGGAGATGAACAGAATCTCTGGGTGCTGTGAGAAAGTTCTGGAAGAGCACTAGCAGCCGGAGACCGTCAACTTGATACAGGCCAAGCGCATCCCAGAATCTGACCTCTGACACCAGGCATATTCTGAATGGTGAGGCGTGTCCCGTTTCACTCAGAGACACATTTAAGCCTTGTCTTTAGATACACTGTTATACATAGTTTGTATTGGAATACATTCATTCATAATACAACATCCTCAAGAGGCAAAAAAAAAAAAAAATTCAAAAAGTACAAGGTAGCAGCCTAGAAAGTGCTCCAACTCAAAGTTCAAATACTTTGTATAGAACAATAAAAAAATATATCATTCATCCTTTTTCAACAGCAACAAAAAAGTAACAACTGACATACAGAATCACAGTGCCCCAGAATCCATCCACACACACACACACACACTTTCTGGACAGAAGGCAACATTTCACATCATGGACTGAGAATGAGTGAAAGGGGAAGAGTTGTAATGTAAGTAGTTTGTGTACAGACAACAGAGCTGCTACATTTATACATCAAACACAAACCTAGACATCCCGATTGCCCTCTTAGAACAGAGCCAAACGGGCCAAACAGCACCTCAGTCAGACTTTGAAACACTGGAGGGTAAAACGCAAAGCTTGACTGTCCTATCGGTCTCTTTAAGAGCCTATGTACAAAAAAGCGGCAACACTACTTCTGTCCATTCACGCACACACTCAATAAAGTATAAAATTGTGTTGAACAAAATAAAAGCATGGCATTTGTTTTATACATGTCAGTAAGCAATAAAATTTGTGCAGACTTCATCTCTTGCACACGCGCTCACAAAAAACCTAACTTTTTTTTTTTTTACTTTTTTAAACAAGTGCAAATCTTCAAGTTTTCAATTTCATATTTTTATAGCTTTACCATGAACATAAAAATACAACAGTGTTTGTCTTTTAGGAGAGACGCTCAACTTCTCCCCAACAACGTTTCTCGACCTCCATGTTTGATACGGCGGAAACCGCTCTGTTCCTACCTCTCGTATGTATATTCATACAAATATTCTACACATAATATATGCAACAATATATTCACACATTTTTGCATCGTAAAAAAAAAAAACACACAAAAAAAAACAACAACTCCATTTCAAATATGAAAACATTAAAGTGCCATGGTTTGGGTAAGGTGCTTTACTGAAGGGAGGCAGAAGAGGATCTCCTCTTCACACCGAACCTCCCAATAACCTCCTTCTGCTCCTCCCACAGTGCAGAGTGAGAGAAAGAGGGAGAAAGAGAGAGGGGGCATGGACAAATATTGCCCGCCCCTTCCCTCACTGAGCAGTGCACATTCTTCTGCTGATTTGCTCCAGGTTTAAGGCCTCAGGTAAACTCAAGTAGACGGGCTGGGTCAGTAATCCTCCACCTGCTCCAGCTCACCTCCCCCCAGGAATGAGTAGCCTGCGGAGGTGGGAAACAGGAGAACAGAGGTTGAGAGGTCTGAGGGTTGAATTTCTACAAGAAATGTCCCATCTGGGAATATACTAATGACTAATTCATAAACTTTTCCCCTTTGAAGCAGGGCAGAAAATGCTTTTCAATAAGTACATCAGCAAATAGATCCTCTTTGTTAGATGAAGATCTCACTATGACCCAGACAGCAAGAATTTGACAAGGAGCCAGAATGCAGATTAAAAAAAAAAACACAGTAGTTCAAGGGTTATTCTGGGTAATGTATGCATGCTGATGGGTAAAGCTGAATGGAACCCAGTAGGGGTTTGTGAGTGTTTATGTGAGCGTGCACGCTAACCGAGGATACTGGGGTCAGAATGGAGCATCATGCTAGGCTTTTTCTTCGTTTTCACTCCCTGAGTGTCGTATACGCTACCGCCCTTACTCATGTGAGCTGCCTGGAACATTGACTGTAAGAAGAAAAACCAGGAAGACTTTAAACAATGGACTAATAGAAAATGAAAACTAGAAAATAATAAAGCAGGTTTTCTTTATAAACCCAGTAAAACGCTATGAAATCTACCTGCAGGGGGAAGTTCATGTTTAATCCAGAGACTTCCTTGGACAGCTGTGGAAAGTTTCAGTACATTAAGACTCACCCAGTGTGGAGAATCGAACAAACGTTAAACAAGACAAACCGTCCTTCACAAACCTGCTGCTGTTGTCTCTGGTGGTTCGCTTTCTGTTTGGCACGGCGCTCCAGGAACTGCTTGGCAAACTCTTTGGCTTCAATTGTATCGCCCAGATAAATACGGATAAAGTCATGAACTTCATATGGAGACTCCACCTCCTTCAGATATGCCACAATGGTGGGCACTATCAAGAGAAATACAAGCATGATACATTTAATCTCCATTTCTTTTGGAGAAAACATGCGAACGGCAGATGTGACAGTTACCGTCCAATGAGGAGGAGTTATTTGCAGAGGTGTTGAGAGCGTGGAGCATCTGTTCACACCAAGTGGTGAAGCCATCTTGAGGTTTCATCCCCTGAAGAAGCTTCAGAAGCCTGTCCTCATCGTCAGTACGTTTACGCCGATTCAGCATGTATTGATCGCTGAGAACACAAGAGATGTTTGGGGTGAACATTGTGTGTAAAAACAGTAGTTTAATTGGAAAGTTCAATTGAGTGAGTACAAATTGTCTACCTGAGAGAGGGACTGCTGCGGCTGTTCTTCAGGCCAATGCTGCGATGGCTGGCTTGGTTCTTCATGGGCTCATCCCACATGCCCATAGCAGGGTTGCCACCTCCGACCTTCCCTTCCATGCCAGCTCCTGACCACATCCCAGATGGCCCATCACTCCACTGGCCCATTGTCAAACCTCCATGCTGAACGAAACAATGTTATAATGAACTAAAACAACTGTAACTCAAAACTATTTGCCAGCCATTCGGATACATATTAAACAATTCACTGCTCAAGATGTTTTCACCCTTTGCTGCTGCTGAGCTCTCTGCTGCAGTTTGTGAAGTCTCTCTGCCTCCAGCTCCAGGAGTCCCATGCTCTTTCCAGTAGCTTTGCCCAGAGACAGAGCTCCTGCCTGGCTTCCGCTCCACCCTGCGCCCCCTGGCACACTCTGCTGCTGCTGGCTCTGCTGCAGAAACTTCATAATCAGTTCCTGCTGCTGACGGCACTGCTGTAAAACACAAACATACTGCGTTACACATCATGAAAATGTAAAAGTGCAACTGTTGTTGCCCAACGTGTCCATGCGCTCACCTGTTTTCGTCTATAAAGCTCCTCCTCCTCTCTCCTCTTCTGTTCCTCCTGCTGCCGGCGCTTTTCCTCCCTCCGTTTCCTCTCCTCTTCTTCACGCTTCCTGAGTTCAGCTTCACGCCTCTCCTGCTGGAGCTAACACACGGGCAGCAAAGGCTCAATTACCGAAAGAGCAATATGGGTGAAGTTCATTCATTCAACATGAAATGTGATCACAGAGAGAAGTGATTGATTGGTGACATCACGGTCCTGCTAAAGTCAACTGAAGTTTACTTAAACCGGTACAAAACTATTTTTTATATGTAACTTCTGGAGAGTGATAGCACAGACACTGGACAAGATCCAGACTATGCACAGCTAAACCTTCATCTAAAAAATGAAGTAATGCTTTGGGATTTAGTCACCAATGAGCCCTTGATCAAGACAAGATCAATGTACTCTAGCAGGACAGACAGCTTTACTATAGCATAAGTTGAAGGCACTTTAAAGATCACATGTTACGTACTTTCTGCAAATGTTCAAGAGTTGGACCCTGAGTGGAGCTACTCATGGTTAAGTCCCACAGACTGGTCTCACCGCCTACAAAACAGAAGATATAATGCTGTAACAAAAGCACATCATAAAATAAAGTGGCTATTATGAAGCATCAATGCATCTGGTAGTACCTGACTGCTGAGAGACTGAGGTAGGCATGTCCCACATGGGCCCGGTGTCTGGCACTGACATGGACCTGTTCATCCCAGGCATCATCCCAGTCTCCCCACACCTGAGACCCAAACACATCGCTCATAAACCCAAAACACAAGTATATACCTGGTCAGCTGATGCATTTACTGCTAGTGCGTGATACCTGTTCATGTGCTGAATTTTCATCTGAAGTTGTTGGTACAGGGCTGCAGTGGCAGCTTGCTCGAATTGTTTCTTCAATTGCTCCTGATCCATGTTCCCCTAAAGTAACAGAAAAACAGAACAAAAATTTGTATCTCCATCCAACTAAAATACTTTATTTTGCACAAGTTTTAGGATTGGAGAGAAAAGAACCGTCAGGAAATGTCAAATAGGAGAATAATAGATCCAGAAAAGACCTTAAAAGGGAATCGAATTGGGGTCATCTGTAACATGACCTCAATATGTCAGAGCACTGCCCTAAAAGGTTAAAAGCTCTTGACACACACTTTAATATTTTAAATATTAATAAATATAAATCTAATAAAGCAACTCAAGGCTGTGCTTGATTTGACCATGGTTAACAATTTAAGAACATGGTGTAATCATAGTTTCAAAAAAGCCCTGAGTGGTTACTAATACATGGCACAAAGCATCATCAAACTCATTTCTGGATATCTCACAGTGTTCCTCACCAGCAGTGGAGGAGGGGAGGGGCCGGGAGAGAAAGGCACACGCCCCCACATCTTGATGACTTCACCCAGGGGCTGAAATCCCTCATCACAACCACGTTTGACCAGCAGGTTCATGGTGAAATACCCAGCCTGAAACCACTCACACATCTCCACTGTAGTGAATGGACCTAAAAGAGAGACAACCAATACAGCCCACCATTTAATGCCGGAATGAACAATTAAAAAAACCTCCAAGATTGACTTGGTAGTCAGAATCACCTTGAATTTCCCCTTGAGGGTCTTTGTAGAACCACTTCATTGCGGATTCATGGGACAGGGGCAGAGCACTGGCGGAGTGCGGGAGAGTGTGTGAGGTGGAGTGAGAGAGTTTGTGTGTATTCGGGTGTGTGCGAGTGTGTGCCGCAGTGATGTGGCTCTCATGAAGTGCTTGAGTGAAACACTCCTCTTCAAGAGACGTGTCTTGCAGGGACGCCACCATCTTCTCAGCCTCCTTTAAAAGACAGATCTTTTTTAATTGACCTTCTATTGCTAGAGCAACAAAAACAAACAAAAAAGCAAGCACGCAGACCTGCTGAAGGTGCTTCATGCCATCTTCCTCCTCGGTGTCTCCCCCTACTGTTGGAAGGTCAGTAACAGGGGTTGAGGGAGGAGAGGAGCTCTGCATCAGAGTTGTTGTGCCACCTGCTGGAGCTGCATCTATAAGAACAAACTTACGTCTTGGTCCAGAGCTTTTAGCATTGCACGTTATTGGAACAAAATGGGAAAATGCACAAAAAGAGAAAAAGCAAGAGATAGAGAACCTTCAGATGGTTGGGGTGCAGGTTTTGAAGGAGGAGTGAGTATGGGTTTGAGAGTCTTTTCCTCTGCAACAGGCTGCACAGGTGCAGGAGCGGACACAGCATGAAGAGATGATGACTTTATTTCTCCATCACACACAGCTATTGCTTCACATGTGTCTGCTGAAAAACAAGAGAGGTGAGTTTAGGAAATACATCAGCTAGAGAAATGGAGGATGTTAAACGTTTAATGTTCATTTCAAGTAATCTTGGTCAGAGCACGTCAAAAGATGCAGAACAAAGGGGAACAGTCACTTCCTGCTAAATATACCGGATACAACATCAAAAAAGACGATTTTACTTACATTTATCAGCAGGACTGTCCTTCTTCTCTTGACCACCCTCTTCTTCCTCCTCCAGAGCTTCAAATTCCAGTTCCTGGTCTTCAGGGATTGCATCTCTGGAGCTTTTCTAAAGGGCCATACAAACCTGATTTCTTTATCTCTTTACTTAACAGTTATGTGCAAGAATGCATCTGAAATGTATTTAAATAAAAGCGTTGCGAGACAAGCAAACCTTTATGCACATGAAGGCTCCAGAAGAATCAAATGTTCCCATCTCCCCTTCTTCTTCATCGGTGCACCACTCAGGCAGGCCATCTCGCTCTTCCTCTCCTCCCTCACTTCCGGTCCTCCTACGTCCACCTTCTCCATCTCGGAAGTCAAAGTCAAACTTCCTACGACGGCCATCCCCACTACCGTGATCCCGCCAACCTGCTGAACGAGGAGCCCCGTCTAGATGAGATTAAAGACAAGTTAAAAAAATAAAGTGAAAAATGAAAATAAAATAATAATAAAAGTGTGAATGTACCATCACGGCGGACTCCAGCAATCCTCCAGCTTCCCCCAGGTTCTGCCCCATCTTCGTCCTCCTGCTCTTCTCGGAGTATACGCCAGTTATCGCTGTCTGAGCGCGTGTAGTCCTTCCTTCCTCCTGCAACTCCCTCCTCAAAACCACCACGCCCACCATCACGCCTCAAAGGCTTTTCAAAGCGCCGCTCACCCCTGACATAGCAAATACTAATGATCAGCACAACAGAATATCTGACATCTAATCTGAGATAGACTGTTCATTCTGTCTTGATGACTTTACGTTATACAGATGCATGTTATAAACATTGTTATTCAGACAAATATGTACATTGTATATAAAACTTTATTGTGTATAAATCCACCTGTCATCCCAACTTTGACTGCGGTGCATCTCTCGTCCTCGGCCAAAACCGGCCTCTTCATCCACACTTCTTTGGTAGAATCCACCCTCTCCTCTGCCTCTCCCTGAACAACAAACAACATTTTGAAATACTTTATAAGATGTATATTATTCCATTTTCAACAGGAAAACCCATCTACTTATAAGCTCTCTTTTACATCCATGCTTTGATTATAATCACTACTTCTGGTGATTGTATTTATGCTTTAAACTTCATAATTATTTTTGATCATTTGAAGATTAACATGATGAACAAAACATGTAAGAACCATCAACATTTGGTGATCACAGAGCTCATTTTCTGCAATAATCCCAAAGCTGGTGGAAAAATCCTATTGGTTTTTTGTTGAGGGTGCCAGTATGAACCTCCAGGTTGGCCTACAAAAATATGTCATCTGCATTAATTCACACCATTGGTCACAACCCACCTCGACCACCTCGAGTGCTTCCACGCCCTCTAGCTACACCTGCTGGCACAGCTCCACCTCCTTTACCCATAAGCCTTAGCACAGCCACACTGTTCACAGACATGGAGAAGTTTCTCTGAAAGGTGAGGGAAATAAAAATCAGTGTTGTACATATGACAATCAATATTACTTCTATCCCAAAATTTGACCCATGACTACAATATGCATCAGTCACCTGCTCCTCCTCAGTCAGGGGCACCAAGGCCAATGGCTGCTGAGGCTCTTCCTGCAGGATAGCAGCGAACTCCTTATCCTGCATGTCCTCAGGGATCTGAACACGCAAACAAAATCTCAATCAGTCCTTCCAGAAAAACGCGATTATGCGATCGCTTGATTTAATGCATAATCAGCCAAAGGCCGCATATTTATGCGGGCTCGCATTTTTTCAAATGTATGTGGGGCTAGCATGATTTCATAATCCCTGTATTTTAGTTGCAAAAAACTCACATATATATTAGCAGAAAGATGAAACGTGTTGCGTTTACTTCACACAAGTAAAGCGCTATTTCCCCCTATTGCCATGGGAACCTTATGAAGTGACGTAATTACGTGACGTGAACATCATCTGCAAACCCCGCGGTGAAACTTGAAGCACGCAAATCATTCTTATTTGCCAACAAAAATAAGCGCAAAAGAACGCGCGAAGCAGTTTCCCGATTTGTTACATGACAGTGGAGCCAAATTATATAGCGAGAACTTGCGAAAACTTCAGTTTGATGAAATAGAGAAAAAAGGTTATTCCCCCAACACCCCCTTCTCACTAGGCTACTAACACTGTTGTAGTTTCATTCAGGAGTTGATGCAACTTTACAGTTGTAAGATTGCACTTTTTTGTTACAGAACAGTACCAAAAACTTACAGTTGTAATTATATTAGTAGTATGTAAAATAATTTACGTTGCAGTAAGAGATATTTAAATATTCTGTGATTTAGTATGCTCGCTTATCATAGGAAGTAATACGAAATTACTCTTTACATTAAGATAGCAGCCTAGTGAGAAAAAGGTGTTGGGGGAATCACCTTTTTTTCTCTCTCTTTTTTTTTTTTAATCAAACCGCAGTTTTAGCAAGTTCACGCAATTTCATCGCATAAAATTGCAAAAATATCCCGCATATTCCATAGCATTTTTTAAGAAAACGTGCCCCAAAATCAAGGATTTTTGCCCGCAACAATCACAAAATAAATCTACGTTTTTCTGGAGGGACTGCTCAATTAGGTATGTAATCGAAATACAATTACTGACTCTTATATCAACACTTGACCTACTATAATGAAAAGGCCCTTGCCTTATACAGGTGGCCTGTTCGGTTGTGTAATGGCAAGAATCTGGCGATTCAATACGTATCACGATACAGGGGTTGCAATACGATATGTTACGATACTGTAAGCAAGGTGATATATTGAAAATAAGATGTATTCTTAAGAAAGCTTTTATTTTAACAAAGCTTTTTTTTTTTTTTTTTTTTATCCATATTCTGTTTTTTGAGATTCGATACAGTATCGCCAAACAAAATATCTCGATACGTTTATTGATATTAGCTTACACCCCTACTGTTCGGTTTCATTTATTTTACTTTAACTGCAGGAGCCATGAGTCATCTCACCTTGTTATCTTTGACATAAAGTGCTAACATCTCCTCACGGCCATAGCGGTAGTCGGCCAACTTGGACTTTGGCATTGCAGGGGAAGGGGGAGGGGACGTCACACTCCCCCCTCTGGATAGTGCACGGAGCCTGAAGTAAAACAAGACATAGTTGTTATTATTTCCATCATCCATTTAAAAACAATGAATCATTCTGGATTCATGATTGTGTATATGCAGAAAATGACAGAAGAGATTGAGCTTTAATTTATATATAAAAAAGAAAAGATGAAAAAAAAAAAATCACAAGTAGGGGAAACATCTGTTTCCTCCTGTTGACACGTATAGGCAAGTAGAACAGAAGAAGAAGAAAAAATAATGTGGCAGTTCATTAATTTACTGCAATACCAATAAAGGGAAAAGTCAGATTATCCAAAACACATTCTAAATGTTTCTAGGTTTGGTTTTTAGTGGCGAAGAATAATAATAATAAAATAAAAAATCTAATTAGATCAATGGAAGAAGAAAAAATTAGCTTTTTGTTTGGCAAGTGCCAAATTCAAGTAAAATATGTTTTGGCAAGTAAATAAACCAAAATTATTTGCCAGAGGGATTTGTAACAAAAACCACTTCTCTGGCTAAAAGCTACGTCAGAAAATGAAAATGAAAACTTTTTTAATTTCCTTTTTTAAATTCCTGACCAAAAATGCACATATGCACGAATGAGCATGTTAATTTAAAGTCATACTATCTGAAAAAACATACTACCATTCTGGACCGAAGGTAAGAGTCTCAGCAGTCATATTCTATATGTCCAAAGGGCTCAGGGTTTCTGTTAACCAAAGGAAAATGAAATGAAAAATAAAGCAGAGGTTTCTGAATCTTATTTATCATAATCAGAAACACACCAAAATGTGAGATTGAAATGATATAACAAGCATGTCTTCATGATGGGGAAGTGCGTACCTTGTCCACAGAACAGGACTGTAAAGGACCGGTATGAACGAGGGACAGGAACGAGCTGGTTCTATCAGGACTGGTACAGGGGTTCTGTGTGCTGAGGTGGTAAATCTAAACTCTGTATGAATATTACAATAGCTGCCAGTTTCAAAGAGATGAGGGCTGATGGATATCTAGCCAGATATAAGACCTCCAAAAGACGGCATGCCACCCTAATGTACCAGTAACTTCAGATCTTTAAAAAAACTAAAGATTCAGCAATTTGAAAACACTTTTAAGAGAAAAAGCAATACACTATGGTTTTAGACTTTGTGGCAGCATAAATAACAGCAACTACTGTTTGAAAAACAAAAACAACTTGCAGGGCAGTTTGTAATGCCGTAACTATTGCTGGTTAACTTCTCTCAATTCTTGATCTCTTTTACTTATATTATTATTTATTTTTTTGTGAATTATTGTTTCATAGCCAAGCATTCAACTCCCAACACCTGCAGAAACACACAAAAACAAAAAACACTGATTGTTTTTTTGTACAAAACACATGCAAGCGCATCCATAAGACAGAGTCCAGTCATATTTGAATGATCAAATTAACTTTTGGGTAGTTCACATTAAACAACATTATTCATTTTCATTCAGTTTGTTTGGCCTTGTGTTAATGGATAAGCTGGATTGAGTATTTTTACATTTAAAAACTATTTTATCTCATTCCTTAAACATTATTTATGAACTATTTCATTTAGCTTAAGTAATTCAGCAAACACTTATCCAAAGTGACTTACAATGAAAGCATCAGATATAGCACATGCAAGTGCTATAACTAGTCTCAGTTAGCTTAACCTCAACCTTTTGTGGCAAGGTTTTATTTTTTATAACAGTACATATTAATATTTAAAATGTGCTTTATAAATTCTGTTTATCTTTATTTTTTATTTCATAAAATACACACAAATTCTTAAATTGTTTTACATTTTATTGGATCAAGTTACCTTGAAATTTTAGAAGCAGACCCTTCAAATATTACATGGACCAAAATAGCAAAATAGTTTTATTTGTACTGCATTTTCGACACGCATACTTTTCAGAGAGACAAATAAAACGAAACGGCTCTGGTCATGGACCATTCACACAAAACTTGAACAAATACGTATAAAATTAAGACATACTGCTCTTTCTTTAAAATTTTCACCGCACAGTGTATAAAACAAAAAATATATACATATTTTTAGACACGTCACACTCGGTAATAGTTGGTGGAGGGATTAAATGGGTTTAGTAACGTTTTGCAAAAGCCTAAAATGAACTAAATAACAAAAAACATCCAAAACCCTTGTGTGAGAACTTTCCAAACTAGTCATGACTCTATAAGCAACAGTACAACTCAACGCGAGTAACACACACCGCGCTGTTATGCAACACAAATAAAGCAACACGCCTGAAACTGAGAGGCGTTTTCGAATGAAGGTTAAAAAGTAATCTAATTATAAACAACGAAACAAGGCCGATACGTTTTAAGGAGACCAAGAGAACAGGAAACGAAGAAGTAACGTCTGAAATCTGCTCGCGCTGCGCCTCGCTGCAGGCCTTCTCTGCTCCACACCGAGCCCTTCAACAATCTGCTACAGTGCGATAAACTCCGACGACATATGTGTGCAATTACCACTAAAATGTGATTACCAACAAATGCACAAAGCAGACTTCCCTTTAAAAGTTGAAGATGATTTAGCACACACCTCTTCTGCGAGTCTGCTGGCCAGCTAGGCTAAACTAGCCATTCACTGTTTTCTGCAGAGTTGGATCTTCTTTAAAGTACTCACTCCTTTTGCACAAACGTGCTTCGCGGGAAGCGATGATTTGAACTACTGGTATGTCTCTGTTTTCAACACTCGCCTTGTGTGAGTTCGATGCTGAATTCTTTATATATCTTCCCCGGTATCTGCAACGGTCGCAATGAGATTTTTTTTTTCTGTCTCGCTCGGTCGTCTTGTTGTTTGTGTTTTACAAAAATGGCTGTTGGACATGAACCACGTGAAAAATTCATCCAATGAACCGCGAATTCTTCTTCTTCTTTTTGTTTGACGCCGGCTCGAGAACTACAACAGCGCATTACCGCCACCTACTGCTTAGCATGCGCCAGAATCACTGCATATCTTATTATTATTTTGGTTTTATGCAAGGGGCAAGGAACTCGACCGGAAGTTGAAGTCGGGTGGGGGCTGCCATCTTTTAGCAGAACTTCACATGCGTTAGCATTCCCATTGACTCCCATTCATTTTGGCGTCACTTTGACAGCGAATAACTTTACATCTGAGGCGTTTGAAGACACTGTTTGTCCATTATTTATTTCTAAAGATACACGACAATGTATAAAGGGCTCCATTACCTTCTATGTTACATTATGGCCCCGTATGAACAGTTTTTGTAAAAAATAGGCTAACGATTGCGTCATAACCACTCGGCTCTCTGTCGCATTACCGTACAGACAGGTGGGAAGCTCGCAGGCAATTAACTTAATATGGCGTACTGTCGGTACATTTTAAAATACTATACAAAATAATTAATCAGAATACTTACTCCTGCTCACTCACGACAAAGAACTCCCCGCTCAAGCTCGCCTACTCTGCAAGATTAACGATGGCAGTTTTCACGCACAGCTACTAGAAGATTTACATCTGCCAGACAGGTCGCTGACGTCGTCAAGCTTCGTTTGAGTCTGCGCGTCAGAAACGGAAGTGCTAAAAAACGCTAAAACTGGGCTTCATTTGTCTCAATTGAGTTCCAATCATAGACAGTAAAAGAAATGGACACAGCGACCCCATTGGAACTCAATTGAGACAAATGAAGCCCGGTTTTAGCGTTTTTTAGCACTTCCGTTTCTGACGCGCAGACTCAAACGAAGCTTGACGACGTCAGCAACCTGTCTGACAGATGTAAATCTTCTAGTAGCTGTGCGTGCAAACTGCCATCGTTAATCTTGCAGAGACGGCGAGCTTGAGCGGGGAGTTCTTTGTCGTGAGTGAGCAGGAGTAAGTATTCTGATTAATTATTTTGTATAGTATTTTAAAATGTAACGCCAGTACGCCATATTAAGTTAATTGCCTGCGAGCTTCTCCTCCTGTCTGTACGGTAATGCGACAGAGAGCCGAGTGGTTATGACGCAATCGTTAGCCTATTTTTTACAAAAACTGTTTATACGGGGCCATAATGTAACATAGAAGGTAATGGAGCCCTTTATACATTGTCGTGTATCTTTAGAAATAAATAATGGACAAACGGAGTCTTTAAACGCCTCAGATGTAAAGTTATTCGCTGTCAAAGTGACGCCAAAATGAATGGGAGTCAATGGGAATGCTAACGCAAGTGAAGTTCTGCTAAAAGATGGCAGCCCCCACCCGACTTCAACTTCCGGTCGAGTTCCTTGCCCCTTGGTTCCAATGGGGTCGCTGTGTCCATTTCTTTTACTGTCTATGGTTTTATGGCGGGTTGCGAACCAACTTCATAGGTGCATACCGCCACCTACAGTGATGGAGTGTGAAGAGTATGCCGTATTTGGACCATCATTCAGAATACTACTTAATTAAAGAAATGTCTTTAACTGCAAAGGATTGTAATTCATCTCGATCGCTTTCTCTTTCATATGCTGTACGTGTAATCATAACATGTTCCACTGATTCCTCTGTTAAACAACATCACATAGTCCAGTATTTATGTTTCCCCCACGTAGTGTTTGGTTAATATTTGAATTTCCTGTTCGTATATGTGTTAAAATGACTTGTTCCCTTCTACTTATGAATGATTTTTATTCTCTTTTTACTTTGTGATAATGCCTACCTGTTTGACATGAATCCCA
This sequence comes from Carassius gibelio, assembly GCF_023724105.1. Lineage (NCBI taxonomy): Eukaryota > Metazoa > Chordata > Actinopteri > Cypriniformes > Cyprinidae > Carassius > Carassius gibelio. The sequence goes on along the minus strand of NC_068405.1, from coordinate 12,513,612 downwards.
GTATATCTGACATACAATGTTTCATGCATTTAATATTACTGTAACTGTTTCCCTTCTGTTCTGCTGAGTGCGATATCTTCACTGCATCTCGAACAACATAATCAAACTCGAATGATATTCGTTGTTTTTGCTGTTAATAATAGGCTAATAATAATAAATATGATAAATTAAATAATAATGATACATATTATTATAATTATAGCGATTGTATTGTTATTATTAAAAGCCTACTGTTATGTATTTACTGTATTATTATCAAACACACACACAAATATAAATAAATATATATATATATATATATATATATATATATATATATATATATATATATATATATATATATATATATATATATACAGCTGTATCGAATTTAATCTTCAGATTTTCATTTATTATCATCACTTCATGAGTATATATATATATATTTGTGTGTAGGTGTTATTAAATTCTATACAGTAGGCCTATATATATATATATATATATATATATATATATATATATATATATATATATATATATATATATATATATATATATATATATATATATATATATATATATATATATATATATTATTATTATTATTATTATTATTAAAGAGGGGCAAGTGAAAGAAGAATAAGTAGTTTATATATTGAAGAAAAGTCTTTTGTTGGGTTTACATTGAAAGTATCTTGATTTTTTTTTTATTTTTATATCCACTCAGTTGCAGGACCTTCAGGTGTGTCGGTGAGAGGCGAGCAGTTATTTGACTATCACTGCAGTATGGAAAATGAGCACCCCAGGACACTTTCTTAGGAGTTATTCAAAGGAGATTTTGAAGGAGAGCTGTTTCATTTCAGTCTAATGGATCACCAGACTGTTTTGCTGGCGTTTCTCTGCTTTCTGCTCGTCACTGTGCGCTCAGAAGTGCAGAATGACTTCTCACCCGAGTGCCGTGAGTTTATGTATATGGGCACTCCCCCGCGGGGTCTGGAGAACCGCTCACTTAAAAAGATCTGTCAGCGTTATAACGGCAAGCCCCGGTATGTCTCTCTGTATGATGTGGTGGACCACATCCCGGTGTATTCTGCGTACACTTTCAAACGCTCCGACGGCTTCAAGAAGGTCGACGTTCCTTGGATGTTCGAGCCTCAGGTAACCAACTGTCGAGTTCTCATTTTTCGCTCATAATGAGTAAAACTGCAAGTATCCATAACATTTGTAGATTTCATGCATAAAAACAAGGCACAGGTTAGATTTCAAGCAATTATTTAAAACTCAGCCTGCTGATTGTTTTTATTTATTTATACATATATATTTTTTATAAGGCTTAATTTGACTTATCTGGCCTTCCAGCTTGGTTGGTTAGCTGGTTTTAAACCTTAAAATGCTTTGGTAAGACTGGAAAACCAGCTGCCAAATACTAAACCAGATAAACACCATCTGAAAGACCACTTTAAACCAAATAAAACCAGCAAACCCTCTTAGGCTGGTTTAAGCTGTTTGTACCAGCAGGGTAAGCTGATTTGCTGGTCTTATGGCTAGTTTAAGAGCATGAAAACATCTAACCCTAAAACCTTTACAATAAAAAACAATCTAAATATCTAATTGTATATGTTTTCTATATGGTGCATATTTTATTGAAAATAGACAACCTTAAAATCTTGCTGTTTTTTTTTACATAAATATTCTGTACTCGTTCAGCTCTCCACGGCATCAGACTCTGGTGAGATGCAGCCGTTTCCTCCCGATGATGTCCACGACAGTTTTTCAGATGCCCAGGCCGTCTTGGAAGACTACTCAAACATGGTTGATTTCGAACGAGGCCATTTGAACCCCGACGAGCACCAGGCTCACCCCGATGACAAGGCAGCCACGTACACCCTCACCAATGTGGTCCCACAGGTCCGCGAGTTCAACGTGGGCCACTGGAAACACCACGAGCACATCATCCGCCGTCGACTCAACAACTACTGCCGCGGTACGGCCTACATAGTCACAGGGGTCACCACATCTGGCAGGATGATCCGTAGATACAACATCAATCGCGTGGCCGTTCCCACCTACCTGTGGTCGGCCTACTGCTGCATCGATTACGATCACAATGCCCCCTTTGATGAGCGATCCAAATTCCCGGCCTTTGCCGCCTATGGGCTCAACGAGAAAGAAGGAGCGGAGGTCATAGAGATGTCTGTGCAGCAACTAGAAGAGTTTTTGAAGAAGAACACCTTTGTGGACAAGAGGTTTCAGATTTTCTTTGGGAACTGTGAGCCTAATGATGCCATAATGAAAGTCCAGACTTAGGTGTCTTCGTCTTGCCTTCGTCTTGGTTCTTCTTGCCTAAATTCATAAACGCATTTTCAAACATCATTCAACTGTCAGAATACTGTTCTGCAGAATGAATATCCTGCAATATGCTCTTAAATAAAAGGTTCCAATTCAATTTTACAGATTAATGAGACAGAGAAAGACTGTCTCTGTCAAAATCTCTTATTGTTTACATGAAAGATACAGTAAAATTCTGAAATATTATATAAAGTTTTTTGTCAATTTTTCCCATGGGAGCAAATCTGAACGTTTATCAGCTGTCTGAAGTGTCACATAATCCTTTAAAAACAATAAGTAAAAAAAAGAAAAAATCATTTTTTTAGGATTCAAAAGAAAAACATTATGGCAATCTTTTCTTTTGTAACATTATAAATTAATTTTCCGTCACATTTGATCGTTTTAATGCACCCTTGCTGAATAATTAGTTTTTTTATTCTAAACACACACACATAAAGCACACCTTTTATTGGAAGTGTGTGTGATTTAAAGAACCTGTAGTTTGAAGAACTACAAAGAATCGCTGCATAACATTTCAATTTTAAGGGTCTACTGAATAAGATTTTGAGCATTAGACCCCTGAAGAATATTGCATTTTACATAATTGTGTATGACTGTGGGCAAAAATTAAAATTACTGGATATAAAAATGTTAACTTATTTGGATATAACCCTGTTATCTCTCTCTCTCTCATTTTGTTGTTGTCTGTTTGTTTCATTTGAAGGGTGAAAATCTGTATCCATTTCCTTTAGCCTTTACTGGTAGAATGAAGATCCAATTTCAGTTCCAGAAATATTTGATATCTTCTAATTAAGACTATTTGTCCACGAGAGGACTGAAAAGAGTGATGAAATGAGAGAGATCTAATGACTATAATCATCTGTGGCCTTAGGGGTTTTATTAGGTCCATTAACTTCTTTATAAGACTGCAACAGCTAAATCTTTTCTCACTTTGTAAGCATGTTTACTGCAATTTATCTGAATATTGTAAACTCTTCTCAAATAAAAAAATTGACCACTTACTCTTCTCTGTTTGCCTACGTTCTGTCAATTAACAACATCAGAACATGAAGACTCAATAACATAAAAGCTCTAGGCGTTTTGGATATTTTCTAGAGCTTCAAAATTATATAATAAATAAAGCTGGCATCAAACTCCTATCGCTTGATCAATTTAATAAGTACACCATCTACTGATTCTTTTCAAAGGAAAAAGATGCTTTTGTGTGTGCATGCAAGATTAACAATGGCATGAATATTAGATAGCTTGTGTAATATCAGATAACCAAATAAAAGTGGCGTAAAGAGGAGGTGAGCGAAGCCCCATTCTTTCCTAATCCCTTGTCCACACAGGACACAGACTCCATACAGACAGGCTTATCTCTGTATTCCTTTTTCTTTCATCACCTCTTCACACTCCATTGAGGACTGTTTGTTCTCTCGCGATGGGGAGTATAGAATAACCTGATTTACATTTTATAAGACTGCCATAAAGATGATTAGCTCTACAGAAAAGAGGACCTGCATATATGGAGAAAAAGAGAGAGAGAGAATCATTTGTAATATGTGATAAGGTTTCTGCACAGTATTTTCCTGAACCATCATGTCTCTCCCTCTTTTTACTGATTACCTCTTCCAAAGAAAGCTGCTGGTTAAAAGGAGATGATAACTATTACATGTGTGATTTACTCTGGAGTAAATGAGACAACCACATTTATATACACACAACTATCGTTGGAAGTTCCCAGTTGGTACCTCCCAAATTGGTGCATGAAAGGTTATGATGAAGGAGAAGGTGCCCAAACATGATTTCTAGAGAGGGGGGACCACTAGTGTGCTCTTGCTTCTTACAAAACCAAGACAAGTCAACATGGCCCACCCTTAAGTCTCCGTGACTTCTTGATTTGGCTCTGGCCCCTTGTACGTCTCTGGATTATAAGACAACTCTCCTCAATTATTAATTACCAGAACACCGATAGTGCAGGACAAGTTACAGATCAAAGCAACCGTCAAACAATAACAATAACATATTGTTTTCCTTGAGGTAGAAAAAAAGTGAAAATGTTGTAGCCTAGATCCACGTAAAGCTATATTTGTTCAAGTTCACCTGCAGGACGCACTCTTCTCTTTCAGGCAACGTCTCATCAGTTCTGTTTTGCTTATCTAATCAATGCTATTCAAAATAACTAGCTTCGAATTCCTCTCACTCTCTCATTCTATCAAAGAAGCAGTCAAGTGAGATTGTCGAGAAGCTCCTTTGACTAAAATGCGTCCCTCGGTCATCCTTCTGGCCCTTGCCATCACAACTTGGCTCTCTGAAAACTGGGGAACTGCAACCGTAGTTGAAGACTTCAACCATGTCGAGAGATGCAAGGAATCGCTGTATATGGGCACCCCACCACGAGGCTTCAGAGACAGCAGACTGAAGAAGATCTGCCAGCATTATGCTGACAAACCCAGATACGTGACCCTGTACGACTCCAAAAACCGTATCCCGGTTTACTCTGCATACACCTTCAAGAAAACAGAGGGCGATCGGCGTGTGGACTATCCCTGGATGTATGAACCGCAGGTATGAAACTATTCAATCCCAGAATATAAAAAGTACAAAAACTGTTACTAGTATGATACCCTTTGGAATGGTACTAATACAAATCCTCAAAGTAAATAAGATACAAAGGTGTACATTTTGAAACCCCAAGTGAAACCTTTTCTGAGAGTTTGAGGACTGGATTTCTTCTTTGTAATGATGTTTTGCCCTTGTTCCTAGCTTGCAGAGCTTGACGGGAATGGGAACATGCTGCCGTTCCCCACCGGATACTTACACATGAAGTTTGAGGACAGCCAGGCGGTTTTGGATGACTACTCTGATGTGGTTCTGTACGAGAGAGGCCATCTGAATCCAGACCAGCACCAGTCAGACCCACAGGACCGAGCAGCCACCTACACGCTTACCAACGTTGTGCCAGAAATCCGTGAGTTTAACATCGGACCATGGCGCGAACACGAAGAGCGCATCCGCGTGCGCCTCAACAACTTCTGCCGGGGTAGAGCCTATGTTGTAACTGGGGTTACCACTACTGGAAACATGATCCGGCGCAACAACCAGGACCGGGTTGGCATCCCCGAAGACGTGTGGTCTGCCTACTGCTGCACCGATTACGACCGGAACGCACCACACAACATACGCATCCGTTTCCCCACACAAGCAGCCCTCGCTAAGAACGCAAAGGAGGGGAACAGAGTCCAAGAGATCACTGTGCAGGAACTGGAGATCTACCTGACTAACAAAATGGCTGTAGACAAGAATTTCCAGCTGTTCTATGATAACTGCAACTCACCTTCACCTCTTCCTCCCTACCTTAATTATGCCAAATGATCTGTCTTACCTCCAGATTATAGCTTTGCTTGTGGTGTAAAATGTTTCTTATTTTCTTCTTTCCTGTAGCTTCTCTGTATATTTCTGTACAATTTTTAGAATACGAGTTTAAAACTAAGTACTGTTAGATCTGTAGAATGTTAAATTTAGTGTCTTTTGGTGTTATGCAATATCGTTTAAATATTTGAGGGCTGGTAAGATTTAAAGAAATTAAAAGAAAATTAAGAGAAAAAGAAATGTTAATGTTACATGTTTTTGGTTTCCACCAAAATGTTAAGCAGCACAACTATTTACATCACTGATAATAATAAGAAATGATAAGAATTGTTTATTAAGCACCAAATAATCATATTAAGAATGATTTCTGAAGGATTCTTTGACACTTGACCCTGAAATAATGGTTGCTGGAAATTCAGCTTTTCCATCACAGGAGTAAATTACACTTTATAAATAATAAAATAGTAATAGACCAATAAAACAGTTCATTTGAAATGTAATATTATTTTACATTATGACTGTTTTACATTATTTAAAAAAAAGCAGTTTACTGAGCATATGAGATGAAAATCTAATAATACATAAAAATCTTACTGGCTTCATTTTTTATAGCCCTATAAAGTATGACTTAATTGATATTTTAAGGATATTTAAGAAAACAATTGTCATTTTAAAACAGCGATTGTCTAAGTAATTTCTTTCCACCTTTTGTCTATAATTATTGTATTGTTTTCATCTTAATAGTCTCAGTTTACATACATGTTTAGTAATTGACTGATACCACATTAATTTTGGGTTGTGAAAACAAAGAAACCAACAAAAGCTGTCATGCTTTTTCAACCTATTTCTATGGAATTTTCATTTTATTGTTTCAATAAACTGATACACATCAATAAAAACCCGAGGACAATTCTATTGGAGTTTCATCATTACAACCATACATAGTTTGTTTCATGATAATTCAGTCATTAATACCAGGCATAATTTCCATGAAAATTCTGATTCAAGACCTTTGCAGTTTTTGTAAAGATGGAAGGAAAAATAAATGGCATGAAAAAAAAAAAGTGAACAGTAGATTAATATAAAAAAGTGTAAACCTGTGCAGAGAACTTTGAAACCCCAAAAAACGAGGACAATTCGAAACTTACTGGGTTGGTCAAACAAGAAGTATTCAACTTAAATAACTATCTATATTTTGCCTTTAAAGCAACATAAGTTCAAAGGAATGTAAAGGTCACACAGGACGAGTTTTCATTGACTGACCATTGCAAGTTAATACCATGAACAAGATTAGCAAACTTGTGGGACATTGTTTTCATTTCTTAAGGGCATAATCTAATCTCAGAGAGACACAAATGAGCAAGGACATGCAAATGCCATAAAGCGAATAAGGCTGTATAATCCTTAAATCTCTCTCTAATTCATAGTCTTCTTCTCCCCTGTATTCCTTTCTATAAATTGTCTTCGGTTGATATCATTACTTTATCATTAATTTTGTGTCTGTATAGTGTATAAGAACACAAGGGAATAATAAATATGCTTCTTTCTTGGCTGCTACATTCTGCGCAGGATGGAGGTACTATAGAGTTTTTTTTTTTTTTTCTGTTCTGGAAGACTTTACAGATGTGGCCCAATGTAAACAATCAAAGTCCTCTGATCCCAGATCAGCAAACCACATTGACAAATCAGATGCTTTCTAACGATCACATTGCCCCAAGTCAGGGACTAAAATGATCAAGGGTTCTGAATATACAACATTAAAGACGCTATAGCTGTTCAGAAAGGACTATTGCTAAAGAGGACCCCGGGGCCCGGCCTATAATACATGCTTGAGTAGGGTAACCTATTTCTACGGCTGTGACCAAGAGGTGCATGGCTGGCTGTAATTTAGTATTTGAACGCTAGATGGTAGTCCTATCAAAAAAAAAAAAAAAAAAAATATATATATATATATATATATATAAATAAAATAAAAAAATAAAATATCTTGAAAATTATTTTAGTAACTAGAAACATTTTTTATCAAATCTTGCATAATAATAGATTTCACTACATACATTAGTGGAAATTTTTATTTGTTTATTTTTCAACGTATGTTTTAATGTCTTTATTTAGTGTTTTATTTATTTATACAGTCACCAAATGCAAGTGCCTCTAGGAAAGTTTAACAAGTTTGCCCTGAAACGTGAGACCACTGTCGTCACAGGATTTTACACAGAAATGGTGAAAGTATATTGGGCAAGACAGTGACTGCCAAACACAGCTCAGACAGAACAGCGCGCGCTGAAATACTATCAAGGACGCACGAGGAACAGGGTCACGCAGGAGTCATACGGTGCATGCATTGAGCTCAAATCTGCGCAGTCTGCAGGAACACAAAAAACATCGCAATTAAGGATTTAAGAACAGTATGCACAGTAAAGATGCACCTTGCGAATGCAAACATTTTCAGGTAAGCCAAGCTTTTTATCAAAGGGGGAAAAATTAATGCAGAAAATGTTTGTAATTGTAAAAAAAAAAAAAAAAAAGAAAAGAAAAAAAAGGACTAAAAAATATATATTATAGTTGGTTTTGCATTTTCTATTTTCTTCATTTAAAAATAAATAAATAAATGCTCCACCCACGATTTCAATATCACATGTATGCATGTAAATAAAACTTTATTCATATTTGTGACCCTGGACCACAAATCCAGCCATAAGGGTACATTATTCGAAATTGAGATTTATACATGCCCTATACATGGCTAAATAAGCCTCCCATTGATGTATGATTTGTTAGGATAGGACAATATTTGGCTGAGATACAACTATTTGAAAATCTGGAATCTGAAGGTAAAAAAAAAAAAAAAAGACTAAATATAGTGAAAATAGCCTTTAAAGTTGTCCAAATGAAGTTCTTAGCAATGCATATTACTAATCAAAAATAAATTTTGATATATTTACAGTAGGAAATTTATCTTCATGGAACATGATACTTAATGTCCTAATAATTTTTCGCATAAAAGAAAAATCAATAATTTTGACCCATACAGTTCATTTTTTGGCTATTGCTACAAATATGCCACATCAATTTAAGATTGGTTTTGTGGTCCAGGGTCACATTTATTGTATGATGTAGTGCTGCTGCTCTGAAGAGTTGCATGACCTATGGCTTCAGTCATGCCATTCATGAACTTACCAGAACTTTCTGTTCTGTCTTTGCACAGCAGAGGGGCCATTACATGATCTTTCTTATTACCTTTGTTATATATATATTCTTAGGTTATGGAAAGACGCTCATGGGAGCAGTGACTGGTTCCTTTATGAACGCAAATCTTCCCACACAGTGATGTAGACATGTGAGGGAGTGGACACGTCTTAACTTCTATAAAGAATTTCTCTTTGGGTTTGAGACTTTAGTCTTTGCAACTTTAGGGATCTTATCTATTCACGAACAGCTTGTAATACTCCAAAGAGAAAGGAAAACTTGAAATCGCATCATATCACCCCTTTATCATGTAGGAATTTTCTGTAGTAACACCGAGTATACTAATTCAGATTCTAAGGAACTGAGTCACTTAGATGAATCAAAATCTGCCGTGGCTTTCCCAAGCTGCTATACTACTAAAAGAGGAGCTGCGTCATACTGTTTAGAGCGGTGACCTCAGTATGAACAGTGTCAGTGACATACAACGATGAATCAGATGACTTGTAGAAGCTTATCCTTGAGACAAAGAGGCGAAGGCGTGTGAAGGCTTGGGTCTAAGGTTAATACGAACACCAATGAGCTCCGGGAAATGTAGTATTTGGCCTCAGCTGTGAAAAAGCATAAAGTGGATTGAGATGTATCTTACTTTATCAGTACAAGTGTACAATTCCATACAATGTACATCTTGTGTACTGTGAGTAGCGTGGTCGAGTGGTCTAAGGCAGTGGATTTAGGCTCCAGCCTCTCTGGAGGCGTGGGTTCGAACACTGCTGCTATCACTTGAAAATTCTGGTCCGACAAGAAAGCTTTGTTGGCCTTATGCATCTTGCTTGTGTGAATGGAATGAAGAAATTAGTAAATTAATTTCTGTTTATGCACTCGAAGAATATGGTGTTGACTTCCCTATTCGCATATAATAATATTAATGAATATACTAGAATTACTACTAATTATTTTTTTAAAGACAGGTCAAATTTTTCACAAAAAGCATAAAGATGATGAATAAGGAGACACCTTCACACATGCATTTACTTACAGTGAGTATTTGTAATAACAGTGTTTATTTGTCTGTTGAGGGCTGGTGTCAATTTTGACCGTGTTTCTGTGGCTGGGTGGAAACCTGGTCTCACCCCTCCGACCCATCTGTGACCTGAGGGTTCTGGACCACTTTGTACGAGAAGCTCGAGATTCTGAGGTCATCATGGTGAGGTCTCCATGTGCTTCACACAGAATGTCAGGTTATTTTCAGAAACGGCACTTCATCTGTTCCTTTCCTCTCAGCGAGGTTGCAGAGGAGGCTGTGGCGTGATGAAATCCTATTTTGTTCCTCTGACTAGTGTTGACTTTGCTGTTTGGGAACATATGGATGTGAGTCATGATGTACTGTGTGTTTAACATAATATGAAAAACATGACGTATACATACAAATAAATACATGAAATACTTAAAACCAGTATTATGCAAATCAGCAATACAGCATAATATAAAAACATAAATTTCCATCATGCATATGTAACTCATTTATGTTTTATAATTACTAGTAAAGGCTTTGATGTGTTAACTCATCATTCAAATCTATTTTTAATGCCAGTGTATATCATAGAAAGTATTTCTAGTTTAAATCTATGTCTCCAGGTTACTGGACAGGCCGTGGAGGTCCAGACTGGTCTGTCTCTGCTGGATCAGGCCCTGAGTAATGCCATGAAAACAGTGAGCAACTCTCCTCTGACCAGTGCGCTGGATAACAACATCAGTAACATCCACAGCCTCGGCAAGATCCTGCACAGTCTTGATTTACAGGTGTAGTGACCATGAGGACACGTGTCTGTCACAGCAAGGTCTATTCTGACAGTATTGACTATTCTGAAATCCACACCCAGTCTCTTTTCTAATTTGGCATTCTAGGAAATTGTGCAAACGTGCAGCGCAGTCGGTTTACCCTTTGCTTCCCCCCTCTTTCTTTTTTGGCTGCAGTCAAAGTGGCGGCAGGATTCTGGGAAATGTGTTTTGTTTCTCCAAAGCTTCGGTTCATGCTGTACTGTGGAGCTGCATATATATATATATATATATATATATATATATATATATATATATATATATACACAAAAATAGATACCTAAATACAGCTTGTGTATATATACTCCATACTATACTGCAATTAAAGAAAGTAATTAATGGATTTTTCCAACTATAGTAAACCAAAAATCCAATGTATGAATCATTACTTTCTGTAACTGTGAGAATTAATTGAAGGCTGCATCAATAAATTTCAATCATCATCAGTGAACCATTCCCACTGTGCTAAAATATGAATCATGCTTAAAATATAGGGTACTATACACAATACACTTGAAACTAGTTTAGTAACCAAAGTAGTTTAGCAGTAGAAAATAGTCTTGGTTTATTATGTGTGTTGTGATCATTTTACGAGGCGATCCAATCAGATCGGAGAGCTGCAATCTATTCAGTTCTAGTTTTTGGGATGATACATTTTCCCTAATGAGTCCATTCTGTTTCCGCAGCAGGCCAGGTCCACAGTTCTTCCAGATGATTCAGCTCCTGCCAGCGCACAGACGCAGGAGGTCTCCTCTCTCCCAGAACTTCTGCAGGTGCAGAGCAGTTTCCTGCGAGGGAAAGTCAGACTCCTGCTTTCAGCTGCACCGGCATGCCAACGGCAAAACAGCTGAAGCGAGCTCAGGGAAATGTTTACAGCAGTCACACATACACAACAAACCCGGACAAGAACACTTATTTGTGACAAGTTACCCAGTCTAAAATCTTAAAGAGCTTGTGCATTCCAGGTGTCGCTCTTCAAATCGTCCTTTGCATTCGAAAGCCTGGAGTCATGTTTCTAGAGCATGCATCATGCAGAGAGAGAAGCAAAACAGCAGTGATTCCTCGACTTGTTCAACAAGGTGAACATGGCAGAAGATCCTGCAGAGGAACATTTCAGAGCTCACAAGTGGACTCGAAGGCTTCTGGGTTACAGTACATCTGAGACACTTTTATTTAATTATATTTGTATGTTCAGTTACCTACAAATCCATGAATTGTGCTGCTATTTTATTGTTATTTTTTAGTTGGCAGTGTATGCACTCTAAAGAACACGTCCTTTTCAGAGTTGTGTACATTTAACAGAAGGACCAAAGGTCTTTTTTTGAGGGTTCAGTAGGGTTTGCCAAGTGGACACAATGCTATGTGGCTGCATGCTTCCATCTAGAGGGCAAAACACAAAGTTTAAATGAAGATTGAAGTATACATCAAATTAGTGAATACATTTTTTTTTTTAGTAGAAAGCAGACAGTTTAGCACAACAACGTGCAAATAATGAGACAGGTCTGTCAGTTAGTTTAATAACCTTTTTTTAATATTGTCCAGTTCAGATACACAACATACAGTGTGTAGTAACCTGTATAGGAAATAGAAATATGAATTCCATTCTTTAGACCCGTTGCGGTCATACAGTCCTCCCCTCATCTCAAGCCTTTTTTACGTTGCTGAAATTCAACAAAATGAAACTCAACAGGTGCAAGTCTTTTTTTTGGCGACCAAGCATTAATAATCAACAGTTGTGTTTCTCAGTATTTTTTTCTTAATATTTTTTTGTCTTTAAATCCTCTATAATACATAGGCAACCCAGACAAAAAGTATCACCATGTACGTCTGGTGAGAGTGTGCTTTATATGTCTGTCAGTTGCCGGTAGAATCATCTCTCTCCCTTTATTTTGTAGAAAAATATGAACTGTTTAAATTCTCTACTTTGAAATATATGCAGCTCAAATTCACAACAAAGAGATAAGCCAGAACGCTGTGGAATCCCACCTTCACTCCCAACAAATCTCCAATGGTTTGGGTAACATTAAATTTCTAAGAACTTACAACCAGGTAAGAGAAAACAAACACCCCACATTGTCATTTAGTCCACTGAAGCGTAATGAAGAACACCCAGGAGAATGACTCAAACAGCAGGCCTCTCAAAAAAAAAAAAAAAAAAAAAAAACAGGGCTGACTCAAGCGATTTACATCCTATGGCCTCGTACGAGGAAATAAAACGAGCTTCTCCACATAAACTTTGTCATTTAACGCTCTCCAACGAAATATTCTGATTAGGCCCTGATCGGTTCCACCCTCCGTTTATCAAACGAAACAGAACCAGATGCAGCCAGCGACTCTATTGTCCACCACATTGTCGGGTCTTGCAGCAAATTTGAATTCCAAATGCAATTACTCTCATCAAGTTCGCTCATTCTTGACTCGATATATTCTCTAATGTGGAATTCGCTTCGTTTCCGCTTCTCTCAACATTCATTACGTTTTTATGTCTTTTGTCGAAAAAGAAGCTTTAGTATCTGTAAACCTTCAAATGAAAATCTACCGTGGGTGGAGGGATGTGATTGGCTGAATGAGCTTGCACCTGTTTTTACAGTGGGTACGATTGACCATGAACCCAACAATAAACAAAATATTTACAAAGACTGTCATCTCTTACACGTATAAAAAATGTACAGTTTGCATCTTGGGTTTTTTTGTCATGGCATGACAGAAGTCGGTCTTGTGTGTTTTCCATCCACCCAAGAAACTCCAAAAACAAGATGACGAGAGAACAAAAAAATGGATGGAGATGAAAGCGGTATGCACAGTTGCTTGCATTATGCATCGTAAATGTATATTTAAGTGGCATGATGAGTGATGCCTCGTCCACTGTAGGGCAGTACGGCTCTTCTGGCTGTGTTTAGTTTCTGACCGCCACCGCGGCCCAAACCTAATGCACAAAGCTTCCAGAGTCAGTATCCAGAGCTCATTTAGGGCCACATCTGTCCCGCTCCTCATACACTCACACTTACATGTGCGCAAATGAGCGCAAACCACCCTGTCCTCTTGGCCAGATCATTCTTGGAGCCCTGAAAGAGAGATTTCATTTAAAAAAAAAACGTTGAGAGGTGAGAGGCTGAATCAGAAGGTCTTACGGGGACCTGTGACAGGGCATATAACAGGATGTCTGCCTGATGACAAGTGAGCTCAAACTGAGATAATCACTCAAAGGTCAGTGTCAGTGAGGGGGAAGAATGTTCGGGACACGTCATGAGTTCTCTTGGGCCCTGGTAAGAGAGAGAGACGGAGAGACTCCAGCTGTGCGGGAATGGGCGCAGGTGTTGATCCCGTCGCTCTGGACGTTCAACTCAGCAGAGTCCGAGTCTTTACGGAGAGAGAGAGCGGCACAGTGAACGTTCCTTAACTCAATGTGGCATAATGCGCGGGTTACTACAGAGGACTATACGAGCGGAGAGAGAGAGATAAAAGGGATAAAAAAGGAGAGGGGGGATCGTGGATCTATCTGATCAGTCCTTCTCTGGGAGAGAGCTTTGTCGCACAGCTTCCATAATTATAAATGAAAAGAAGAAGGGAACTATTTATCCTCTTTATTATCGTCAAGAATCAGTTTCATTTCCGGATATGACCATGTATCTACAGAGGGAAAAGAATCTCCAAATGAAGTGCACAAAATACAGCTGATGTAAAAACAAGAGAGAGAGAGAGAGAGAGAGAGAGAAAGAAAGAGAGCAAGAGAGAGAAGACTGTTGCAGAAAAAGTCAATAAAAAGACAAAGAAGAGTCTTGAATCTCGAATGTCCATTTTCCTCTTAAAAAATAAATCATGCAAATTTCCCAAAGCGCAATCAAGATATAAATTTAAATAATCTATATCTTTTTATATAGATATTTGTAGTGTTGTTCATTTCTCTCCATAGGCAAATAACAGTGACAGTGCAAAACAAAAAGCAAAAAATAAACATAAAAAATGAGAGAGACCAAAGAAAAGAAAAAACAAATTTGGCACTTTTTTTTTTTTCAATTCTGCAAATTCCTTGAATAAATCCAGTTCAGGTGATTCTCTCCATGTCCGTCCACTAGACTGCGTCTGATTGGACGATGATCACAGTACTTGGCACAAGAATGCTGGTAAAAATTAGATAGTAGAATCTTTTTTTCATTCATAGCCTTATAACGTTATCAATAATACATATTTTACATGTATGTTTTCTTGATTTATAAAACAGTCCGAAGTAGGAAAACTGTTCTTTTTTTGGGGACTAGAAACGGCTACAGCAGAGCAAAAGACTCAGGGAGAAGAAAATAAAGATAAGGGAAAGGTGGCAATGAAATTTGAGGGCAAAAAAACTGGAGAAAAAAAATGGTAAGGGGATAGCTGCTGTATTGAGTAAATGGCCAACATTTCTCCACCCAAAATCTTCTCCAAGAACGAGAGGAGCAGGAAAAGTAAAACAAGAAAGAATGAGAGAGAAAGACAGTGTGCTGGGAGTGGACTTAAAAAGGACAGGAGTGGTGTATTGGACAGTATCCATGTAGAGCACCACTCTTAGTACCGGAGGTCTGTGTTCCTATGTGTTTGGGGGGCCTGGTCCCCTCAGAGGGGTTACTATACTCGTGTGGTGGAGTGCTGGTGGGGCAGGGCATTGTTGCTATGTCCAGCACTTGGTGCAGGTGCAGGGGGGTAAGTGTTGAAGGCATGGAGGGGCTGCATGCCAGTGATGGTGCTGGGGATCATGGAAAGCGCATTAGCCATAAGTGGCACGTCCTCAGGTGCCCGCCGTAGTGCCAGAGTGTAGTCCGGCGGGCACACGGGTGGTCTCAGAGGTTCCAAGTCACCATGTAGACCACGCGGTGGTAGAGGCGTACCGTGGTCAAGCTCCACCCTCTGCTGCTTCATCTGCAAGGACATTAGCTCCTCCTCCTGACTCAATGCCAGGTCGTTATGGGGCGGAGCCCCCACAATGCCAACGCCTGGTCCCGCCCCACGTTGAGGTGAGAGGCGTCGATGGCGGCGTTGCAGCAGCTCATGCCGTTTGTCGCGTTTATAGTACAACGCGGCAAATGCCAGCACATTGAGGAAGAGCAGTGACGCACCCACTGCTACTGTCACGCTCAGCTCCGTCGAATAGTCCCTTGTGTCGCTAGGGAATGGGAATCGTTCAGGAGGGTGTTCAGAACTTTCGAGGTCTGGGTCAGGTGGGTAGGTTGAGACCGTGGGGTGGCGAGTAGAGCGTGTGCCTGGGCTCTGGACTGTTCCCTTCCAGTCGGGCCGGTGCGGGCTGCCAGGTGGCAGTCGTGTGGTTATGGAGCTGATGATCTCCTCATGAAGGGTGTGGAGGTGAGGAACCAGCTCAAGCCAGAAGGCAACTTTGTTGGCACGGTAATTATCCCGGATGCGAGGCTTCAACCCGATGTGGAGGTACTGCTTGTCTTTAGAGCTGAATTTGGTCCAAATAACTTCCTCGAAGCGGTTGGGCTTAGTATGGATGAACTTGGTATCCTGCGGTACTGGAATGTTCGGATCACTGTAAAAAAATATTGAAACAAAGTGAGAAGAAACATACAGAACTGCATTTGTATTCTGGTCTCACTGGGGTGAACAAATTTGGACATATCAAACTCTCACCCTGTCTTGGCGAAGTTGGTCCAGTATGTCATCACCACAGCGCTGAGCATGACATCATTCTTTGAAAAGTTGCAGGGAAATAAATCTGTGGCACCCACCATGGGTACACCGAACACATACGGGATCTCGTCGCCATGTGCTGCATCTGCCCACTCGGGTCGTGCCTCCGTCTGGCAGTGGTGGTGGAAGGTATAAAAATAAACAGGGGACTGGAACTCAGCATGCAGCTTAGCTGTAGCCACTGCTGGCGCCACCCACTGGTGGTCGGTAAAAAGTGCAAGTAGAGTTTTACGCCGCATGTCCCCGTTGTCGCGGTCAGCCCAATCTGTGTACATGAACTTTATAGTCTCCCGCAGTATGTCTTTACCTAAGAAGTGACAGAGAGAGACCAAGAGAGAAAAAGATGGATGTTGGATGTTGAAAGGCAGAGTTGGTTGTCACACAAAGCAGGGCACCTTGACCTAATATTGGAGACAGTGAGACAGAAGCACCCAAGGTGAGGGGTAAAATTAGACTGATTACCTTGAACAACCGCTAAAAGAATGTGTAGATGTGTATGTCAGTGTTGTCTACAGAAATCTGTGGGACCATGCTGAATAGCACACCTGGGGGGGCGTATTACAGAAAGATCCTAGTTTTAAAATCTTATCTTATCTGTTTAGTAACCATTGTAATTTCAGTTAGGACCACATTTAGGACAAAAGCTATTAAAGAACAGCATTTCCTAAGTGTGTTATCTTGTCTTAACTACAGATAGGAAGGGGGTATAACAGAAACCTCCTAACTTAACAAAAAAACCTTTAGGACAACCCCACAGCTGTCCTAACTTCAAAATTATTTGAAAGCTAACAGAAAAAAAATGCTTACAGTTGTGCTGTCCAATAATGGTATTATATTTATTAATAATTGAAAATGAAGAACAGAGTTGTTTAATGGTATAAAGACTCTTGGAGGACCCTGAAGATCTGTTACATTTTGATGACAAAACACTTAAAGGTAATTACAGACTGCCACGCAACATACCACAGTTAGCACAGGAACTGCAACCAGCATTACAGAGACCAACAAAAGCATCATGGAGGATCACCGGTTATAGTGCAAGTGACTAATGCCTTATGTTTTTTTTTTTGCGATAGGCAATTTTCAAAGTGAAGTAGCTTCTATTATTTTGTTTACCTCATCAGCAGCTCACGCAGTGTTGGTTGCTTGGTAACAGACATGAGAGTGGATTGTCGAACATGATAATGCAATTTAAGATTTCCTAACTAGACAAGATATGATTTTTTAAGATAGGATAAGTATCCAAAATGAAGTTAAGATTCGCTTCTGTAATACAAATTTGTAAAAAAAAAATCTTAATTGAACACATCACATCTTAAGTTAAGACTTAAGATAAGAAACTTTCTGTAATACATTTGATGTACACCTGATAATATGTTCTCTCAATTCATACTTATGCACAGATTTTACAGATCTACTTTAGACCTCTAAAGCAAAACATTTATTTTAATAGGTACTCCATGCAGTGCCTGATTAGAAACCCTTCCCAAATAATTTGCATGTAAATGATTTTAGCATGGTAATAATTATGACTATGTTAATATATTTGGTATTGGCATAATTGATCTGCTATGATGAACCTGCTGTTGGTTATTGTTGTAGTTGTAAATTATTGCTGCTGCTGTTGCAAGTACAGGAACTTGCTACTGCCAATGCATACAGTGATATGGTGCTGTGAGTATTTAAAACATACTGCTGCTGAACAAATAGCATATAAAATAACCCATATCAGTTCTATACAGGTGGAGCTGGGGAAGGAGGAGGGTTTCAGAGGAACTCTTAAAAAGCGCACTGCAAAATGCTCGAATCAATGTCTTTTCACACCTCGACAGCAATCATTAAGTGGTCTAAATGTATTTATATATTCCGCGGAAGGCGTAGGACCAAGAAATGTTTGTCCAATCAAAACGCTCAGAACTTTCCTACCTGCCTTTCAACATATGTATGTACAAACATCAACAACCTGATCTTCCTTCCTGTTATTTTGTACTTTTTTACTAAATGTACTATAAATTTTGCTCACTGGTGAATGACATGATGTACTGCAGTAATTTTGTCTCTGATTGTCTGATCTGCATGTGTATATGCATTCAGGGAGTGTGGCTTTGAACAGCGGGGAGGCTGGGACGTTCACGTTCAATGCTATCAGGCTAAAGTTAGCATTTTCCAAGATCTCCTACTGAACCTTTAAGAATCCATCAGCCTGTGCCATCAAGAGTTTCATTAAAGAACTAGGCATTTACATAGAGGTGAATATTTAAATATGTCAAGTGTTGTATTTTAAATCACTGCATTTAACTCTCCATGTATTCAAGTCAGTGAATAATATTATTTACTTTGACGTTGTGCTGTATATTCAGTGGCAGCAACGCCTATGTGCAAGTGACTATGGGTTTATCATTGAAACTCACCATCTGGGTATCCATAGAGGTTGTCCACAAAATTTGATATGGTGTAGTCAAAGGAAGCGGCTGAAATACCATCCTCACCCTCACTATCATCTACAAATTTCAGCCCTTCACCCTGGTTCACCCCCAACAAGATGTCGTAGTTCAGGAACTCCCCCTGAGGACATTACACAAATGTCACCCATTGTACTCACTTTCGCTAATTAACTGTCATGATTAGACACTAAACTCTGGGACCCTGCAGTGACTAAAATCACACCTGCTGCATGAGGATCTCAGGGTCATCGGGTACCACATCTCCGTCCACCACCGGTCCAAATGCGATGTGGTAGCGGGCAGGTTGGATATCTTGATCCACCAGCTCCCTGAAGCTCTTCCTTCGCAAACAGTCCACCAGATCTGCAGTCTCGCTGTAGCTGCAGCCTACTTTTTTGGCCAGGATCTTGGTGTACATCAGGGGCCGATAGTTGACTGACCAGCTTGATATGGCGGAGCCACTCTGAGCAATGGCCCTCTGGAACAAACCTGAAACCAGGGCCAGTTACAAGACAATGAGTAAGAAAAGCCAAAGAGCAGGGTATAATGTGAGTCAGTGTGGACAGAGTGTTACCCATGACCATGAGCAAGATAAAGCCACTGAATATCTTTTATCATCTCAAAAGGAAGGCAAGTGGAACTCAGAAAAATTAAAAATAAAATAAAATGCTTTCCAGGCTGGTTTCTTAACTTTAGAACAGAATATTTCATTCAGAATGGAGAACAGGTTATTAACTTCAGAACAGAACCTTAGCTTCAGAACAGAAAAGAACATAAAATGTAAATTTTTAGAAAGAGATCAGAATAATTAAATCTTATTTCAGAACAGAAGCTTAACAGGTTAGCTCAGAGGGAGTGTCAGCCACATTAAAAAAGTTAACAGCTTAAGTCATTTGTGGATTAATGCTTATTGGAGACATGAACCGTTTCAAATGATTCAGTTCAATTTGGTGAACTGGTTCAAGAAGATCCGGTTACATCGAGTGATTCATTCACGAACCGGATATCACTACACTGCAGAGTTTTGAACTCTCTCACAACAGACACGGAAGAGAAGACAATGCTGAATAAAGTCTTAGTTTTTGCTATTTTTGGACCAAAATGTATTTTCGATGCTTCAAAAAATTCTAACTGACCCTCTGATGTCACATGGTCTACTTTGAAGATGTTTTTATTACCTTTCTGGACATGGACAGTATACCGTACACACAGTTTCAATGGAGGGACTGAGAGCTCTCGGACTAAATCTAAAATATCTTAAACTGTGTTCCGAAGATAAACGGAGGTCTTACGGGTTTGGAATGACATCAGAAAAAACAACAGAACAAAACTGAATCTTAATAGAACACATTCTTAACACATTCTTCACAACAGAATCCTAACTTCAGAAAAAAGATCAGGAAAGAACAGAATATTAATTTCTGAAAGAACACAACCGACTTTTAAACGATTAACACTAACAATAATTTAAATTGTACATTTTTGCATTTGGCAGACACCTTTATCCAGACTAACTAGCATTGCATTGAAGGCAAACATTTTATCAGTTCATGCATTCCCTGGAAATCAAACCCATGACCTTGGCATTGCTAGTGTCATTCTTTACTGTTTGAGCTACAGGAATGCTAGAATCCCAGAATGCCAGACAACGGCTGGCCTTGTGTACTGGCTACAAAAGAGAGGTGAGGTGCAATGTGTATTTAATCTTTATAAAAATTTTCAATTAAACAGTGTTTCATGTAAATTCGGACCAAGACTGTCAATGTCGCCTCAGACTTTTGGACCTTACTTTATATGAAACTGTTCTAGCCATCTAAAAGTAAAGTTCTGAAACTAGTTTTAATGGTCAGAGAAACATGTTGCTAAGCTAAAATGGTGGAAGTCTGCACAGTAGAAAGGTCATGCTGGCTTCAACAAGGCATAACCAATAATAGCATGAGCTAACAGTCAGGGGCTCATTTTAATATGTGTTGTAAATAGGGCAGGTAGAAACTCCGATTCATTACTGGAGTGCAAGTAACAAAGTGAGCCCAGCAGTGTTCGAAAAGGCTCTGGATAAGCATGAGGAAACCATCTTGGCTTTCAGAACCCTGCTGCACCGTTATGTAAAGTGTCCCATGGTTTTCATCTGCAGATTCTGTAATTAATTATTAAAATGTTTCCCCCACCCTCCAGTCACACACACACATTCGCACTATACTCTTATTACAAGACCCCCCAGCTCCAGTTCCCTATGAAATCAATTAAGAATCAGCTCAGCTGCAGTCCAACACTTCTGCATCACACACACATAGTTGTACATGCTGCTCATTATGAATTTGTCTCACATCCCTCCATTTTTATCACACAGCACTCATTATAAGCTGGCATCAAATGCAGACGCACGTGTGATCTTCAGATAGCGGTGTAAATCTGGCATTACCAAAAATCAGTCTCACTTTCACACAGCCACACAATATATCAATATTGAAAAAATTGTATTGTAAGAAATACATAGCACAAATAGCTATTTTAACGATCTGAAACGCAAGTGTCAAAGCGCGAAGCGCAAGTAACTTTGTGGGCGGGTCTCGGCGCTGTTGCTATTTTCCCGGCGGGATAAATGGCTCTTGCGCCCGGCGCAAATCTAAAATGGGTTGGTCTGAAGTAGCTTCATTATTCATAGGTGTGGTTTGGGCGTAACGTGAAATAAACCAATCGGAAGGTCATCCAACATTCCCTTTAAAAGCAGGTGCGCAAGTTCCATTATAGATTGCTATTATTATGGCGTATTTACCAGGCGCACGCCAGGAGCGGTTCACAGCTGAGGAGACTGATGTTCTTGTAAGAGCAGTGAAAGACAGAGAAGTTGTGTTGTATGGGGATGGGAGAAACCCACCCAAAATAGCATCGGTTAAACAGGCGTGGGAGGAAATAGCCACAATTGTTTCATCTATTTTTTTTTCCTGGTTCTTGACGGACAAACAAATTTGTCAGATGTCCTTATACATATATGTCTTGCCACTATCGGGCAAACAGGTCTGATCCTTAATTACTACAATTAGCCTGAATAATTTGTAAGCAAGATTTCACAATGATTTCCGTCATCTCATGTGTTAATATTTTTTTAGTGTAACAATTTATGATTTGCAAAAATAACTGTTTCATCTGTGTAGATTACATGAGCAAAGTGTATGCGCGTTGTGCACGCTATACATTATGGTCAAGCTTGCGCCCTTAAAATAGCATAATGAACAACGCGCAACACGCCACTGACTTTAGACTAGGTTTTTTCTGGTCAGTGGCGCAATTGTTTAATGGAACAGCAAAATAGCACCAGGGATTGTTTGCGCCGGAACACGCCTCCTTTTTTGCGCTGAACCGCCCAGGGAGCGCAAGTTCATTCACTAGTTTAGCGACGTGCTTCTGTGGAGGGAAAAGCGCGCTTTGCGCAGGTGCAAAATAGGAATGACACATGCGTCGGTGTACAAAGTCAATTGCGCTGGGTGCAAGATAGGGCCCATAGTCTTTAAAACAATTCCAAATATCTATAAATAAAAGTCTTCCAGGTTTGGGATGACATGATAAATGGGTCGTCTATGACAAATGAGAGTGTCCATGATAAAGAGAAAGACAATTATATTCTAAAACACATCATGTTCTAATACATTTTTATCTTTCTACTGATGATGGCTTTATAACATATTTATATCACTTTCAAGGAAAGTTTCAATTTCATGAGTATAAAATAATCACAAGGTGTCAAAAGTAATGCAGTTTTTCCTTTGTGAGTGTAAACATATAATTTTTTTTTTTAAATTTAGTATTTCAAAGAAATAATAATAAAAGATAATGTCAAACTACTTATTTTCAACAAAAGCTTGTTTTTAAATGAGGCTTGTATCTTCATTATGATATCAGGAACATTACCATTTCTGACTTCATATCCAACTTGAAATAAAATTCAATACAGATATAAAAAACACTCTTTTAAGATGTGTTTTCAAATCATTGTACTATACGAAAATCAGACCCAAACCTCTTTTAATCAGAATTATTTTCATTTCTGTATTAAAACAGTAATATTATTAAGAAGTATTTTAAAATATGACAAAAATTTCAAATAACTTTTTTTGTATTTGAATATATTTTAATATTTCTGAGATGCAAAACTCCTGCTCATAAAACATTTCTTGAACATGATTAATGTTGAAAACAGTTGTGCTACTTTATACTGTTGGTCCTTTTTGATACAGCGTTTCATTTTTTTCAAGATTTTCTGATGAATAGAAAGTTATACTGATGAATAGAAAGGACTTTATTTGAAATCTTTTGTCACTCTATAAAAATCACGTTTGATCAATTTAATGCGTCCTTGCTGAATAATATAAATTTTTTTTTTTTCAACACTGACCCCAACGTTTGAATGGTAATATGTGTATGAACCACACTTGCAGTTTTAAATGCATTTTTTAATAAATAGAGAAGACTTAATGAATAACTGTTCATATTTTGGTGACCTTCCTTTAAATGATGTGATTTTGTATTGATGATCAAGGCAACAGAGTTTCAGACCTTCAGAATGATGGGACAGGATGAGAAGGTTGACGCATGAGGCTCCAGCCCCAGAGCCAAATATGGTGATTCTCTCTGGGTCTCCTCCGAAGTGTCCGATGTTCTCATTGAGCCATCGCAGAGCCTGAATCTGGTCCAGTAGCCCATAATTCCCCTTCGCAGACTGATCTCCAGTGCTCAGAAAACCTACGGAGAGCGAGAGAGTTAGACTGGAGATAAGATAACAGACAATGAGAACCAAAGGTATAAAAGACCATGATCAATACATGTTGACCAAGATCAAGCACTCTGAGGCCAAGAAGAGCAAAAGTGCCTTTGTAAACTGAAAGAATGAGTTAAGACAGAGGACTAAAGCATTAATTGGTCATGTTCATTAAGAGCTTCCTGTTACCATTTGGAATGATTCCAAAAGATTTGAACTTGTCATGAATAATTAAGATGAGCAAAGTATGATATGACTAATACTATACTTGAATGTCATGGTTTAAGACCTGGTATAGACTTTGATTGGATTGGAATATGTGTTTAACATTTTTATCAATGCATAACAAAAAATAGGAGAAAGCACAACAGTATGTTAGTATTTCAGTATTAACATGATTTTGAGACACTCATCGATGACGTAGCCTACAGGAACAGCGATTGAACAAATGAATGAACAAATCGAAAAGTGATTCAAAAGATTCAAATCATACCATAGCTAGCAGAACCTATTATTTCAATGTCAAGATTTAAGACACGTTGTACTCGTGATATTGGAGAGAAATCGTTGATTGTTGAGAATTTGACCATGTTTAAAAAAAAACATTTAGGCATTATTCATTGTATACTGCACATTAGACATTAAGCGCAACATTAGTGTTTTTGAACCTTTTTAACTGATTCATTCAGTGACTGAATCCTTTGGTCTACATGACTCTGACTCACCAGTGATGACTCCTACAGGAACGGCGACTGAACAAATGAAGTAGCGAATCAAACAGCTTCAAATCATTCCATTGCTAGTTCATAAATCTATTTAGAATCGCTCAAAAACATATGTGTCTTCAATTACAGCAGCTTTAGCAGAACATATTTTCCTCTGTAACGCTCAGAACTGTGATCCTCGGGGGTGCTGGGGTGGGTTTGATGCATTAACTGTTATCGCTGCTGGTGAGAGGAGCTTTATTTTCATCTTGTCAGGCCCATCTTTATGACAAGACTAGCATATTAGCCACTCTAGACATTTGGACTGTTGTTCTCTGGGTAGGAAATGCTTAAGTGCCCACATCCACATACATACTTCGAAACATGAGGCCCATATACTATTACAGACATCCACAAAGAACCCATGCCACCGCTCATTAAAATGTGAGGCTCTGGAGTCACAGTGTAAATGAGAACTAAAGAGCTTATGTAAGACCGTCTATTTTACTATTCTAACTGAACTGGTGATGCTCTGAAAACATGAAAATATAGCAAGAAAAAGGGGAATTTCAAACATATTTCACATGTCTAAGAAACCGCTCTTCAGATTGTGAAAGATAGGCTTCCTCCGGAATATTAGAAGAAATGGGGAAAAGACATAAGAGATAAAAATAGACCCGTACTTAAAAGCTACGTGCCCTCAGACCCAGTATAAGAGTCAGTGAGTGTGACTGTGTGTGAGAGTTAGAGAAGGAGAGCATGTCAAGAGGGATGAGTAGAGAAAAAGACAAACTGGCGTGTTGTTTTCAGGAGTCAGGCCTGTGAGGAAGACGACGAGCGACAACATACAGCTCCTCATATTACAAACAACACACAACAGGAAAACAGATCTCGCACTCGGCACCTCTACATATAAAAGGCTCCACTGGTGTGTTGTAGAGCGATTCACAGTAATAGAGCTCTTTGAAAATTTTGGTTACAGATGTTTAAAAAAGCTCTTGACGTCGGAAACTCCCACAGGCCGATAATGACTTTGTTTTAGAGGATACTGCTGCATCTGCTACGTTCATTTACATGCTGTGCAAAACAGTAGCATGCATTCATGACCGACGACATCATTATCCTAAACCGTGAGATCATTTCCACGACAAAATAAAACATTAGCAACAGTGATTAGCATATATATATATATATATATATATATATATATATATATATATATATATATATATATATATATATATATATATATATATCTCAAAGAAAGATGCAGAAATATAGGCTATATATATATATATATATATACATACATACATACATACATACATACATACATATATATATAGAGATATCACCTAAACTACATTTCAAAGATTTTGGGTCTGTAAAATGTTGTATTTTTTTGCCCTCCTAAATTATTATTATTTTTTTTTTTTTTTATTTTATTTAGATTTATATATCTGAAGGCTGAATAAATAAACTTTTTATTGATGTACGGTTTGTTAGGATCGGACAATATTTCTTTGAGATAGAACTATTTGAAAATCTGGAATCTGAGGGTGCAAAAAAAAATCTAAATATTGAGAAAATCACCTGCAAAGTTCCCTAACCCTAACCTTAACCCATTCCAAATTAAGTTCTTAGCAATGCATATTACTAATAAAAAAAAGTTTTTTTTTTAAAAATATATTTACTGTAGTTAATGTACAAACTATCTTCATGGAACATGATCTATTTTTAATATTCTAATGATTTTTGGCATAAAAGAAAAATCTATAATTTTGAGAAATACAATGTATTGTTGGCTATTGCTACAAATATACCTGTGCTACTTCAGATTGGTTTTGTGGTCGAGGGTCACATATTATTGAATATATATTATTAAATATGGAACCATTCATTCATATTATTAGATATGGAATCATTATTTTTGTGTTAACCATTAAGATTAGTGTTTTTACTTGCAACTAATACTATTAAAATGGTTTTCGCTAATTGAAATAATTTCGTAATAATTATTAATAAATACTATAACAGTATATAAATAATACAAAAATAACACTGATTACGAATTTTTTTATTGTACATTTTTGATTACAAAAAATAAATAAATGAAAAACAGGCTTACTGTTTTTGAAATGAGTCTCTATGCACATCAAACAATTCGTTATAATTTAATTAATTGCTTTCTACTTTAATAAATTTTATCATTCACTCCTTTAATGGAACAGCTGAATCTTCACCAGCCATTACTTTAGCCTTCAGTTTCACATGATCCTTCAGAAATTTAAAACAGTTGTGCTCTATATATATATATATATATATATATATATATATATATATATATATTTTTTTTTTTTTTTCACATTAAAAAATGTGAGATTAAGGGATACAGGTGTTTTTTGTTCAAACTCGCCAAGAAAAAAAAAAGGAAAAAAAAAAAAAAAACATCTGGGGAAAACAATAATGTGGGCCACACTGAGTGACTGTGAACATTGCCATTGTCTAAATGACATTAATAGGACAGGTAACTGAATGTGTGCTAACTCACATCGTAAGTGTCAGCCGCACGAGTCAAGGACAACCCGTAGAAAACGAGACAAATTACATATTCATCAAACTGCTGGATCAGGCCACCACAGGCAAGTCCCTAAAGATGAGTGAAGTCACCGAGTGCATTACAAATACAACTGTAGTGCAAATTAGTGGGGGAAGTGTGGGCGTGAGGTCTTTTTATAATAGTTTCATATTAGGTGTGTGAATCCAGGTTCTGGATCCGTGTCTATGTTTGAGTATGCATACTGTGGGCAGCATCCACATTCCAGCAGGCACGGGATACCCGGCTGACCTACTTCACTGGGCACTGTATCCCACAATGTTACCTGCTCAACTTAACCTTTCATTTCTAGTCCAACAAATTATTTAAAGGATTTTTAACATCTCTGCTCAAACGTTGCCAGCGTCATATACCGCACATTATGGGTCATGTGACAGTTATTTAGCATACTACTTTTAACAGTTTGTTTCAAAAAAAATATTTTACATAGTACTTTTTAGATGACAGTTGGAAGTGTGAAAGAAATAAGCTTCAGTAACCATATAATGCTGTCTACTGAAACTAATAAAACATGTTTGTTAGGAAAAATTTTATGAATAAAGTTAAAATAAAATAAAATATTAGATTACAACTTAAACTAAATAAAAATTAGTTCTTATAATTATATAAGAAAAAATAATTATACATTTTATAATATATATATTAATATATTATTATATATTAATAATTCTGAAATAACATTGCCATTGTTACATACTGTATAATGCAATGTATACTACACACCATTAAAAAAAAATAAAAAAATAAAATGCATGTTGCAACAACAAACATTTAAAAGAGTAATATACTTTATCGCTGTCATATGATCTCACTACATTAATTATGTTTAATTCAACTTAGTTATTTTGGTTAAAAAAAAATGTATGCTATGCATTTATATCATTAGAGTCATGCCAGATGCATTGTGGGATAAGTGCAGCTGCACACTGCACATTATGGCAAATGCAGAAGGTCATTCGGAATGCAGAATTATTCCATACATACAAACTGGCACACCCTGCATAATATTCATTTCATATACTGCAGAAATAGTAATTGAAGTATGGAGGTATTCTATTGGTACGCTGTCTATGCTGAATACTGTCAGAGTGTGTCGAGGCTCCATTTCAATGTGTCGAAACAGATTGTTCAGAGGCAAGGATGTAAACATTTGTTCACCTTTATGAGCGGGAACCCCTAGTGTGGTCTGTTGGATAACTGGAAGCCTGTGTGTGCAGCACAGCCATCGGATAAAAGGCTGATCGATGTGAAAACAGTATTTAGGAATTGGTTGCTGAGGGTCTGTGGGTTTGACTGTCTTCATATTAACCTCCTTCTGTTGAGCTGTTTGCTGTTGCCTGGCAACCAGCCACTTCTTCCTTCAGAGGGATGTGTTTTGCGAGTGTGCAGACACAATGTTGAATGTTGCAGAAATGCAGTGATTATCCTAAACAGCGGGTTGCGTCCATATGTGTAATGGAATAACATATTACAATTTAGCAAAATGATCAGTCAAGCCTCTAACCCTGTGCAGCGCTCTGATTCTCTTGGTAAGTTTCACTGCGAGCTGAGTGCTGAGTTGAATCTCCTGCAGACTTTGGTGCTGAGAGCAGCAGTTTGGGGCCGGACTCATGAATATGCACCATTCCAGCAAATGACAGATCGGAGACAGAGACAGAGAGAAAGAGAGAGAGAGAGACAGAGTAGCATACCAGAGTGAAAGAGGGATGAGGAATATTCAGAGGAATAGATGGAACGAATGAATGATAGAACAATAGATAGACAGACACACACACAGACAGACAGACAGACATACAGATAGATAGATAGATAGAACTACGGAAAGAACAATAGAATGATAAAACAAATGAAATAATGAGCAAACAAATGAATGAATGGACAAACAATAGATAGATAGATATATGATAGAAAGGACGACAGAACAATAGAAGGATAAATAGAACTACAGAAAGAATAGAAGGATAGAACGAATGAACGAACAAACAAACAATTAAATGAATGAACCGACAAACAATACATAGATAGATATATGATTGAAAGAATGAAAGAACAATAGAACGAACAATAGAAGGATAGATAGAACTACAGAGAGAACAATAGAATGATAGAATGAATGAACGAACAAACAAACAAATGAACGAACAAACGGACAAACAAGAGATAGATAGATATATGATAGAATGATAGAACGATAGAATGAACAAACGAACAAACAATAGATAGATAATTCTAACACTAATAACAACAATTCTTCTTCTTATATTCCATTATTATTATAAAATATTTTTTATGAATTTAATAAATTACCAATTACCATAAAACAGGGTTCCTCAAATCTTGTCCAGGGGGGCCAATGCGCTGCAGAGTTTAGCTCCAACCCTGATCAAACTCACCTACCTGTGATTTTGTGATGATCCCGAAGACATTGATTAGCATGCTCAGGTGTGTTTGATTAGGGTTAGAGTAAAACTCTGCAGGAAAATGGATCTCGTGGGCCAGATTTGAGGATCCCCGCCATAAATCATTTTATGGACCACTGTGGAAAAACATATATTTTCCCAGAATGCTTTAAAGGGGGGGGGGGGGGGGGGGGTGTTCGAGTATGGCTCTGTGTGACGTTAGATGGAGCGGAATTTCCTTATATGGGTCCTAAGGGCACTTCTCCCAGAAGAGCGCGCGCTCCCGTATAGCACAGCACTGAGAGCACAACAGACTTCACTGATCAGAGCGAGAGCGTCGCGAAATGTCACAAAAGAAGTGTGTTTTTGGTTGCCAGGGCAAGACAACCCTGCACAGATCACCAAAAGAGAAACAGCATTAAATGACCAGTGGATGGAGTTTATTTTTTACAGAGCATCAACGGAGTTGTGCAAGTGTTTGTGTTTGTTCCCTGCATTTAGAAGATGCTTGTTTTACAAACAAGGCCCAGTTTAATGCCGGATTTGCACATCGTTTATTTCTTAAGGATAATGCAGTCCCAACGCAAAAGGGTCACGATCGTGTGTTGGAACCGCATTCGGTGAGTAAAACTGCTTCAAATATCTCTGTGTTGTTAACTTAGCTATCGGCGTGTAAGCACATCAAGTAAACCACATGCGATGTTGTCATCAAACTGCACGAGTAAAACTGCTTCAAATATCTCTGTGTTGTTAACTTAGCTAACGGCACGTAAGCACATCAAGTAAACAACATGCGATGTTGTCATCAAACTGCACTTTCCACATGTACAGCTTAAAAAAAAAAAAAAAAAAAAAAAGACAACAAAGTGGAACTTTTCCAAAACCGCTAAGCAAATATATACAGTTTCAGTACATACCACATAGAGACGTAGTTGCTGATGCTGCTCTTGTTAAATTTCAGCCTCTGGATCTGATTCTGGATCATAAATAAACGGCTGAATCTGACTGTTAGCCATGGTTTGTTTTGGTTGGTTTTTTCCTCAAGGTAAAGTCACAGCTTCCAAACGCTCTCAATGCAAAAGCCTACTGGCGCTCGTGATTCTTTAGCTCCGCCCACACGTCACGCCTCCAGCCGGTCGTGTTTTTCCGGGAAAAATCAGTACAGACTATCTTTCTCTTATGAATATAATAAAACTAAAGACTTTTTGGAGTTATGAAGGATGCAGTACTACTCTATAGGTACTCAAGATTAACAGGATATTAAGTGAAAACGAGCATTTCACCCCCCTTTAATTAACCTGTCCTTGGAGCCAAACAATAGGAAACAAGAATTGACCAATCAGCCTGAAAAGCACTGCTGTGTTCACGAAATTACTCTTCCTGTCATTCTAATTCCATTCAAACTCCTGCTTGTAAATTGAATTCTTTCTTAATTTTTTTCTCTTTTCAAGCAGTGGTCAGTGTCGTTCCTCCACAGCTAGCTGCATCCGGTCCACAGAATGGCTATAAACCTCAGTGCCCCATTTGTCCTTTCCATTCCTCACAGGAGAGTGTGCTTCTGTCTCTGAAATATTTGTATTGAAAACAAGCATATTGGTTGGTGAAGTATAGTAAAATTGTTAATCAGCTGTGCTTCGCAGGGCCCCTCTGTTAGGCTACATCAATATCCCACAAACATAAAAACAATATTCTGCGTTCTGCATGGCTGCACCTTACAACATGCTACAGACAACTAACTGCTTGTTTTACCAGAGGGTGTAATGCTACTGAAACAAGAATGAGGCAGAGAGGGGCCATTTGTACCGCAAACAGAATTTAGTGATTAGCTAAAACTAATGAGTTTTATCTTTAGATCAAATTAGCCATTAGATTCCAACCTAATCTCCTAACCATTGGATCCTATTCTGACCTGATTTAACTGTTTGACAATTTCATTTGAATTTGTTCCAAAATACAGGACTGTTAGAAAAAAAAAGTATAACTTAGTATGCTTAAAGTATGTTTATTTCTTAACAATCATAAGTTTTCATACAAATTCCCCCTAACGGTGGAGCTTAAATACAAGTTTCGGCTGTCCTAGATGAAAGATTGCCATCTTGAAACAATCGTGGGGATTTCTATGATAACAGCTCCTAATCGGGGGTCCTATGTCATACAGTAAGAGAGGTTCAAAGATGGCCGTTGTCATGGTCTTGCAACCAAAGATAGCCTACGATAATTTTATGACAGTGTCAGAAATTCCTAATGATCACTACAAAGGGTTTGCTGCTACGACCTACTTTTTCTGCCTAGCCAACACAAAATTACACGTTAATCAACGCAACATAACAATAAAACTTAAAACAGCGTAACTCAAACTCTTTGAGTTTCTCTTCAAAACTTCCTTTCACATCTTCCTCATTTTTTCAGCACCCATAAAAAGTATAACTGCCAAACTGAGATTTGGGATGCTCTTTTTGTTTACTACTAGTGCATGCCAATAACAATTTTATTCTTTAAAAGGAACTTTTGTCATAGTCTATGAGTCACTAGGTTTCATCATATATGCCGTACCCAATTTTCTTAGATTCATGTTGGAGACGGTGTGACTTATAATGATCTTATAAGATTACTGAAATCGCATGCTTACTTTTTTTCAAACAATTATACATTTTCGTACAAATTCCCCCTAAAGAAAGAGCTTCATGCTTACTTTTTTAATAACAATGACATGTTTTTGTATGATTTTTTTTTATTCTAAAGATCATACTTTTTATCAGTAAGGCTAACCATCAATGGGCATTAAGTAGATAGAGTTATACAAATTCATATGAACTGGCCACCAATTTACCAAAGTAAAATTTTTATGAACTGCCGCCGCGATATTGTGTGGGAACTTCCACCAAATAATAGCATTGACGGCCATTTTTTGTGTTTATAAACATTTACTCTGAAATAGAAATAAACAAGTGAAGTTAATCAAGCTTAATCTAGGCACCGATCACCTGCAGCAAGTATAAAAATATGTAAATGTGTCCTCTTCATTCTGAGATCTGAGGTGTCATTTACATTTGCAAAAATCATCTCCTCCACTTCTCAGACACCAATATCGCAAACATCCATTGTTTCCCTTTGAATTTATAATTACGCGATTAGTGTCCAGATCAAAAACTGAAAGGCGTATTTTGTAAACGCAAATAGCTCAAAGCAAACATCCTTGAGAAGTGCGTGGCAGCGCGTGAATCATAATTCAGGGATCCTGTGTTTGCTGGTGGCAAAAGTGTAAAAACTGCTGAAATAAAGACTTGTGCCGAATTAGGAACCTAATTAGGGTAATCTGTTTCTTCAAATAAGACAGATTTGATGAAGGGCTGGTAGATACAGAGAAAGAGAAAGCAAGTGAGGTGAGGGGGTAATGCGAACAGAGAAATGCAGGAAACTTTTAGGCCCCGGTAAGAAAACAGTGCTAACCCGCAAGGCCCATCGACAGCGCGTTCTTTCTTCCCCAGAGTTCATTAATTAGTTAATTAGTTAATTAGTCTGAGCAGATGGTTTTGGTACACAAATCAGCAGCTCCGAGGGCCAGCTGGGCAGAAGCAGAGATGGAAGATGAGGGCGCCTCACATTTAGAGAGAACTTGCACATTGGCAGAGTGCTAATGCTAATGCAGCTAGCCTGCCGCAGTACATGGGGCACATGTGTATTAGTACTCGCAGCTCAATCTGGCCTTCTGCCACCTCCTCCTCATTGTGTGTGAGGAATTTCAGATAACCACATGCGTATGAGCCTTCAGAAACACACAGGAACCTGAACTCTTTGGGTCAGAATCCAGAAACAAATGCTGCGTTTATGTGTTTGTGTGTGTGTGCTGCATTAGCATTGGTTTGAATGAATTCTCTGCTTCACTGCAGATTTAAAAAGGCGCTTCTGATGGTTATTTTTAGCATGTTCACATCTCTCTTCTGTCTCTCTCTCTCTCCCCATTTCTTTGGCTCTTTTTTCCCTTTATCTGTCTTTTGCTGTGTAAAGGTGCATATAGCTCATACATTTCTGGCTGGTGTCTGTGCATGTGAGAGCTGGATAAAGGGTCCGGTTTTGTGCTAAACCTCCTTTTTTGATGTGGAACATTGTTCTTGGTCTCTTTTTTTTGCTTCCTTTGTACTTTTTTTTTTGAAAATGCTTCATCCAATCCAATCATCCAATGGGGCTGGAATGGTAAAACACAAATGTGTAATCCTCTTCACCGCTATAGAAAAACCTCTTTAAAGCAGAATAGAGAAAGGGAGAGAGCCAGATAATACACTGAAAGGTTACTCTTATTCATCCATGTACCAAAATTCCTCACCCCTGTTAATAATCATTCTTTTTGCATCCTTTCAAGTCAGCGTACATGTATTTGTGTTTTTGTACAGTGTGGGCTATTTAACATACTTAATGTATTAATTCTGTTTTGTATGCATTGATATCTGCTGACCACTTGCCAAAATGTGCAGTATGGATACTCTGTGCCATAGTGGCAGCCTTTTTATTGACAATTTTTTTATTTATTGAAACTTCTACACTAAATTAGATATTTCACACAGACTGAAATGCTGGAGTTATAAGTAACACAGTGTATACTGCAATGATTTTAAAGTGCCCCTATTATGCTATTTCCAATATTGCCTTTTATGCAATGTAATTGCAATTTTGTCTCTCAAAATAAAGAATCGACTCTGTACAGCTGAAACGAATTGATAGTAATTCGAATCCCACTTTCGTGAAGGCTACACATCACTGGGTAATACATTTGCATAATGCGCGCCTATGTTCTACGTAGGGATGTGCCGAACTAGGCTTTTGAAGCAGTAAGGCTTTTATAACAAACTTTTTATTTCAAATCACTAGTGTGTCAAAAGCTCGAAACGTGTCGACACTAGGTTTCTATCTACCCATCTCTAGTTCTACATTGGCCAGCTGCGAACAACTTGACCCCACCCACAAGTCATTCTACTGATGTCTGCTTCTCTAATCTTGCGGAGGTCAATGTGGGATTCACAAAACGCTTGCTGTTGAAAAATGGATCAGTATCTTGTTTATCTGAACCAGCTGCTCCACTGAATCACAACCTTTAAGTATGACAAACAATAGATGTTTATATTTTCTATAGAGCGTTCAAAATCGAGAACTATTGAAATACTGTATTTTTTGGACTATAAGTCGCACCTGAGTATAAGTCGCATCAGTCCAAAAATACGTCATGATGAGAAAAAAACATATATAAGTCGCACTGGACTATAAGTCACATTTATTTAGAACCAAGAACCAAGAGAAAACATCACCGTCTTCAGCCGCGAGAGGGCGCTCTATGTTTTCAGGGGTAGACTACAGGAGCACTGAGCAGCATAGACGGTCATGTTTTCTCTTGGTTCATTTCTCTTGGTTCATGTCAAATTAATTTTAATAAATAAGTCGCACCTGACAATAAGTCGCAGCACCAGCCAAACTATGAAAAAAAGTGTGATTTACAGTCCGGAAAATACGGAAGTCATATCGTAGGCCATCTGACCAATCAGAGCAGAGCAGGCTCGCAGAAAGGAGGGGTTTAAAGAGACTGAATCTTTGAACTGCTTCGAGCGAATCGTTTGAGAATCGCTGGAAAATGAGGCCATATGTAGCATATTGTTTAAAATTACATACATAGCACACAGATATTCTAAACTCTGATTTTCTACTCTTTTTGTACTCAGGCTGATATGAGAACAGCTGATACGAGAAGCGTTTGATCAGCATATGAAATAAACACACTCCAGAACACATGCAGGCCAAAACTACTTCACTTACAACTTTGACTGTGATTCCCTCAGATCACTTCATCTCCACAGGGAACTGTTTAATTTACTTTCTTAGTCTGTTTAGATTTATATTCAATCTTTCATTCTTGAAGGTAAACTCACACTGGCCTTCTGCATTCATTACGCATTCATGGAAAAAGGGAGGCATCTCGACTACAAACACATCTCTGTACAAAAACAGCCCAAACATGGTTCTCTCACGCCATGCGTAAAACATTCCTTGAGGATCTTTGATATGACACCTAAACCAAACAGGAAACTTAAGTGTACTTTAATGTTGTTACTAACAGCAAGGAAATGCAGTCATAATTGGGTATTTTTTACAGTTCAGTGCCACTGAAAGTGGAATATAGGCTTTTAGTTCTCCCCGATTGGGTTATTGTAATTCTTATTTCCTAAAATCACTTTTCAATATCTTTAAATTGACAGAGAGCAGGACTCCACTTCTAGAGTTTCAGCTGTTTCTTCTTCCTGATTAAATTACTGTAATTCTTCTATTCCAGAAGAGGTCACTTAATGTGTTAAAGTTGAAGTAGAGCAGAACACCACATCTAGATGCTAATGACTCAAAAATACCAAAAAAGAGAATAAATCAATATTCTTTTAAAATCTCTCTGATGGCTTCATGTAATTCACAAAATAGATTTTACAATTCAATAAACCAAGCTCTATACAGTTGAACAGCCACGAGAACTTCCTCCCTTTTCAACCTTTTCAACATCTTTCTTTAGGTTCTCTGAAAAAAGTCAGCTTTATAGATGAAAAATCAATAATTCTGGAAGCAACTGAAAATAGTGTTCCTTCTAAAACTCAAGACACTTGAGTAAATCTAAAAACTTTTTAGATTTACTGTATTGTTCCTTGAAATAACTTAAAATTAAAGGGGCCATATGATGCTTTTTTTAAAAATCATTATTTAGTGTATTTAGTGTACTAGAATATGTTGACATGCTTTAATGTAAAAAAACAAAAACAAAAAAAAAAACATTATTTTTTAAAATACTGTATATTATTGTAGGTCCTCTATGCCCTACCTCTCTCAAATGCGTAGTTTTCTACAAAGTCCCGCCTTCTGACATGCGCAGTCTGCTCTGATTGGCCAACTGACCCCTTTCCATAAACGCGTACTTCATCTTTTGAAATTAATGTAAAGACAGTTAATAATGTCCTTAGATTTACCATCAGTTCAACCCCGAGTCATGTGACAGACAGTGATGAAGCTCTTATGTGTTTGCAGTACACAACCCACGGACGGTTAAGACATTTGAACATTTAATAGCAAATACTTAAACTAATAACAAAAATATACAGTATATAAATACAGTAGCTGATTCAGGAGCGCCAGATTGTCGTAGCAAAATCAGAATTACCTCCTCTCCTAGGTTTACGAAACAGAACGGAACAAAACGGAAATGTCTATAAAATGCTCTGTTCTGTTGTAAGTAATCTTAAAGATTCTTAAATGCATCTACATTCGGAAGGCCAAATAAAGTGCTTTCGCCTAAAAACACACATCTCCCTGTCATGGCTGCTTAAACACTAGCTGCTGTTACTGAAACCATGCCTTCTTTCTTTGCATGAACATTTGGGTGGCATTATGCAAATATTTCCACATTTGGGGGTGTGTTTGAATGAGCCGATTTAGAGGGGCGTGGCAAAGTCTTAAATTTGATGAAGAATATCTCTTTGGATTTGAGACTTCAATCTTTACAGATCTTCTTCATGCACAAAGAGCTTGTGACACTCCAAAGAGAAAAGAAAAATTTCAATTGCATCATATGACCCCTTTAATTAACGTGTAGTTAAATATTATGTTCAATATTTTTATTATTAAAGGTAAATGTTATAAAAGTAAAACGCAAAAAACAACAACAAAAAACTGTAAATTTAAAGGATTATTTCACTCACAAGTCCTCTGAAGCAACACAGTCACACTCAAAAATAATTTGCACATGCTTATATTCAAAAATGGCATGTCAAGACATGTTGTGACAGCTTTAGTGTGAGAATCATTGAGGTTCATCTTTACTGATGCAAAATCTGGTGCAACTTGACTTCAGGTGACATATTTAAAGTGCCCCTATTATGGATTTTTTTTAAATTACCTTTCATGCAGTGTGTAACACAGCTCTAAGTGAATGAAAACATCCTGCAAAGCTTTAATCTGAAAGTGCACCATGTATTAAGGTATTGTCTCTCAAAAGAACAAGTAAACTCTGAATCATTAAAACGAGTTGTTTTTAAAACGAATCCTAAGCCATTTCATTATGGGGTCAACATGAAACATTAGCATATTGCTCGTCCACTTGTTGGTCTTTTTCGTTGGTATGAATGAAAATGCTAATTCATTCTTTGCCACTAGGTGCCCATTTTTGGAGCGTTAAAATAGCATTTTCCCCCAAGTAACGCTGTACACAAAGCAGCACTGTGCTCACAAACGCTGCTTTATCATGCATCACAGGCATGATGAAATGAAAATGAGACCAACTGGACCAATCACTGCAGATTAGCATCATGCAAGGGTGGGGTTTGGAAAAATTAATCGTTGAGTGAATCGTTTGGGAGATGTTGTAAGTAAGGTAAAAATAAATGCATATTATAAGACAACGAAAGTGTTTTTTGACCTTGCATGCATGTCAACCTGTTGTTGGGGACTCACAAAATATGAATGATCATCATGAACAACCATCACAGAACAACAATAACAGCAAAAATTATAATGAAAGAAACCTTAGTGTTTTCATATGTGGAGACATTTAGTGCATTAAAAGACTTCCTATATCATTGTACTTACCCAGAACGCCCAGTCTGTAGTTCATAGTGACGACAATCACGTTTCCATAGGCAGCAAGAACACTTGCATCAAACATGTTTCCTGTTCCCTCCATGTATGAACCACCATGGATAAACAACATCACAGGCTTCTTCCGACGATCTCTAATATCTGTGTAAAACAAAAAATGCATAAAAATGAACAATTAATAATAATAATAATAATAATAATAATAATATATATATATATATATATATATATATATATATATATATATATATATTTTTTTTTTTTTTTTACATATATAATATATTACACTGCTGCAGCATCACTGTAAAATAAACAGTAATGATCTGCTTAGTGAAACACTGATATTATGCGCTTAAGAGCTCTTGTTCATAAACATATACTGTACACAAAACATATTGCTATTTTTCAAACATGCACATTAAATTGAAAATTATAATAAGAAATATATAATTCATATACACTGCAGTTCAAAAGTTTGAGCTTAGTGAGATTCTGATGTTTTTGGAAGTCTTTAATGCTCACTAAGGCTGCATATATATTGATCAAAAATGCAGTAAAACCAGTACAATTGTGAAATAATATTACAATTTCAAATAACTGTGTTCTTTTAAATTTAATTAATTCCTGTGATGCGAGGTGAATTTTCAGCAGTCTTCAGTATTTTCCAATTTTTTCCTTTAGAAATCATTCTATGCTCATTTGCTGCTCAAAAACATTTCTGTTTATAATCTAATATTAAGTACATTACCTATTAATAAAGCAAATTTTATTGCATATCTATGTTGAAAACAGTTTTGCTGCTTTTGTGAAAATCTACTTATGAACACAAAGTAAAAAAATAACAACATTTATTTGAGATAGAAATCTTTTGTAAAATGATAAACATTATATGTGACCCTGGACTACAAAACCAGTGGTACAGGGTCACATATTTGATCCTTTTTAATACATACATTCTGAATACAATTATTTCTTTACAAAATATTTTGAATTGTATATGATTTGAAAATAAATGTTCTGCACTCTTTTAAAACTTAAAGCAAGAATAAACCATTATCTTTAATTGATAAAAGAATAAGGTACAGTAATACATTTCAGGCTTATTTAGTGTACTGATATCCCCGTTTTGTGTGTGTGTGTGTGTGTGGATACACACTTTACACTGCCTACTCTTTTCCTAAAAAAGATTGTGAAACAGTATTAGTGGAATTATTAGCGTTTTACCATTTGACGATGTTTTCAGATAATGAGTCAAGGAAGAGGAGGTAAAAACAAATACTGGCTGATATTGCTTCCAGTTCACTTGTCACTCTTAAAATAGAAGGTCAGCGCACTGCATAATGGGAGACAGTACTGTGAGTGCTGTATGTGCAACTGCATATGGCACATAATGGCAAATTTAGTAGGTCATACCACGAAAATAGTTTGAATAGTACGTTAGTTCACGATTTCTGACCATATCCTCAATCGTCTCCTCACGCTCTGGGATCTTTTGGCGCGGTCTGCCTCGCATTGGCTCATTGTTTCTGCACTCTGCTGGCACAGTCTATCTATTTCTCTTCCAAAACTCTGTTGCTCTGATGTATCACTGTATCAGTTAGTACAGTCTGTGTGTGTGTTTCTCTCTCTCTGTATATTTGTAGTACAAAAGCTCAGATGGGTCAGACTGAATGATTCCAGCCTCCCATGTCTAGGATCCCCCTCTAGGTGCTGCATTGGTAGAGTCCCTACCTCTGCGCGGTACCTCCTCTGTCCTTCGACCCCATCTAAACTCCCCCGTCTCAAGTCTCAGGATTGGTATATTCTGTCTCTTTTAGATTCACATCTATATGTGCTGTTTGTTGGTACGGGTTGTTCCCCTCCGCTCTTCTCTTGCAGTGTGTTTGAGTGAGCCGCACATGCTCATGCATATATACATATGCTCTTGGAGATGCTTGTGTGTGTGTGTCTGTGGATGTGTGTGAGTGCGATCGAGTGTGCGAGGGCATTTGGAGATGTCCAGTTAGCCAGTGCTTCTGTGGTGTGCAAGGGCTGTAGATAATTCATATGAAAACCAGACCATGCAGAAACATAAATAACTACCACGACATCTGTTTACCCCGAGAGAGAAGGAGGGGGTCTGGGAGAAAGAAAGAAAGAGAGTGGGTGAGAGAGATGGGGGAAATCATAAAAGGAAGAGTGAGACAGATGAGAGAGAGTGAGAGAGAGCCGGAGTGGCAGAGAGATAGAGAGAGAAAGAGAGAGACAGGAAGAGATCGAGATGTGAAAAGGAAATGGCACACAAAAGAGAATAAAATAAAAGTTACACAGACCAAGGTCCTTTCACGGACACACAAAATCACACACACATAGGCAGCTGTGATGCTGAGTCGCTATGGAAACTGCCTCATCCCTCTCTCTCTGTCTAATAGAAGCTCACCAGCACTGACTCACTCATGCCTGTTGCCACGGAAACAAATTCTACGCACGTATTTGCACGCCCGCCTGCATCACCACCTGAATCTTGGGTTACAAACGCATTACAGCGACTGCACCCTCACACACTTTTTCATCTTAATCTTTGCATGCACACAAGCACCTCTTCTTGAAGACAAACACGACTTTTTATAAACACAAACACACACACACACAACCTATGAACATGCTTGCACATGTTCATAGGTTGTGCATACACATTCTCTTTGAATACTGAGACTAAATGGAAAAATATACAAGAGTGTCTCTTTCGCACAAGACTCATTTTAGACTGTTAGATATTTCCCCCGGCTTTGATACGTATTGTTTCACACCCTCGGTGCAGCTGAACGGAGTAAGAGTTACTTGGTAGACGTCGGCGTTGAAGCAGTGACACCTCTGATTCAGCCAATCAGACAGGGCTGTGTGGATCAGGTGTGCTGTTAACAGCCAATCAGATGATGGGAAATCTTTTTCAGGATGGGACTGCTTTTTGTGTCATCGTGAGGCAACACCATGGGCCCGGTGGAAGGAAAAATCACAATTTACACTTATTTCTCCAAGGCATCGTTGCAATTAAATGGAGAGCTAATGGAGATTTAAGGTGTAGAAATGTTATATGAACAATAATGTTCAAATGTTTTTTGGTCACTTTATTTTAAGGTCCAATTCTTGCTGTTAACAAACCATTAACTATGACTTGCTTCAATACGCTCCTAATTTGCAGCTTGTTATAGTAAGATAGTTGAAATCCTGGAAAAAAAAAAGTATGGTTTCCACAAAAATATTAACATTAATAATAATTAGAAATGTTTATCAAGGAGCAAATAAGCTTTTTCAAATGATTTGTAAAGGATCATGTGACGCTGAAGACTGCAGTAATGATGCTGAAAAAATCTAAATATATTAAAAATACTGAAAAATTTGTGATATTTTAATGATACTAATTAATAGTACTATAATAGTACTGTTTTTACTGTAAAGATGTCTCCAACTGAAGTCAGGTCTGCCAAGATGTATATGAACAATTGTCATCAAATTATTTCTGGAGCAGATAATAAACCTGCTAATATAATGCTATTTGCATTAATTGTATAGGTTTGTACTCTATGCCAACTATTGTCTCATTTTTACTTCTCCACAGAATATTTAGGAGAAACAACGATTAGATCATAACCAAGAACTCTAAGAGCTCTGGTGGGTCTGATATTGCCCATTTATCATTGGTAATATACACACAAGTCCATCTAATCAGAAGAGATCCCAGAGTTATTTGATTACATAGTTCACCTTTGAGAATATAATTAATTTATCATTTACTCATCCTCATGTCATTCCAAACCTGTATGACCATCTTTCTTCCATGGAACCCGTTTATCAGAATGTCCAAGCACTTATATGTAATTATATAAAAGTGAATGGTGACAAAGACTCGTTTAGTGAAAAAAAATGTTTAGTGAATTCTTTCAGTGAATTTAAATTTAGTCGACAATCGTATGACTTCAGAAGACTTGTAATGTTGCAGACGAGTCATTTTATAAAGCCTGACTAAAGCTGTGATAAAACTCTCACTTTCACCAAATGGAGCATTTTGTACATTCAGCTAAACATCTGCTTTTGTGCTCAACGAAAGAAAAGTACACTGGGTGAGTAAATGATGCTTGGGTTTCCATTTTTGAGTGAACTACCCCTTTAATTTCAATAATATTGAATAAATGTAGAATCAAATGCTGTAAAAGCAGATTTCTCCAAGCTGAGTTTTTTTTTCCCGCTGCAGTATTGAGATATTTTATGTGTGTGATGCATCGAAGAGAAGCACACAGAATCCACAAACATCTTATCTGGGACAACCCTGCTTACGAGTCCATGAGTATAATCTTTGTGTGTGTGAGAGTGAGCGAGGGAAGAATGGGGAGACACAGGAAGAGAGAGAGACCGTATGCAGTGTGTTAGCCTCAATATGTGATGGAAAGAGTTTGAAATAGAGCGAGAGAGAGAGAGCGAGCGAGGGAGTGAGAGAGCAAGCACAACGCCCAGATCCTTTCAACAGAGGCCTTAGTATCCTGTTCGCTTCAAAACATCCTCAAAATACAAGAACGCTATTCTGTCTCTCCTCCTCCAAGCCTGCATCTCTCTCTCTTTCTCTCCTATGCCGCACCTCCCCCTCCCTTGTTCCCTCTGATCTCCTGCTTTTCCTTCTACTCTCCCCCTCTCCTCAACTCTCTGCCTTCATCTTTGCCTCTCTGCTCTCTTTATGGGACTTTCCTACACCTCTCCATCTTTTGTTCTTTTCAATCTTGTCTTTACTTGACATAATTTACAGGAAAGGAAGGCAGAGAGATGGGGGACTGGGATCGGATTTGAACCCGGGTCCCTGTGAGCCACTGGCTCCCATGTGTCGAGAGTGAACGCGTACCTTTTTGCGCCACGACCATCCCTCCCTTCTTGTTCCTGTCTGCCGCCCACACATCCTCTTTCACTTGCAAAGCTCCATGAATCTCATTTCATCATATACTCGTCTTTATCACAAAGTTTTCTTAGCGATCTCTTCCCCTCCGTGCAATGAAATTGGTGATCTGAGCGTTCCCCCTCTCTTCCTCTCTTTCATCTCTCCTCTCTTTCGTTCTCCTCCTTTCCTCCGTCACTGCTGTGCATTTCCTCTCCTCTTCTCTCCCATGTTCAGAGACGCAAAATTGGATTAGCTGGCAGTGTCTCTATTTAAACCTCTGCAATTAGAGACGCCCGGAATCCGAGAACTCAGTGCATAAAGCGTGAGCCCTGCACATGCACAGACATGTATGCTACAAAGAGAGATAGTCTTTTTAAATGGAAAGAGCATGGAATTGGTAATGGACCCTGGTAATTGCTTAACTATCTATTATGTTAATATGTATAAATTTGATGAGACAATATATGGCAATTTACTGTGAAATACAGTACTATTCAAATATTCTGATATATTTTTTTTAAATATGTGCACACACACACACACACACACACACACACACACACACACACACACACACACACATATATATTTATATATATATATATATATATATAGCATATACATTTTTTTTAAAGGGATTACGATTTAAAAAATGTTTTTAAAAAGTAAAGCTAGCAACTGTATATGATACAAATAACTATTTAAATCTATTTAATAGAATATATATGTAATTTTTTTGTAATTTTAGAGGAACATTATTTTAAATAAAAATTATCGCCATTGATTACTTGTCCTTGTGTCGTTTCAAATTTGCATGGCTTTCATTCTTCTTTGGAATGCAAAAGAAGAAATCTGGAATAATCTCCTGGTTGCTCATTTTTATTCAGTTTATAATTTTTTTAAACATTTTTTAAAGAAATTTATTCATGAACAATATATTAATTTATTAAGTTTATTCATGAACAATTTATTCAGAATTTTTTTGTGAACTGAATCAAAGAGTTAAAAAGACTCATTTGCTTATTAAATGTTATTTATCCTTATTAATTTGTTTTTCTCTAATCAATTTCTTGTGAGAAAATATATATATGTCAGGATTTAATTAGTCTCAGCCTCAGATATTATGCCTATTGACTGTTGGATGAAAATCGGATGCATAAGGCAAATAAAATTAGAAATAATTTGGGAGTTTTGAAGGTGTCATCTGATTGGTTGAATTTTACAGGATTTCTGATAAACGTGTATGTAGTATTTTGCA
The DNA here is from genome assembly GCF_023724105.1 of Carassius gibelio. Lineage (NCBI taxonomy): Eukaryota > Metazoa > Chordata > Actinopteri > Cypriniformes > Cyprinidae > Carassius > Carassius gibelio. The sequence goes on along the minus strand of NC_068405.1, from coordinate 12,469,526 downwards.
ACAATTAATTTATTAGTTGTAAGCTGGTCTGTTATTGTAGGGACATCAACTTTACATTTTCACCTTCCAAAATATGAGGCTGAATAAAACAAACTGTGATTGGCTGCTTTACATGTCTGTCAGACGTCCTCTTGGGCGGTTCCTGGACCGTTGATAGCTGGAATGGAGTCCAGTGCCTTCGGATCTGATTATGTGAGACTAGGGTTTAGGCAGATTTTCATTGAATAACATCTTAAAATACAAGTTAAGTATAGTATATTTCAAATCTATGAACATAGTTGTATTTACTGACGTATTTCTTAAGACTTACTAATATAAAATCTTCATTTGGAGTAGTACTTGTCCACAATGCACAATATTAGGTCTAAAATGTGTTCGGCACTACTTCTGCACAATTAAAGTGCATTAAGTACAAAATTAGTTGTTCCAGTTTAGCAGACTTTAAGCATACCAGTTTAATAAAGTACCACTGCAGAGTATTTTTATTAAAAGTGGTGTAAGCGATTTTTCAACTGATTCGGGCTGACTAGCAAAACCAACTTGTAGCCAATCAGGGGTAAGGGGCATGTCTACTCATGATGTGGAGGAGAGAGTGTTCAGTGTACAGGATGGACACTATCGAGCGAGCGATAGAAAGTTAGAGATGGCGAATAAAAAACAGTAGAGGAAAACATCTGTGGAACAAAAGAAGGCTTTAAGGCAAGAGGTAGGACCTGTGTAAATATCATATCAGCCTTCCAGTGCTGGAGTGAACTCAAGGAGCTGAAGGCCTGCGATCGGATGCTGAGGTTGTTTTGTTTCTTCTCGATAGGTGAGTAACACTATGTCTGCATCACAACAGCTAAGGTCTGTCTAGTACACTGGACGCGAGAAAACGACCGTTGAATATCATTTGAAATTTGTCAATATGTCATAAAAAGAATGCAGCAGCAGTTTTCTGTCAGGGATTTGTCGTTGTCGTGTCATGCTGCATCCAGTGTTTGTTTTGGTGATTTCAAATGTCAATATTGGCTACCAGAAATAGCTTACCCCACCTTTAAACATATAAATATGTGACATGACATAGAGCCAACACACACAAACTGTGAATGCACACCCGGAGCATTGGGCAGCCATTTATGCTGGGGCACTCGGGGAGCAGTTGGGGGTTCAGTGCCTTGCTCAAGGGCACCTCAGTCATGGTATTGCAGGTCCGAGACTCGAACCCACAACCCTAGGGTTAGGAATCAAACTCTCTAACCACTAGGCCACACCTTCCCCACTGTAAATGTATTTGTAGTCAAATATATTTTAGCACATTTATTTTTCACTACAGAATACACGCTTGTGGTTCACATCAAGGCCGATTTTTATGAACTCATCACCATCACGTGACCATAAGTATCATTATAATGAACAACAATATATTTAGTACAAAGCAGATTTAAGTACTTCTTATAGGTTGGCAAATTCAAATATATATAGCCTACTTTAAAACATAAAAATAAACTGCTAAATATACAGGCACCAAATGCTGTAAATTTCTGGCAACCACAGCTGGAAGATTTTTTTTTTTTTTTTACACAACACAGAAACACACATTTAGTGGAAACCATGAAAGACTGTTACAGTACGTGGAGTGAACATCATGCACACACACATTTACAAGTACACATACATACACAAACAAACACAGATGAGCTCAGACACGAAAGTATATGCTGTAAACACACACAAATACACAACAAGAGCTTGTCTGCAACTTTCCCCTTATTATTCAAATATGAGCAATAAGATAAGTGCTATTATTTAGATTTGTTTTTATTCATAAAGGCAATATGAAGATATAATATGAAGTAATTTTAAATACTATTAGAACATTCACATCATATTTTTCTCTGCTCCTAAAAGCAATAAATTCAGCCTGTTGTCTTTTACAGACTTACTGCATTAGCTACTCTACTGCTTTCTCAGCTGGATGCATGTCAGCCAATGAAATTGCACTAAATCACAGGGGGCTGATGGGATTTGTAGTTTATTGATTTCTGACTAATCCTTTGCCATTCATCAAAAAGGACACAAAACATATAATGAAATCCTAATAACCGTTGATGGGAGATAATTCCTAAAATAAAAGCCTGTTGTAATGAAATGATGTAAGAATCATTTGTTTTGAGAAGAGATTAAAAATAAGTGCAGCACAAATAACCACATCAGCAGTGCAAGAATTAGTGCATGTATGCTTGAGCATATGTACGTGTTTATGCCTGTGGCTAGTTGAGCTTGAAGCAAAATGCAAAAACATACAAGACAAAATAATCAAGAGAAATAATGGCACACATTACAACCGCCCCCAAAAAAGAGTCTGAAAAACAAGACAAAAAGGGAAAAACATGCAAGAAAAATACCTTCGTCCCTCGGTCTGTTCATCGAAGACTCATCGTGTTTTTTTGTGAGCGGACCTGGGGTTAAGACAAAAAGAGGGGGGAAAGAGAAAAGACAAAATTCAAAAAGATTTTACTGCGCTTAAACAAAAAGAGCCAAAAATTCCAAAACAGCAAAACAAAAAATTACAAACTAGCAAGAGATCATGTGTCCCAATTTAAAAGAAGAATCAAAAACAGCAGCCAAAGCAGAAGAGCAAAACAGACAACAAACTCATAGAAAGAGAAAGGGAGAGAGAGAAACTGATGGTGGTGTGACACTTGCTAACATCCCTACTAGCAGCTTCGATGTTATCTCTTTTCTTCCTCAGTTTTCCCTTCCACACTCACTCATTCGTTATATGCCAGGCTTTCAATGACAAATGTCCAGCCATCTCTCTCTGCCCAGAGAGAGAAAGTGATGAGACATGTGGAAACACTGTGGCAAAGCTGCGTTTAGTGCAACGGCCCTCAGGAGTCCTCCGACTTAATGTCCTGTGGGAAAATAACTCCCCCTCACAGGATAAGACTGCTGAAACTGTGATCTCTCTTTTCCTGTCTTACAAACAAACAAACCTCTTGTGTAATGCTCTTAAGAAAGCATCTGCCAAGGACATACATTTATGAACATTTTATCCATTCAAATGTACAAACAATATCAGTATCTTGAGCAAAGTGGAATTTGAAGCCAAATCAGGTTTACTGTGTTGTTGTTGTTTTTTACATAGCAGAGCAATGGACAAAAACAAAAAGTGGAATACATTCGAAATGTGAAAAATGACAACAAACTCGACTGTGACTACTTTCTATCCTTTTGTTCAGCAAAAAAAGTAACCATGGTAGCCATAGATTTCCCCAAATTAATGTTACAAGAAGTATTTATTATATATTATATACTTTATTGTATACTATAATAATAATACATGACACAACCTGGTTTTTGGATGTTACCATCAGTATTGTTGAGGTGAAACTATTAAAAATAATTTGCAGCAATTGAAACAAATTAATAAAATAAAAAAAATAATTAAAGCTATATAATCATATAAAAACCACAAAACATTAATACATAACAAAAGTATACCAAACATAACAAAATTAGTAAATATATAATAAATAAACAAATAATTTTTATTTTTTATTGTTTATTACTAAACAAAAACAAAAAAAATCAAAATGGTATCAAATGGTATTATATAATATAAAAACCATAATATACTGATATACATTTATAACATAACTTTATATTATTATTATTGTATTAGTATGGTATTCTTTGTAGTGTATTGAAATACCTAAGCTGGTATTCTAATCATACCCTCACAAATCAACAGCATTTTTTTTATAAACAACTTTATTAAAACAATAACCATTGTAGCTACGTATGACATTGTGTAAACTATAGTTAGCATGTAGCAATACTATTTCGAGTCAGATGTTGAATGTTACTGTATTGAAAGACAGGTCTGATGTAAAAGTCTGAATGCTTCTAGTTATTAAACTGCAGTTTCTTCTCATTTCTGGTCCGATTCACCCCACTGAAACAGATTCTAGCATTTATCAGCTTGTGCTTTAGGTTGTATTGCAACGGTAGCGTTCTGTCACTGGCTTCTTCAGGACTGGAGCTGAAAGGATCTGGTGCAGCGAGACACATTAGCATCTGTCGCTAACTCAGGTTAAATGCTAAATGTTTGTGTGGCGACAGCCATTAATGGGTATTATCAGTATGACCCCCTACCCCCTCTCTCAGTACTGACGGTGGGCCTGCAAGAGACGAGATAGAAATCGTCTCCATTTATTTACCGTTTATCTGCTACACAGGCTCTCCACACCAATAGACCACACACACATACACCAACACAAACCCCATTTGTCACTGCTTTGCATATAATTCTTACCCAGTCTGTCCAACACTTATAATGCATATAATGATATATAAACAGCACAACTGTATTCTCATAACTGACTTCAAATGCTGTTCACCTGATTTTTTTTTTTCTTTAAGCACATATACATTCACAATTACATTTAAAGGGAAAGTGTCATATTTGCAGAGTAGTAATCATTTTTCCTAACCCAAGTGAATAGTGCAGAAATAAGTAAAAGCACACCATTAGTAGGTTGATTTTTGTGCAAAGTCCAAATGCAACAACTTAGTATATAGTATGATGAAAGGAGTATTTCAAATTATCAGTTTGTTTGAGCTTAAATTCTGAAGCGTGAAGCTTTGACACTGCATCATTTAGGATGTAATCTGGAGTATCCCAAACAGACCAACACAGAAACACTGGCTTAAAAAATAGCACAACAGTTTCTAGTAGTAAAAATCCACAATGCTAACAACAAAAAGTAAGGGGAATTAAATTTTTAAAAGAACTTATAACCTTTAAAAACAGACATACTGTAAACTGCAAGGTTGTTAACTGTTGGTATACGCTTTTGTTGATGTTATCAGTACACATTATTTTAACTTACATGGTCATGTTTCATAGCAGAATTATTGGAAAAAACGACATTACCCATGATTCTGCAGAACAAAAATTAAATCATCAGTACTTCTTGAATCTCACACTAGTTTCACAATAAATGCAATCATATAGATCTATATTTACCCATTGTTTTTAATTTGATTATACAATGCTTCATGGAAGTGTATTTCTTTACCACAATAAGGTACTCAGTCTTGTAGCTTTGAAGTTTGTTATGTGTTTCACCTCACATAACAGCTTGTTGGTTTGCTTCATGACTTTTAATTTTTAAACAAGTACTTTTTTTGTATCTATGGGAAAAATACTTCTGGAACAAAGTTGAATGAAAAATTGGACGGCTACTGTTGCACTTTATTTTGTGAGTTTGGGGTGGGACTATCGGCTTCTATCAGAACAAAAAAAAAAAACAATTTGTAACAATTTTACAACTTTGTGCCTCTAGTAACACCTAACATATAAAAAATTACTTCACCTTTAAGTACTCAAAAGAATGGTTACTGTAAGTTAAATAAAACATAGACAAAACATAATTTGGACAATTTTTTAAATTAATTTTTGAGGCAAAACTATAAGTACTACACCCTACTTTATTCAGACAAATAGTCGAGCCTGTGCACCTTCTCACATGTTCCTCTGAGCTAAATCTCCTGAGTTGCACTTAAGCTGTGAGACTCGATCAATGCTGACGTGATTTTCAGTTCAATTCACCATCTCAGGTCAGTTCTTCCAGTAAAGGCTGGAGAGCAGGAGACAGGTTGATGGGAGTATGGAACGAGCGCTCGTGTGTGTGATTAAGTCTCAGCAACGTCAGCACTTTATCGACACTTAAAGCATTTGGAGATCAAGCTTTCACTATTTTACTGGTTCCTGCTTCCGACTATATGGTCTGCAGCCTCCATTAGGGCTTAGGCTTTTCCCAGAAACCTAATCCTGCTGGCCTTTGAAGACAATGCACCAGCTTTAAAACTAAGGCCCAGAATTCACCTCTAAGTGAAAGAAGACACGAGAGATGCCGTCGGCGTGGAGGTAGACCGGAAAGCATGATAATGAAGACTTAAAATGGAGGAAAGATCATTTACGTGGGATGAGTCTTGGGTGGTACGTGGGCTGGTGAGCACATGGTGTGGTGACAGTCGGAAAGGAAAAACCAGGCTCTGTGAATGTGGCGTTACTCCCAGTCTAAGAGATGGCAGCGTGCATCTTGAGCCGCCGAACAGTTTGTGCAATAAACACTTTCCTTCCATAGAAAGTGTGTGTGAGCGAGTGTGAATTTGGTATTTTTTGACAGGAGTGCGTGACAGGAAACCCGGCAGTATGCCATCCCAGTGTAACCAGCAGGTTTGTCCTCCCTGACAGGCTTGCCGTGTAGAGACGTCTTCAGTATATTCTCTCTGTCTTTCTTTCTGCTTTTTTCCTCTCTGTCTCCCTCTCACTGTCTGCAAGGGGAGCAGACCTAGAAAAACAGTACATGAAAGCAATCTGCCTTGAAGGGCTGATGTCATGTGCTCAATATATATATCTCCCCTCCATTAAAGACTCTAGATGAGCCATTAAACAATAGCTAGAGCAGTTTCTTTCTTTCTGTTTTGTATTAAGTCTTACAGTGAGTCCTAACCAGACGTGACATGTCCAGTTTCCAGCGGCTGAAGCAAAATACTGTGCAGTCTTGGTCAATCAAAGCACGTTTGATGTTTAATATACAGCTATGTGTAGCGAAATTTGATCAGTGAGATTTTGAGGTGGGCGGGGTTTATGAGAGCAACACTACGGAATTACAAACCGCATGACCAATGAAATGTCTTGATGAAATGCACTAGTGGATGGAACAAATACAGAAACTAACACAGTGTCCTAACCAGGCGTGACACATCAAGCCTTCAGGAAGTAATTTGTCTAGACACCTTCAAAATTAAATTGATGAGTGACATGTTAATCGCGTGACCCCCCCCCCAAAACCAGTTAAGCGCAAACTGTGGGACTATGGAGGGTGTCGGGGACACAAGACATCATCACGTCAAACAGAAAAAGAAATCTACTCACTAGTCCGAGTTTACAGCCTCTTTGTGTTTATACTTACCGCCTTACAGACTATTCAGACTTTCTAACTTGTAGATTTTACACATGAGTTGTCAAAAGAATAATGCTAGTGGCGATTAAACTTTATTTTAAGGTCCAAATCTCATTATTTACAAACTATTAACTTTGAATTTTGCTTCAATATACTCCTAATTTGCTGCTTATCAATTTTGGATGTTGTGGATAATCTGGATAATCTCAATGTGAAAGTACCATGGGTAGTTTAGGGTCTAACTTTAAACTAGCAGTATATTAACATGGATATTGCTAGCACACTATTGGATTATCAGTGCTTATAAAGCGATAGGCCAGGGATTGGAATCAGACAATTTTCCTCATGATCAGCCCGGATTGGTAACTGGACAATCAGTCTCACTTTTTTCCGATTTCGAGCAGATCCGTTTTATTACCAGGGGCACAGGCAACGTAATGTCAGCTGCGCAGTCTCTGTCTTTCCTCTCCAATGACCACTTCTCTCTCAAACACGTCTCATTCGCTCCAGTTAAATAGTACTTGTATTGTGCATTATTTTAGTCATTCCCATAGGTTTCGCACTTACACCAAGGCACGCGCACCACCACTGATCTATATTAGTGGAGCACACAAGCGACGCTCAGTCTCAAACAGCTTGTGAGCCACAAATACCAAAATAAGTGGCTAACTGTGCTAAACATTCAAATATATAAAAGATTATGTCAAAATGCCCACTGGCGAGTATCCAGTTAAATAAAGTCAGTTTTGGATTGTTAAATAGTTGAGAAAGAGAATGTATGTTTTGTTACAGTATATCGAGTCTGTGGATAAACTCTTAAAGGGGCCGCAGTCCAATATTCCTGCTGCTGTTTTTCATGTTAATCAAAGAACAAAAGACGTTTATAAATGAATACATTTTATAACTTTAACCCTTTAACTGCCGCTCGACCAAATGGTTGAGCACATTTTGAGTCACTATATTTTATTGAGAGGAGTACCTAACTTAATTCAAGCTGATTGAGCCATCTCTACCATCTGGTAGAGGTATGTTAAGCCAAAAAAAATCAACAGCATTTGTCACAACACTTCTTCTTTGATGGATGTCAGAGAGAAAGAAATCACTCCTGCCATGTAAACTGTTTTTGGTGAAATTTTGCAAGGTAAGCATATTTTTTTGACATATTACACTGTAAGAGCCCTAACTTTACAAAATTATTTTACTTGGTGCCATGAAAAAACTTTAGTATGTTTTCAATAATTTTTCAAAAACGTGCTCAACCAAATGGTTGATTTGTCACTTTATGGTAAACGTAGAAAAGCTAAGCTAATGTTTTAAAAATTATGGGACGTGTTGGAATAAAAATACATTGAGTGTGGTAACTAATGACATAAGGAGATAAGAAATGCAAACAAAAAATGCTTTTTTCTTGGTGGGGCAGTTAAAGGGTTATGGGCAAGTATTAATTTGTATTTAATTTTTTACTATGAAGACTACAGAAATTAAATTCGATAAAAATGTACGTTTGATTACTTTAATTTCTGCAGTATTTTTTACCTGGAAAAAAAACTTAACCTGAAAACTGAAAACTCTCTCTTTTCTATTGAATTTATTTGTGATGTTGTTTGCAATTTTTTTTTTACTTGACTTTTTACTTGTGTCTTTTTTTTTAATGGACATAAAACTTTGCAAGACGAAAAGTAGATTTTTGTTTGTATATGCTGTCAATTATAGCTCTTAAAAAAGAAAAATTGGAATCGGCAGATTACACTACCAAAAAAAAAATCGGAAATCGAAATCGGTGCATCTCTAATCATTAATCAAGTCTTCTTTGTATGCTGATTTGGTGCTAAAGAACATTTCTTATTATTATCACTGTTATCACAACAGTTGTGCTGCTTAATATTTGACTGGAAACTGTGGACTTTTTTCAGGATTCTTTGTTCAAAAGAACAGCATCTATTGAAATAGCAATCTTTTGTTAAGATTATAAATGTCTTTACTGTCACGCTTGTTCAATTTAATGCATCCTTGCTTAATACAATTATGTATATAAGAAAAATGGAAATGGAAATTCTATCTGCAAGCTTCCTCCATGTATTATGATATAGACACCCTTGGATGTAAACAAAACTGTGAGAGTATGGAAAACTATATTAGCTGTAATATAATAGCCCACTTTACAGCATCCAATCAAATCCTGATGGATGCAATCAACCCCCATCTTACATCACCATTCCCGCTAAACCTTCTGTTTCACTCAAAAATGTCAAATTACAGGAGCGAAGTGGGTTGTGGATACCATTTCATGTTGTTTATAAAGTCACCCAGTAAGGAGGTGAGCGCAGCCTCAAGTGACATGATGTAATGGCCAGTTTTTCAGTGAAATTTCAAGAGAGGGACGAATCACCGTTGTAATCGTCTCCAAGAGCTCCTTGTAAATGAGGTCATGGAGCACGTGTGTGCGTATGATCGCACGGAGCTGTGTTTCTTTGCCGTTCAGTGCCCGTGGGCGAGTGAGAAGAAGACTGTCCATATCTCCATGACATAAACCTTCAGTTACTGCTAGCAATCTCCCAGCTGCTCCCACTCAAACAAGTGTCATCCTTCTCTTCCTCTTTTTCTCGCTCTCCTGTCGTGCTCTATCTATCTCTTATTCGCTCTTTCTCTCTGGTGAGCTGTCTGCGTCTGCTGCATCACGCTGTGCTCTGAAATACGGCTTTTAATAAACCGTATGGATGGTAAATGCTCGTCAAACCGGTAATAAAAATGGAGGATTCTTGGTGTTTGGCGGAGGCAGAACTGTGGCAGGGACTAACACAGTCGGCTAGACGAGAACACAGCTGCCTTCCCACACAGTGCACAGCTGGAGAAAAAAGATGTGTGTGCATCTGTGTAGAGCTGTTGGCTCTAATAGACCTTTCACTGTAAAAGAGGGGCTGCCATGTTGTTAGCGGTACGTGCTATGGCAAATGACACTACTAGTATTGCTCATATACTTAGGGTTGTGGATTCAAAACACTTTGGTTTGTTTCACGGATGCTTTCTCTCATGTTAAGATCACACTGCAGAGGTGCTTTCTTATAACACCACAAAAACAGTTAACCTATCAAAATAAATCACATGACATATATAATAATGGTGTCAATGCACAGTTCCCGCCAGTCCTGTTTAAACTATGGCATGCAAAGTTTTCTTTCTTTCTTTTTTTTTAATAACAATCAAGAAAACAACGCAGTCTGAAGCTGCTGTCCCTGTCTACTCCATTGTGGTGATGTCAGTGCCCTAAAAGATGTTATAATGGACTATTTCACATCCAAAGATGAAGGATTGGATGATGGTGTTACTAAAGAGGAGGAGTCCGATGACAGTTATATGCACAGGTGCACTGCGCTCGCTTTTCTAACTACAAGGTACACTATTCGTGCTATCCAAACATACAATTGGTGATCAGAAGTTCAGAGACTATGCCCTTCATGATAAACAAAGGACAACTGTCCTCTTCAGGGTAACATTAGTCTGTTTGTGTAATGATGCAGTATAGCGCTCCTGACAGACAGCAATCGTTAAGTAGAAGTGAAAGTGAAACCCATCTCACTTTAAACCTGTTTTTCTCAACATTCCATTACGGAAAATCATAGCAATCAGCCAATTTCAGATCGCCATAACTTTTGTTACGTTCAAGATATGATTTCATATGGTATCAAAACTTCACCATCATGTGTTGGGTTTTCCTAGATCGCATCACATATATCCAGAATCTGCAAAATCTCAATATTTTACCATAAAAAAGAGGGATCATACAAAATGCATGTTATTGTTTATTTAGTACTAACCAGAATCAGATCAGAAATTTCACATAAAAGATGTTTACATATAGTCCACAAGAAAAAATAACAGCTGAATTTATAAAAAAATGACCCCATTCAAAAGTTTACATCCCCTTGATACTTTTTATACGTTTAGTGATAGTTCTACATGAGTCTTCTGTTTGTCCTGGACAGTTAAACTGTCTGCATGCTGTTCTTCAGAAAAATCCTTCAGGTCCCACAAATTCTTTGATTTTCCAGCATTTTTGTGTATTTGAACTCTTTCCAATAATGACTGGCTGATTTTATGATCCTTTTGAGATCTTTCCACAAGGGACTCATATGCAACTATTAAAGTAAGTTCAAACGCTCACGATACTCCAGAAGGAAAAACCATGCATTAAGAGATGTGTACAATCTTTTTTTATTTTTTTTATTTAGTACAACCCTGCAGAGGCTACAGAAGATAGTTACATGTTTCACAGAAGACAAACTTAGTTACATTTACTCAGATATTCAAATGTAAAATATTTTCTTAATGCATGGTTTTTCCTTCTTAGGCATCAGCATTTGAACCTTCTGTAATAGTTGCATATGAGTCCCTCAGTTGTCCTCAGTGTTTGAAATGATGGATCTCAAAATCATACAGCCATTATAGGATTTTTCCCCCCTTCCATTTGATTTTAGGGTGAAATGTGTCTGTGAGATATGACCAAAAAAATAAAAATAAAAAAATAAATACAAACACGCTGCATACTCTATTATCGAGAGCTCAAAAACAACCCACAAAAGTAAGAACTGTATTATGCAAACTGCATTCAGCACATACTTCGTTACACATTTGTGCAGTTACCTGATTTGCACAGCTTCAATGCGACTCAGGCGGTACAATAACAAACAGAGCGTGCAAACAAGTGCCACTATCAGTGGCTACAATTAATTCTCACTGAATTGCCTGCAGTTGTTTGGAGTGATTCGATAGGGAAAACAGCAAGACAAATTTTGGTATGCAGCTGAACTGTACTGTACTTAGGGGGGAAAAGAAAAATATGGGAGAGAAAGAGAGAAAGAAACAGTATAATGGGGGATTTGCCTGCAGGGGATTGTCATGATCCACAGCATTGGTTACAACCCTTGTCCCAGTAAGAAATTACTGTTTACACTATGTGTGTGTGCATGTCACCTTACATGATATGATTGCGGCAAAGGGGCTTCAGGCACATATGTATGCCGGCGATTGGGTTTATATGGGTGTTTGTGCCGTGATGCAGATGTGTATTCCGTAGAGGTTTGCCAGCTGTTGTGCACTGTGGGGAGGTGGACAGTGTCACAGATCTTAAACCACCACACACAACACGGCTGTGGCCAAACACATCAATATAACTGATACCTGATCTGCCCTGGGCTCGGGTTCAAAACATTCCACTGACTAGACAAATACAAACACATTTGATCCTGTCACACTGTATGAACACACACTCACTCAGAAGCTGTTCTGGATTCAGACGTGTTTAGCCGTGTGCTCTGCTGTTCTGAACAGCTGTATGGTTGTGAAACTGTGTTTGTTGGTGAACAGCATGAGCTGATAGTTCATCGTAGAGGTGAATCAAGCCTATCTACAGCTATCATAACATTCAAATTCAAACACTTTTTTCTTCTTTTTTTTGAGGCTGCTCCAGATTTGCTCTCAGTTATGCATTAACTTTGTTTTAGAAGTTTCTCTTAAATTCACTATCCCTGTTAGGCAAAATCAGTTCTCTCGGTGGCCATCATGATAACAGCCCCAGGCAGCTATTCTCTAGTAGCTGTACAAAGACCGAAATCTTCAAATCTATATGTCAAGATTATGTTTCAGCAACCAACAGTAGAACCTGACAACAATATAACAAAATATATAAGGTAAAAATGACAATTTTACACTGGTACAGCTAATATGCATGCTAATGCATTCTAGAGTAAACTGATTGGTCTATGCCACATTTATATATAAGAAAGGATTTTAATTCTTATAACCACCATGATAGAAGTTATGAGTTTCATTAATTTCTATACAAGAATCCATATTCACCATGTCACTAAGAAAAATAAAAATAGAGGCAAGACATCTGCATGAGACAAATGTACAGTAATGACATTAATATGAATGTGAGTGGAAGATGTTAATATAAGCTTCATGTTTTTTGGAAAACTTAGATGCATTCACATCTTTTCAATAGTCCTATTCCTATCATAACTGGAACATGGTCGAAAACTTTTCCCATTAAAAAACACTTACCCATCATAAATATTATCAACCATAATATTGTTTTGCGAGATTTCTAAAAATAAAAAAGCTCTCCTTTTGACAACTGGATTATTTTAGATTTTATTTGGCTACTGATATGGCATTTTATCGAAAAAGACTAAGTGCACCTTTAGAGAGATCTAATTTGCAGTCTTTCCATCTTTCCTGGACTGTTTTTTAAATTGAAACCTGATCTCTGACTGTAGATACAAGAGATTCCTTGTCATTATATCAGAAATTCTGCCTCTGTAAAATTGCCGTGTGATTCTGCCAATTTCCTGACATTTACTGGGATATAATTTGGAGATATTTTGTACATACTGAGCTTTCTTATTCCAGAACTCTGCACTAGAATGGTGATGAGGAGCACGGCCAGTGTGTGAATGCTTGTGTGTCACGGCTGGGTCATCAATCACCAGCATCATTGATTGAATATTGACCAGCGTGGGCCATAATTCAGCATCTCTATCACACGCAGCCTTACCAGCAGACCCAGAGCGGCAGAAACCTCTCCTTTCAAGCAAACAATAGAGCAAATCTTATATACTTGAGCCAATTAGAGGAGAATGAGAAGACAATAGGAGCATATGCATTCTTATGTACACACACACTCTCTGTTTCTCTCTATGTATACACAGCCTCTCTGTTTCTATTTTTCCATCTCTCGTTCCCCTGCAGAAGAATCCTGTTTCAATTTTCACCCGATCAAGGTCTGCTAGGATGGCAGAAATAGCAGTATTAGTTTGATGTTTGTTCTTCAATCAAAAGCTATTGACACCATAGTTCTTCTGCAGCATAGACCATCTAGTTATATATTTATTTAACTTTCTCCAACATCACTAGCCCCCAAATACAACATTCTCCCATCCTGCAGTTGCACTAAGCGAATCTACATTTATATAATGCTTCCAAGCTTGAATTGACTATTGAACTGTTACCATCTTTTTGTTTAGCTGCGCACCTTATTGATTGTATTAAAGGGATTTTTTATTTGGACCACAGCCTTGAATGAAGAGAAGTGAGCTTTACGCTTCAATCTGCTTGACAAAACACGTCTGGGTGAAATCAAATTTCCACTGACGTGACCGAGAAGCGGCCCCACCTCTGCATCTGAAGCACAGTCGCACGTCACATTTTTTCCAGAGTCAAATGCCACATGCCTGAAGGAAATACCAGTGCTTGTACGGCAGAGAATGAATCGTGTTAAATTTTTAGGTGAATTTAGGTCTATGCTTTGTTTCTCTGTAAATGAAATGCCACATTGCAAGCTCCTTAAACTTTGGCTTTGTCATGACACCCAGTCTTGTTTTCTGCCGGCTGTGCATTAGAATCAACACACATAATATGACTTCTGTGTAGTCTTTGGAGTTTAGAAAGAAACCAGTAAGCTATGGTGTCATGGGAATTAATGAACAATATGCAGAAATGATGCAAAGCACATTGATCAGTAAAAAACCCCCAAAAAGTTCATAATGTAAAGTTAATTTAAATTCATTCAACATATTTGAATGAAGTCTATACATAAAGTGATTTGAGCAGAAATGGGAAGAGGTGGATAAAAATAGACTGACAAACCAAACATTTGCCTCATCTGGTGCTAAACAAAGTAAGCAGAATGAGCAAATAAACAGCTCTATCAGCAGACGCAATTAACTGTGTGAGAATACGTCCTGAAATACTTAGAAATATCAATATAAGGCGGCATTGCAAGCATCGCTATAAAAATTAAATAATATTGCCTATTAAACTAGACGCAGCATAGAATTAGCATTTCCAATTAAGCATTAATCACATAAACTGACTAAACTAATTGTGGCTGATTTGTTTAATTTGTTCAATTTCAAATTCACAGACAGAGTGATCACTTTTATGTTCTAATACAAGAGAAGAATAGAGGTGAGAAGATGCTTTTCATTTATATTTTATCTGTCTATGCAATGTATATTTGTCAGCTCAGTATTTTATTTTATTTTTTACATAAATGGGCTTTATGAAGGAGGTCCTTTGCAAGAGGATCATCATATTTGTGGCTTTTTCTAAAAGTCTGAAAATGCCCGAGAAAGACAGAGTGAACAAGCAAGAAGGAGATATAGATGAGATAATTACAGTTCTAATCCTCTGGCTGTAAACTACACTCACATCCCCACCAACATGTCCAAAAGTCCCACACTAAATACCCACCAAATGTTCAACTGAAATGGAGTGAAAGTGCCAAGTCCAGATCCTTTAAATCCCTCCCAAACCTGTGAATGATTCTCAGCGCAGTGACTGTGTAGGAATCCCCGTCAGTGAGTGTGTGCTGGACGATTTTTTGATAAGACTCACTAGCAGCGCAGCGACGCTTGGCACACATAAACATGGGAAGCGATGAGTGTGGAGAGTGTGTACACCTCCACAACACTGTCAGATGCATTAATCACTTACTGTGGAGGAACTGTTTTTTTCTGGGTTGCTGTGAACAAGAGGGTTTTTGTGTGTTGTAGACCCATATTAACACTGCAAAGGCAGCATCAAAGTCCTGTCTAAAGAATTCACACACTTTCAGTGCAGTCATACGTTTGAATGCATACTGCAGATCCACTGCATTGCTGTCTGTAAAAATACTGCAAACTTATACCAGGGCTTGACGCTTAAGGAAAACATTTAGGAGCACATTAAAAACATTTAGGGGTGCAGTGCAAATTTTTTTACATTTTGTGTTTTAGCTTTATATTCAGAAAGCACACAAGGTTTATAAATTATTTTGCTTCATACTGTTTAATAGGATAATTACGTAATTATGTATTTATAGTCCTATGAAATTGTATGTACATTAGGTATGTGACGTTGAAGCATTTACATGGTTTTATTACAATATAGAAGTTAGTAAGTAAAAAAGAAAAAAGAAAAAGTGTTGTCCTCCTAACAGGTTGAATAACTTTATTAAAGATATTTTACTAAAGTCTTCGTAAAAAAAAAAAAAAAAAAAAAAATATATATATATATATATATATATATATATATATAAAGTAAACAAGTGTTTTAAGATTAGAATGCAAACAATTTAAGTTCAAATGAATGAAAGAGCAATAGGTAACACTTTACAATATGGTCCCCTAGTTAAATTAATTTAAAGGTGCATATAATGCATTGATAATATGTTTTCTATTGTCTCCAGAGTGTGTAGGTGAAGTTTTATCTCAAAATACCCCACAGATAACTTTTTATAGCTTGTTGAAATTGCTACTTTCAGGATATGTGCCAAAATCCCGTTTTTGTGTGTGTCCTCTTTAAATGAAAATGAGCTGGTGCTCCCTCCTCCCTTTTCACAACAATGTGGAGCTTCAAGAGCTCATGCTGGCGGACATACCCCCATTGTTACAGTTTAACTGGTGGTGACCATGTTACTGACCGACCTCACATTGCTTCCAAATGCAATTTTTAACTACCACATTCCTATTTACTGGCAGCACGTGAAGGCAGCATTACTGAAAACAGACAGCGACAATGGTAGCTTTACCAACATTAGACTTACAGAGAGCCAAGAAGCTCTTTTGGAAAGCAAAATATGATGTGTGATGCTTACTTTGTCTGGATTCTGGACATTTGCGCACAAAGCGTTGGTATCGATCGCACTTTCAAAAGCAATATTTGCACAACTCCAGCTCTGAACTGACCCTAGTTTGTGAGGCAGTAAAATATTAGCGCAAAGTATAGGACATTTTCTTGGAAAATTGTATTTAACCACCATGTCCTCAGCAGTCTATGGAGACTCCTATGTTCATTTGTGCATCCCAACACATGCCACTTTTAATGGTTCTTTGGTGCTGACATTGTACCTCCAACAACTACAGCAACAAAACAGTAATGGCGGACCGCTGCTTCTCACTCAGGGCTGTGTATATGCTGACAGGGCAGATAGGGCAGTGTCACTAATGGACAGGACTCTCCCAGAGTATGACGTCATAGCAGTGAGAAAGAACTGCTCATGTGGAGAGACTGTTTATGATATATGGGATTATAAAATAATGACTGTGTGGATTTTACCATTATAGGCTGGTTGTTTTCACACACTGTGGCCACACAACTGTGTTCAAACACCTTATAAAAGTGATTTTTGCATTCTATGGCAGCTTTTCCTTCTCCACTGGACGCGACAAAGCAAGTGTTAAAAATCATTTTAATATGATTTAATATCACTGAAAATAATGGGATAGTATTTTGTCTCACTGCTTCCATCCAACAATACACCTCATCTATTGTGGTAATTTGCAGGTCGTGTCAAAATGTTGTTGGATTAGAATAGATAAATAGCTCTTTTGACTCGTGTACGATAATTTTCTTCCAAATACGATCGTTCTGGTACGATACTTGGACACTTCCAATCTGGCAACACTGTCTAGTGCTGAATGTATGCTTTCATTCGCCATGTCTCCTTCACTCATTCCGCCTTCTCATCTGTGCTTTTTAATTTAAATCATCTCCTTTTTAAAGTTCAATAATCATATGAGGCCGTATCGCTGTTTTTCCATGAAACAATTCTAGAAATTCATACATTTGTTACAGGTTACCGTATAAGTTAGGATGTTACATTTTGTTCGCACTCATGCTCCTAAATACATTTTCCAGTGCGCACATATCTATTTTTAGTCGCAAATGCGAGTGAAATGCTGTTGAGCCATGTATACACAGAAAACACATACTCGTAGATTCCCTTGTGTGTACATGCAATTCATCTTCATAATTATGAAAAAAATATCTTCTCTTGTTCTGTGGCCCAGATTTGATTATTATTTCTTATTAGGGAAAAATCTATTTCTGCTTGCAGAAGCTGATTCTTTGAACTAGTGTAAATATCACATGGACTTTTTGATGTTTCCAAGTGTACTGTGTGAAAATTCTCTCAGATTAAGATTAATCACTAATTATTTATCTCATTTATTTTTATTTATAATTTTTACGTGTGGATCTACAGCTAAAAACTGCTAAGAAACTTATAAGAAAGAAAAGGCACAAATGATATATTAAATGTTGCAATTTCTTCTCCTAGACGGCAATAAGATTATACTGAAACTTCAAAAATTATGTTGTCTCATTAACAGTAGACCTTAACCTTCCCCAGCTCCACCTGTATAGATCTGCTATGGGGGTTATTTCATACATTTGAACTGTGCAGCAGCAGTATTTCCTACATGCTCACAGCAGCATGTCTGTGGATGTATTGATGATAGCTAGTCTCGGTACTAGTAGGAACTATGCTGCAGCAGTTATCAGATCTTTTCTGCCAAGACCAAACACATTAACACTGTCATGTATATTACATTGATAAAACTCTCCCAGAGTTGTCATGACAGTACTCTAAGTAACTTTGCAACTATATATCAACTATTAGTCATTAGAGCAGACTGACTGTTTAATATCTGCTAACACTTTATTTTGATGGTCTCTTAATACACAGTCTACTGGTTTTAATAAAATGTGCAATTACTTACCAACTTATTCTACTAAATCTAACACTAATCCTAATCTAACAGTTTAATAATACTCCAATGAGAGTTAGTTGGATGTCTAAAGTTGGCTATCGAAATGAAGTGTAACCTGACAACCTATTTTATTTTCAAAGCTAGAGCAAGATTCAAACCTGTGATCACTTGCAAAAAGTATTTCTCTAAGCTATATAATTTGAGCTGCTCGAAGACTGAAATTCTAGAATCACTCCTGCAATGGATGAATCATCCGACTGCAATCTACAGCACTTAGTGAATGTATATCTACAAATTAAGGAAGACTGATTTACTGACTCACTGTAATGGACAGGCACATTAACACACTCAAAGAGTACACCGAGTTGCTAAAATGCAAGAGTGCTATTAGCATTAGAAGACCTCCTGTGTATATGGTTTCATCATTGAAGAGCTTTCATCTCTCCAAAAAAACACGCATTGCCTGCCATACTCCCATGACTATGACAACCCATTTTGAGAGCTGGCACAGTGAGACATTACCCAGCAGTCTCTGCACAACCCATTTACAAACTGCAGCGAAGCCCATTTATCAGAGACTTTAGCACATGCTCAGATTGTTGCCCATGCAGTTTCAGTAACAATCACTGACTGGAGCATGTTAAATATCTCTTGCGCTCAAAGGAGTTCTTTGCTCTCTTTATCTCTGACAACTACCGTTTTGTATGCACTTAATGCAAGTAATCTAACTTAAACATTATATGCGATTACAAGCAACAGATTATTGTAGCTTTTTTTATAGGAGGACAAAAAGAGAAGGATCCAAAGGTTATCCAGAGAATGGGCAATGAAGAAATTGTTTTATTTGGAGGTTTAATGGTTGTAAATGAGTTTAAATCCTCTTTTTTACATCCCGTAATCTCTCTGTACCCTTCACCACTACAGTAAGCTCTGGAAAAGGATAGAATCACTTGGGAAGTATGCAGGTGATTAGTCTCCCAATCACCAGAGCTGGAGAGGATGAACATGTTATGTTTTCTAGTGCGGGTGAAAATATGTTTAAAGTGAGTAAGAATGAACATAGATGGAACATAAATGTACCACAAATGAACCTATGTGGGCTTCTAAAACTTACCGTCCTCTGTGGGAACATAGACATTGAGATAAAGGCAGTCCTCACTCTGGTTCTGTACATAAGCCGCGGCAGCATCCAAGTTGTCGGTGAACCATACGGGAAGCATGATCTCTGGCAGCACACCGTGAATGTTCTGTGGGCACACTGGTGCAAACTGGGTAGCATTACGGATCTCCTGCCAGGAGCCTGGTGCCTCCGGGGGCTGGAAGCGTCTCTCGCCTACTGGCGGGGTGGCGTAGGGGACGCCCAAGTACTGCTCGACCGGACCCAGAATCTCATTGTTCAGCTCCTTGCGTACGCCCCGAAGCTTCCCATAGCCAGTGGTGACCATAGGGTGCTTGGCTGCAGTGAGGTCTGCCCGCTGGCAGGAGGATAGCGCCAGGCGAAGTGCCAAGCCCAGTAGCCACACAAGGCAAGTTTCAGATATACGGCGCGGGCAGGAGCGGGCCGTCTCCCGCTGCGATCGTGCCACACCCACCGATGACATGCTTCGGCTGGGGTGAGCAGCGCCCTAACGATGGGGGATGTATATGAAACAGAGAAGGGCGAAGAGTTTCAAGCCGTCCCAGTGACGCCGGCTCTGTGGGCTCTGTGGAAGCGAGGGTGTGTGTATCCTCAGAGGAGCACAAAAGAGGCCTGCTGACACTGAGCGGCGAAGAACTTCATCCTGATGTTAATGCAACATTCGCTATTGCGATTTGCTCATTAGTTTCCTACAGGGAGAGAGAAACAGAGGCAGAAAGACAGATATCATTAACTGCTGACTGTAAAACATGCATGCCAACACTATCGAACACAATAAAAGGTAATTACAGTATTGCCTGAGGTTTAAAAATCATATCAACTATAAACATGTGAAATATGAATCTAATTAAATAGAATTTGTCCCACTGTATATATTCTTTCTCTTAATGTTTGTTTACTATCTTGGTTGAAATATCCCCTTTTCTTTTTGGACTATTCTCTAAGGCGCATAATTACAGATGCGCATCTGGACCATGGGCCGTTCTCTCCAGCGTGTTGTCACATCGTCAAGAGGTGCGCCACAATGACACACATTCATGCTCGGGCACTGGGGGTGTGAAATACTGAGTGC
This sequence comes from Carassius gibelio, assembly GCF_023724105.1. Classification (NCBI taxonomy): domain Eukaryota; kingdom Metazoa; phylum Chordata; class Actinopteri; order Cypriniformes; family Cyprinidae; genus Carassius; species Carassius gibelio. Next base: position 12,448,823 of record NC_068405.1, on the reverse strand, counting down.
GCTGCTTAATTGACTCCCTCGGAGGAGATGACAGCACCAAGTGTGTTCATTTCAAGTTCCCCCCGACGTGACGTTGCTCTAGATTTTTGGTTCCTGCCTCCCCTCGGTTCCACTTGACTTAGCTCTGCTAGTTTCAATCTCGCTAGAGTAGATGGGGGCATTTTGGCGTAATAACTGTCTGCTCCTGACAGTCTATGACACAATCACCCCCCCCCCACCACCACTAAGCTAAAGACATACTTCTACATGCGGGAATTAACCACATGACATAATGATCTACGAGATATGCGAGCGAAGCATTCACAGCCATTTTGGCACAAAAAGATGTTATGAACGGGGACTGGGTGTACAGAGATAGACCAATTTAAAATCGTCCTATAATGAGACACTCAATTCTGGAGTCATACAGGGTAACAGGAATCAGTGATTTAAGAAAGATGATGTCATACGCAATTGGTCCTGGAAACTGCTTCCAGAATGACTAATCTACAGTGGACAGCATGTATCTATGCTTCAAGATATATGGACACTAGAGGCATCCAGTACCAAGAGTGCTAGTTTTGTATTATTTACTGTATACACTAGTATTGATTAAAATATTGATTCATCTAAAATTTATATTAACAATTAAAAAAATATGATATTAAGCAAGTAATATTCAATTAACAATAACAAAGCTGTTACACAGAGGGTATCTAAAACTAAAATCTGATACAAACTACATGCAACATTTGTCTGGTAAAGATCATAAAAGGTTTAAGCACAACCCAACTGGCACAATAGCAAATGTTGCTCAGGACTGCAGACTCCCTTACCGGCTTATTAAATGCCTGTTTTCATTTTAACATGAAAATCACAAGAAAATGCACAAATCTGTGAAATAAAAACAAGATAGTTGTGAGTTTTTCAAAGAGAATGTCAGATGGGGTTTAAGGACCAGAAAGAAAAAAAGTTTGACTGCCAACAGACACAAGTCAAAAAAAAAAACTTTGAAAATATGTATTCTGACTTCTCAACAGCAGAATGCCAATGTGTGTGGGAGTTGTGAGTGTAGTTTGGACACCGTGAGGGCTGTAGAACTGCTTTAAAGTGACAACCGTCGGTCCCGGGATCTACATCGACAAAATGGAGAACGAAGTAAACGTCTCCTCACGGGCCCTGAGCAAACTGTTACGTCCTGCTAATCAAAGCCTGGAGACTTTATAGAGAACTAAATGTATGCGAAAGTAAATGTGTGCACAGCCGCAAAGAACACACAGCCAATCTGAACAGCTGAAGAAAAACATGCATGTTTGCACAGGCAAAACAGAAACCATCTTACAGAAACATCTGGGTGGCATCCTCGCAGGAGCTGGAAGATTCTACAAAGAAATCAAGAGTCAAGAGCGGACACAGAACCATCTAGCGTATGCTTTTCTTCAAGCACTCGGCATCTCCATGGCAACCAAACACAGCTAATCATCCAAAAAGCACCAAACCTGGACACAAAACACCTGGAGTGGAAAATCACCAACTGCAGGAGAACCTGACTAAGAAAAAGGGTGAAGAAAGAGGGACACGAGTGAAACACTGGATTTGACAAAACGCCAGACCTTCTCATGACCTCATGTGTCCAAATCCAGATCTCAAAAACAAATGTTCCTGCACTAAAGACGAAACGATTTCAATGAAATAGAATAACAGCATCTAATACCATCAGATTTAGGATCAGAGACACTTGAGACATGCTGAGATCAGCTCTACTTCAAGACAGTTGTATGATAAATGCAGATATATGACATCAACAACCCCAACGTCACTGAATAACACTTCAACAAGAAGCAAATGCATTTATGTCAGCATTATGTACTGTTAGTAGTCATTTAGCAGGCTCCAAGAAATCGACAATTATTAAGATGGCACCAAGTTGCTGTACAAGTTGCATCTGAGTGTAGCATCCAACTGTTTCATAAGGGGATTCACTCCTATTGGTAGTTATCACTCTTTGTTGCAACATAAAGATCTGCTGTCCCTAATATCAATTCAAAACTTTCTGAAAATGAGAGACTTCCAATCCAATTCCCTTTGAGCAAACTTGGGTTAACAAGTTTCTGTCATCATTTACGCACCCAAATGTCAATCCAAACCTATACAACCTGTGTTTCTTCTGTGAAACACAGAAAAAAAATGATATTTTTAAATTTCACTGCAGCAAAAAACAAAAACCTTGCAGTATTAAGAAGATCCTGTTTCTGCTTGTGCGTAGATGGGTGTGTTGGAATACCAAAATATCCTAACCTATCAATATTTATGAAACACAATTAAGGCCAAAGATTCACCCTCACCTGGTGGGGCAGCAATTGAACTTCATAAATATGCAGTTTTTAGCTGACCCCCCACCTTCAAATACACAGCCACACAAACGCGCGTATAACCTGCTGAGGTGCCGTTACATCACTGCCAGCGTGTGGTAATAAATCAAGAGCGTATGAAGACAGCAAGAAAAAGACAGCATGCTCTCTCAGCTCCCCAGGTAAAAGGTTTCCGAGCTCATCAAGATCAGGCCCTTGTTATGATATACGCTCAGTAAGCTAGTGAAAATGTCTCCCAGTCATGTGATCCAGATCTCTGACAGGACAAAATGCGCCCTTCAGATATGAAATGGTATGTCAAATTGTGCTAATGGCCAACTGACAAGATATGTCAGAAAGTGACAGCAGCGTGACATTTTGATATACTTAAACAATGAAAATAAAAAATAAAAATAAAAATACAATTATTTAATTATTACTGTTATTATTATCACACAGTTCTTATTAGGTTTATCGTTTTATTATATCAGTCTCATATTAATCAAGACACTACGTGATGCTTTACATACTGTATGTTTAAACTGTATATATATATATATATATATATATATATATATATATATATATATATATATATATATATATATACAAACATACAATATTTGATGATTTAGGCCTATGTTTTTTGAACATTAAGTTACAATTTTGATTAACTTATTTTATTATTACGGTTAATATTACTTTAACTGCTTTTATTAAATCAATCATCTATAGATTGAGATATGTGGACTCTTGCACACAGTTTTAATGGAAGTAAAAAAAAAAAAAAGAGAGAGAGAGATCCTGCCAAAGAGTGATGCTAAAGATTTTTTTGTTTACTTTAAATTATATTCAGAGGCAAAGTCTGCAAACGAGAAGCCTGCAATTGAGCCGTTTTTACAGTAGCATCTAAATGTTCTGATGTTTCATTGATTGGCGTCTATCCTAGGAAAACACCAAAGACTAAAATACTTGATCAATTGGTGAGGACTCGCACATATTTCATTTCCAGTAGGGACACCAGGGAACTTCCTAGTGCTGTGGGGGCCGCATGCGATCGGTGATCCAGAACACACAGTTACACAAACACTGTTTCTCTGAGGGAAAGCTTTATTGATAAAACTGAATTTGGTCAGTTCATAAATCACTCACAGACAATTTCTTGCGAATGTATGTTTGCGTGTGTGAAATGGCTTAGCTGTGTGTAAGAAGCCCACGCAAAGCCCTTGTTGATTAGCTGCGTGTGGGCTAGGTTAGGCCCTCAGGGGCAGCAGTAAATCTGCGAGTAAAACAACATACACCCCTCTTCTGTGAGTTTGGAGGAAATGCAGTCCTACTGGACCTGCCACTAAAGCACTCACTGCTAAAAGGGCATGCAAAGGGACCCTAATCAAGAGGACTATGTGTTGAAATAACACCCCGCTCATTCTCCGTCTGCTAGAGTAAGTGACTCTGACGCACACTTCCCTTTCGGCTCAGGTCCTTATGCTTGATGCGTTCGGCAGCAGGTTTGGGCTCAGATCCATTTTAGTTCAGCAGATTCAGGAGATAATGCAACTCTTGAGGTGAGTTTGATAAAAAAAAAAAAAAAAAAAAAAAAAAAAACCTGCAAGGGCACGTGTACAGATGATCTGAATTGCAAGCAGAATTTTAGCATTTGCTCAGTCGATATGAAAGTGACCCCGAACTGGTTCAAAGGGCAAAGTCACTAACTCAAGGCAATGAGATCTAGAGATTCATCCATCTCTCTCCAAAATAATTCTTCTCTAATGACATCATAATTCTCTTTAGTACTGTTTGCCAAGTATCAGCATGAAACTTTCACTTCAGCTTATTAAACTTCAGCATGAAACTCCTTGCTAAGGTAACAATCAAAGTAATCCATACATACAAATAAAACAAAACAAATAAGTTCAGAAATGAAGTGATGGATAATAAATGGAATGACACAGAGAAAAAGTATTAGACTACCGAAATTGATTTTAATACAAAAGCCTTTGTTGGTGATGACAGCTTCAAGACGCGTCCTTTTTGGAGAAACTAGTCACATGCATTGCTCAGGTGTGATTTCAGCCGATTCTTCCACAGAGTCTTGAAAGTTCTGTGGTGTTCTTCTCTGAATTCTGATCTTTAGTTCTTATGTTCTATTGGATTCAAGTCAGGTGATTGGATCAGCCATTCTAGCAGCTTTATTTTCCTTTTCTGAAACCAACTGAGAGTTTCCTTGTCTGTGTCTGGGATCATTGTCATGCTGAAATGTCCACCCTCATTTCATCTTCATCATTCTGGTACTGTAGTATTGGGACTGAATATTAAGTAATATTAATTTCCACTGACAAGGGGCAGGATTGCTTTCTAATTACAGATAGATTTCAGCTGGTGTCTTGGCTTTCCATGCATTCTTGTACCTTCTTTACTTCATGTGTTCAAAACTATTTCCCTGTTTCCCAAAACTCATACCATTTTATAACACATCACTTAATTTCTGAACTTATTTGCTTTGTTTTCTTTGTGTATATGGATTAGTTGGGTTGTAACCGACATCTGGTGAACATTTCAAGTCAACAGCACCTTTAGAAATTACATTTACTGAGAAAAATGGTGACGTGTTCAATACTTATTTTACCTGCTGTATATCAGGGTTATTATAGTTAACTAAAACTGAAACTGAAACAAAAAGACTAAAATTGAAATGAAAACAAAAAAATAAATAAACATTTCTCATTTTAATTTAGTTTAACTTGATGTAATGAAATAAAATAAATGAAATAATGAAAACTACAGACACACAAAAAATGTTAAATGAAAAAAAAAACATTGATTTAAAATACTAATAAAAATTATAATAGTATCTAAATAATTTGTAATGAGTTATATTTATAAAAAAGATCAAATATTTTATGTAAATGTATACTTTTTAATTTTACATTTTTTACAATTTAGTTTATTAATAGCATAGTGCCGAGTCAAGGAGATAGAAGGAGAGAGTTGTGAAATAATTCTATATATTATACATGTTTATTTATTTACTTATTTTAGAAAATTTACTATCAGGTTGCACTTAAATGGCCTTTAATTTATGATGAATAAACATGTTTGAAATCTGCTTTTACAGTAATTAATGTAATTCTGAAGGCCTGTCTTTTAATGAAGTAAATAATACATAATACATAAATGAATTAATTTACAAATCTAAATGAATTACTGTAATAATCTATAAAAAATAGACATAACTTCAGCATTCAACATAAAAAAAATTAACAAATGAATCTGATCACTTTACCTCGGCCAGGCAACACTTATGATTTCTTCATAAAATATGGAAACCTTTTTATATGATGTGTCCTTTATAATATAATCAACCATCCCATTTAAATAACCTTTTATCTTTTCAATCCTTTATCTAAACATTATCCATTTACCAGCTGTAAAATCCAAACTAGGTCCGACCTCTGTCATCCACAAACAACCTTGGATAACAACCGCTGTCTCAGTCTTCACAATTTAGCACCGCTTCGCTATATGATCCTGTAACGGCTTCAACCTTCTCCATCAGTCTAAAGTCGTTACTATCACCTCCAGGTGTGACCTCCTGCCCTGAGCCATCAGCCACTGCTGTACATCATCTACAATCTCCTGCCGAGGATCTGGCACCGCCTAAACCAAACAATACCCTGGAGGGAACAGCACGATTCTGACAACTGCAGGGGGACAGTCAAGTGCCAATTAGTGGCACTGAGTGAATATGGAAAGTGCTCTTTTAGATACATGATTCCTTAATAGTGCAAAGCTCCATTAGTGATTATGACACAAATCAATCAGGCAGCACATCCCATCAAACACATTCATCATAAACTAAACAAGTGACTGGGAGTTACTAACTATTGTTCAGTTTAGGGTTGCTTATTAGAACAGAAAGCAGGGTATCGTTGTGAAGTTGCAGTTTAAATGTAGCTAAATAGAAATAAAAAGGTAATAGTTCTGTTTGTCTCCATTTCTTTGAATAAATAGTGTAGTTGACTTATAAAGTGTCATCAATATCAATTATTTTCTTAAATGGGCCTGAAACGTGTGACTGCAAACTAAATAAACGTACTCAGTATAAATCTCAGAATTCTAGCTGCATGCATAACAATTACAGAAAGGAAAAACAAAATGACTAAAACGTCAACTTCATATTCCTTTCAACTCTGATTCTCAACAGATTTTCAGTTTTTTAAGTGCTGTAATTATAATAGAATTTCAATACAAAAAGAAAATAATTCATGAAAACAATATTATTGTGATATTTGCAGGAATGAAGATGAGAAATGTTATCTGTTAAATACATTTTTAACTTGGTTAATTCTATGTTTTTCTCTTTTTGGGCCAATAAATTACTTTAAAAATGAGTGTGACTGTAAAAAAGCACACAAACAGAACTTTTCACAGACTGGGGCTTCTAAGAAAAATCTCTATTTCAAAAAGACATACTATGTTGGATTGTCAACCATTGGTGGGCTATTTATTATATTATGTACTGTAGTATTAATATGACTAACACTTAATTACACAGTTATCCCCTAGTGGAAAATAAATGTACTAAATGTACTAAAATGTATTTGAAACCAATTTATTTCATTCTAAGTATACTACAAATACAGTTACATACTTAAGTACTTCATAAAAATACAGTGCAATTGTAATTTTAATGTGTTGAATTATAATAAATTGAACTACCAATGTACTTCATTGCACAAGTAGTGCTGAAGTCTAACTTAAGAAATGCTGAAGTATATTTGATTGATTTAAAGTGGAACTGCTCTCGTGAACGCATGTTGAAGACCGAGACGGAAGAGAAAATATTAAAAAAAAAAATTCTTGTCACAAAAAGTATTCTCAAAGCTTCATAATATAGTGGTTGAGCCACTGATGTCACATGGACTATTTTAACAATGTCCTTACTACCTTTCTGGACCTTGAATGTGTCAGTTGCATTGCTGTCAATGCAGGATCAGAAAGCGCTCAGATTTCATCAAAGACATTTGTGTTTCAAAGATGAATGAAGGTCTTATTGGTTTGGAATGACATGAAAGTGAACAGGGTTTAATTTCTTGGTGAACTATCCCTTTAAGAAAAGTGCATTGTGCACAATCTAAGTTTAATACTAAATTTTCTATCAGTTAGTCTCAAGTGATATGTCAGTAAATACGTTAATAGATTTTAACTCCTTTTAGTATGAAATAATTGTTTAAAAATATATATTTCTTTTTTACTAGGGTCATCACTTCCGTTTGAGCCTATTTTGTGCCCCTAATATATTACCCACCTCGGACACTGAGGTAAACATCACAGTCATTCAAAGTGAATAATGAGAAGCCTTGAGCTAGAGTACTAAAGGACTGAGATGAAGTCCCTAATAAAGACATGAAGCTCTCATGGCCTGTACATTAGTAGCCAATAACGCAGCCTGGCTCTTGTCTGGCGGAGCAGGGGTCTAAAAGCCCTTAAGCACAGCAATGACAACACATGCGATCTCAAACACATATGGATTGTTCGGGAGCATTTTTTAATAACGAGCCATTCCTCTCGCATGAACGTGATATCTGGCATTAATTCATCTGTGCTGGGAAACTCGGCGTGAACGGAACTGAGCTGGGCCAGGTCCATCTGTGCACACGGTGCCCACAGCCTTGTCTAACTTTGTGTCAGCAACGAGTGCCCACAGCACCTTCTGTCCTGCTGTCACAGCAGAGAGGAGGGTTGTTTGATGGAGTAACGGCCCTCTGGATAGACGAGGGGGTGCGTTCAGCCGGACGAATGGTCAGGGCCAAGTGTGAAAAGGCACATCGGAGCGGTGGCATTTGAACAATTGGGCCACCATGAGACCCTTATGTCCCGCCACTGGCGCTGTAGACATGACTTCTGGCCAGGCTGTCAGACTCAGCCGGTCCACCAGGGTATGTCGGCGGTTAACTAAGCATAGGACACACTAGAATACACATGGGATTATTTGTGCAATGTTAGCTGCCATGTCAACATGGGAAAAATAAGTCAGTGTTCGGAAAATGTATCCTAACATATGTCCAAACATAATCCAGCACAATTCTCAAGTAAACCGAGGGCACATACAAATGACACTGCTAACAGAAATGTTGGCGAGTCGCTAACTAAAGGTTACTTCACATTGCACCGACAGACGCCGACAAGTCACCAAATGACAGTACGTAAATTTTCAAATTATGACCAGACAAACTGCAACTGAACATGTTTAATCGCAAAAATAATCACAAACCAATCCAATGTTGGTTCAGTCTGAATTAGCCTTAAAAGTACTTAGTAGTAGCTCAGCTGTCAACAAAATGACAAAATTATCCCCAAAAAAATGTGTTAGTTTGGCAGGTCTGAATATTATTTCTGGACTGGCCAAAAAGAAAGCTTCTTGGTTTGAAAATGACTTCTGTGGCCCACAATATGTTGCTAATGTGGCCGTACCGTAAACATTGCTTGAAAGAGACATTGCGACTGACTGTATTCTAGCATTGTGACATATTTCTATGAGAAATTCAATATTGAATGAGAAAAAATGGAGATTATTTTAGAGCACCTTCTCACCATCTGTATCTCACAGCAGAGTGACGGAGTTGGTAAGTGGTTAAAGATGTTCATCTAAATAATGTGCGCTAACAAACTAAAAAAGGTTGATTTTGTTGAGGGGTGTCACTAGACCCTTTTCACTGAGCCTCAGTAAAAATTCCCACGGTACCCCAGTATAACATTACTATGATAATAAATTCTCATGTGTCAATGGGATTGATATAATTCATATAACACAATGGAAACAAGCCACAACACAACAAAATTAACACAACATGACTGAAAAGAAACAACAAAACACAATCTCTCACTCCCTTTTTGGCCAATATAGAGGATCCCTCATGAAAAAGAAGTTTATTCAAGTGTGATATTATATTAGTATACTTCTTTTAAACTAAAAATAGGCAAGTATACTTTCAGTCTACTTTTTATGTACTTCTCAGAAATATACTTAAAATTACATTAAAGTATACTTGACTTATAATTAGAAAAAGAGTAAATATATTTAAGCTATACTTCTGCTCCCTAGAATGCATGTTTTATTGTTATACATTAGGGGGCAATATTGAACATCGTCTGTACAGAATTTCCAAAACACAAGCAAAGAAGAAACCGAAAAGATGTAATCCAACACGATCATCAGACATAAAAAACAAATCATCAAAACTGTATAATGTTTTGGAATAAAATGTCGATCAATGAAGAGGGAATAATAATTGTTAAGCTTTGGATTGTTGATCGACTCTATCTACGTTTTGATTATCATACTGAATTAATTTCAGTATTTTTGTAGTTTTTTTTTTTCAAAATGCTATTTATTTATTTATTTTTATAAAACTGACATTTAAGTGTTTATTTAAAAAGAATGCACGAAGCTTGAATAAAATGTTTTTGTTTACAAGCAGATATATATTTTTTTGTATGTTCATATATTCATAGTTCTGTACTCAAAGTTTACTTGTTATACTTAAAGTATACTTTTATACACCAGAAAGAGGGCCAATTTGGTCCACATGAGAATTGAAATATTACACTTACAAGTATACTACTATTACAATGATATTTGTATACGTACTACATAAATTATATAAAAATAAACTTGAACTTTACTTATACGAAATAAAATAAACTTGAAGTATACTTCCTTTTGGTAAGGGATGTGTTAAAGCTAAACACTTTATACCAGAGGTAATGATTTAATGAAATCCAAATTTTGGACGTTTTACTATAGTACCAATTATTAATTTATTTACTTTTAACATCAGCCAAGTCATTTGTACGGCAATACAAATTTCAAGCGTCATTTAAAAAGGCCTGCACCTTTTGTATGTCTCCCCCATATCTAACACACCTGATTCCACTCATCAGCTCGTTATAGAGAATGCAAGAACTAAATTGGTTGTGTCTGATTAGCGAGACATACAAAAAATTTAGGGCAGGGGGACCTGGTTTGGGAACCACTGTATTCGACCATTAATTGTTAGACCAAATTTTAGCTTTAAAGCATCGATTATGTGGCCAGGAGAAACAGTGTTGTGAAATTAATTCAACAGTAATAATAAGTTTGAAGTTCAAGAGACCATCCAAAAAATAAATAAAATAAAAATAAAGAAATTGGTATGGTATGGTACAACACATTGTTCAAATCAACATTTTGTTAGTCCATTACCACCAATGCAATACTTGCACACAATTTTCAGCTGAAATTAAATACGATCTGAAACTTTTGTCCATTATTAAAAAAAATCAGATCGGGTTTGATTTTCTGAAAATTTTGCATACGTAGCAAGTATTTTGAGAGGGTTTTTTTTACATTTTAGAGCCACCGTACAAGCGGACACCAAAATCCAGACAAGCGGACACCAAAATCCAGAATGCCAAATTCATCGTCAAGTTCATAAATTTTATCTCTCAGTACAAAGCACCATTAAGATTCTTACACACTGAGTTCACAGAAATTCTTTTTAATATGAGGCTTTAGTATCACTAGCAAAGCATCACTTTAGTATCACTAGCAATGCATCAAACCTAGCTTCTGACATCCTTAAACTTTGAATCAGCGGTGGTAATCCCGCTGCTCCTTAATAAGGAGGGGGAATCTCATTCCTCTCTATATCTCAGGATTGGATGGACTAAATATTTCCTTACTTTTTCTCTTTTTAAGAAGTGAGAGGACAACAGAATCATTAATTAATTAATTAAAACACACCGGACTTAGTGTGTATGGTTTCTGTGTGTGATACATTTTTAGGATGACAAAAATGAAAAAACGCATACAAAAATGACAGACTCAGTGTGAACAGCTAGGTTATAAGCATTAACGAAAACGAATGAAAAAACTAAAACTAGGAGGGAAAAAAACATTGTTATTAACTGAAATAAAAATAAAAACGAAGCATTAATAAAAAAATTATAACTAACCAAAACTGTAATGTGTGTTTGGCAAAACTAACTAAAATAAAATTATAGATTAAATTTCCTTAGTTTTCATCTTTGTCAAGGTCTTTCATAGAGAAAATAACGTTCAGCTGCATTTCCTTTCCCTGCATCTCTCTCTCACACACACACACACACACACACAGCCCCTCCCCTCCGTGCACGCCACATCTCCATGAGAACGCATGTTCGACATTTAAAGCAAGTTCACGAAAGTTTGGTCTCTTGTGAAGACCTTTACACAATCACTCATAAAAAAGTGGTATAAAAATATTTTTAATTCTGAATATAATTTTTCAGTGAGTTAATGTCGACCCGAGAAGCGATTGCTACTTTAGAAAGTTAACTGGTCAGAAAGTTTGAGGTATAATGCACTTGGGTTGTCGATGTCAAAACACTAACTTATATAAGCTGTGATTCAAATATTAAATAATGTTATGTAATTTGTTTACTCTTACACTGTTTGCTGCTTCATTCCAGATGAGTAGGCTATTACATAGGGTAAATGTAGTATATGGTGTGAAAAATGTACAGCTGTGATATTTGTATAGGGTGGGAATTATGTATAGAAAATTATTGTTTGACTGAAGTAAAGCCATCTCTCTCTTTCTCACCCATGCACACACACTCATGCACACACCCATGAAAAAAAGAAAAAGAAAAAAACTTTATTTAACTTTTTTTTCTGATATTTGTCATGTTCTTTTTTCAGACTGAACTCCCTTACAATCTGACAGAAAAGTCTTGTTGTGGCTCAAAAATGGGTTGAATACATGTGGTTCATGTATGTCTTGTTTAGTCTGTTGGCTCTTTAGGTTTTTTATTTACACATTTTGCACTTACTGCTGAGTGTTGAGACTGTTTACATATTTGTGCCCATGTGTACATTGTATGATGTTTTTGTTATTACTATAATGACCTTTTTGAATCTTGTGCCTGACAAATACCCCCCCCCCCCTCCAAAAAAAAAGACTAAAACTAATAAAAACTAAACTAGAACTAAGCATTAAAAAAAAAAAAAAAAAAAAAAACTAAACAAGCAAACCCACTTTAAAAACTAAACTGAATTTGAAAACAAAAATTCTAAACGAAATAAAAGTAAAAACTATAAAAACATGGAATCATCTTGAATGTTAGTTGTATTTTAGATGTTGTTGGCACTAACTGACAACAGCAATGTTTTGTGTTGCAGCTCATTTCTATTTCTGTTGTGTTGTCATATATATGCAAATGTCCCCAATGTGAGTAATAACACTCAGCAGTGTTACATTGGCCAAAAGTTGCTGTTTACACTAGCTTCTGTTAATCCCCTCAAATTTAACATCACAACTTTAACACTTCACTCTAAAAGTCTGTAAAACTAAGAGTTCAACACTAGAGATTTTGCTGAGCAGCACAAAACACTTCCAGTCAAAAGTTTGGAATAATTCAGTTTTAAATGTTTCTGAAATGAAATCATTCATATTGTAGTCTATTTCAAAATTTAAATGAATCCCATGATGTTAAAATCTGAATAATTCCACATTTTTGACCGATAGCGTATGTGCTACCTTTTTAATGCCTCCTATTTTTAACTTCAAATTGTGTTGCACATGCTGCTTTAATGCCAAGTGAGCTGAAGCAATAAACAAACATGCCCTCATAAATGTCCTCTCCCATATTGGACAATACACAGAAAGATGAAAAAGCACCCTAAAACAGATTGATTAAAAATAATTGATTTGAGTCAATTGATTATAGCAGAATACTTAGCTAAATGTTGCAGTTCATCATGCTTTCAACTTAATTATAATTTTTATTTATTTTCAAAACCCCTCACATTGTGTGTGCCAAAATATGACTGATTAAATTAGAAATTATATTATGTTTAAAAAGAAAGTTAGCTGCTGTTTATTAGCAGCTTGTAGTGTAGTGTATCCTTTTTCAAAAAGGCAGTTTAGTTCCTTTAAATGATGAGCATCATGCAGCTTGGCAAGCTAGTTAATAGTAGCTTCCCGAACTCTGGTTTACAGTAATATCTAGTATGGGGTAATTCTACTTTTTTAATGATATTCTTTATTAATCTATAAGTTAATCCACTCCAAACTGTAATACCCTGACTGAGGGAAGTCTGGAATGATTTGTGGCTAAATCTATTCTTAGCTGATCTCTTCTTGACAGCACCATTGGAGCTGGAGGTTAAGCTGTCCGTGAGAACAATCATTTTAGAATGGGAGTTCATGTTTCTGTGTTAATTTCAGGATGACCCCATAATTACTCGGAGACATTGCACTGTCATCATCTGTGAGTTCAGAGCCTTATCCCACAATTCCCTCTTTTCAGCCTGCTAAAAATATGTGCGAGTATTTTTGTGTGTGCGAGACAGAGCTAATCATAGGGGTCTAGCTGAGTCCAGCTTAACTGTGATAACACTAAACAGTTTCCCTACACCCGTAATAACAAGAGAGCAAGTTTCTGGTCAGAAAGAAGATAAATGAAGATGGATCAGGCTGTGTTTGAAACTGCATACTACCATACTGCTCATGCTATTTATGCAGTTAGCAAATTTCTGAAATCATGAATGACCTACTACATTCCCCAGAAAGTGAAGCATGCTACTACTAAGTGGAGCACTGTATCCCACAATGCTCTCCAGCTGACCTTTGATTTCCTGTCCTAATGCAATTAGAAATAATAAAAACAGTGATTAGTATTTATTTAGATTTTTATATGTAAATACAGAGCATTGCGTTAGCAAGTGCAAGGTTGGGGGTTCGAATCAAAGGGAATACATGATAGTAGAAAATTGTTAGCCTGAATGCAATGTAAGTCGCTTTGGATAAAAGTGTCTGCTAAATGCATAAATTGTTAAAATTATATATATAGCACAAAGGGAATCTAATTAAAAGTAGCATTTAAAAAAATATATGAAGTATACAGTATACTAGTGCTGTGCAACTATTCAGCCTTATATTTGTGTGCGTGTGCACGTGCGTGCATGCATGCTAGCATTTTATCTATTATGTATATATATATGTATATGTATGAACCCACAAAATAGTGCAATAACCATCTCAGATATGAACAATTTCATATGTATAATCCGTTTTTTGGGGCTATTATACTATTTTATTAAAGGGGGTGGGGGGGGGGGGATGCTATTTCATGCATACTGAGTTTTTTACACTGTTAAAGATTTGGATTCCCATGCTAAACATGGACAAAGTTTCAAAAATTAAGTTTGTTCCAAAAATACTCCTTCCGGTTTTTCACAAGTTTCGGAAAGGTTTTTTCGAGTATGGGTCTGTGTGACGTTAGATGGAGCGGAATTTCCTTATATGGGTCCTAAGGCACTTCTGCCAGAAGAGCGCGCTCCTGTATAGCAGAGCACTGAGAGCAGAGACATTCACTGATCAGAGCGAGAGCGAAATGTCACAAAAGATGTGTGTTTTTGGTTGCCAGGGCAAGACAACCCTGCACAGATTACCCCAAAAAAACAGCATTAAGGGACCAGTGGATGGAGTTTATTTTTACAGAGCATCAACGGAGTTGTGCAAGTGTTTTTGTTTGTTCCCTGCATTTCGAAGATGCTTGTTTTACAAACAAGGCCCAGTTTGACGCCGGATTTGCACATCGTTTATTTCTTAAGGATAATGCAGTCCCAACTAAAAAGGGTCACGATCGTGTGTTGGAACCATATGCAGTGAGTAAAACTGCTTCAAATATCTCTGTGTTGTTAACTTAGCTATCGGCGCGTAAGCAAATCAAGTAAACAACATGCGATGTAGTCATCAAACTGTACTTTCCACATGTACAGCTTAAAAAAATAAATAAAAAAAAACGACATAAAGTGGAACTTAGTCATTTTCCAAAACCGCTAAGCAAATATATACAGTTTCAATACATACTACATAGAGACGTTGTTGCTGATGCTGCTCTTGTTAAATTTCAGCCTCTGGATCTGATTCTGGATCATAAATAAACGGCTGAATCTGACTGTTAGCCATGGTTTGCTGTGGATGATGTTTTTTTTCCTCACGGTAATGTCAGCTTCCAAACGCTCTCAACGCAAAAGCCTACTGGCGCTCGTGATTCTTTAGCTCCGCCCACACGTCACGCCTCCAGGCGCTCGTGTTTTTCTGGGAAAAAACGGTACAGACTATCTTTCTCTTATAAATACAATATAACTAAAGATTTTGTGGAGTTATGAAGGATGCAGTACTACTCTATAGGTACTCAAGATCAACAGGATATTGAGTGAAAACGAGCATTTCACCCCCCCCCCCCCCCCTTTAATGAAACTGTTTAGCGTGTTTGTATGTAAGCAGTGCCGGTATATATAATAATATAAATAATCTAAATATAATATTCAATATTGTGCAATGAACACTGTGCTGGTATTTTATTCTATGCAAAGTCTGTGTGCACACTTTGGTTTTATTTCCCAAAATGCATCCCCCAGGTCACAGCATGATAAAAAACAATCAACTAAACAAACTCATGAATAATCAAATAAAAGTCATTAAAGAAGGCTTTAATGAAGCAGGAGGAGAAGCTATTGATGAATGACTGAAGGAGACTCAGGACACGACCCAGCGGGAAGACAGATAGGTGTGAAAAACAAAATGATTTAAAAAAAACACACACACAAACACATCTCAACCTGTTTGGTCAGACAATTAAAACCTCACTATGGAAACAAGCATCCTTTTAGAGGAAAACACACAGATAAATATAAAGCTGATTACGTTTACGTTTCCACTAATACGTTTGTTAATTTCCTAATTTAATTTCACCTTTAAATTTTAGCTAATGTGCTAAAAGAGTTCAGTGAGGACAGTTAAGTTAATAAACTGTATGTTTTCCATTAGTCAGTCTGGTCTGTAACGCCTACCCTACAGCTGACTGCAGTGACTCATGGCTTATTCACAGCACTGCCTTTTAGTTTATTAAGTCCTTTTACACCAATTTGTTTCAATCCCACCTTTTTACACCACATGAGGACAAACTGTCCTGTTTTGTTGTGTGGGTTGCGTGTGAGCGTCTCTCTCTCTCTGTGTGAGTGTGTGTGTGTGTGTGTGTGTGTGAGAGAGAGAGAGAGAGAATAGATGTCGCACTCACTCCCAAAAGTAGCATCTGCTTTCGTGGTACTGTACATGAATGTTTTCAGGTAATATTGTAACAATTACATAATAAAATAAAACTTAAAAAGATAACTGATAAAAATATAAAAATAAATCAAATGTACATTCATGTCCCAGTCACATATTATTGGTTAAATAAATATTACTTACACTATCAGATCAAAGAAAACAATTATGTATATATTTTAACATTAACAATGTAATCAATATTCTATTTATTAAAGCCAAGTATTAATTTAATCAAGTTAGTGTTTTTAGGCATTTTACATTTACTGTATTTCAAAGTGATATTTCGAGGCAGTAAAAAATGTAAACGATATGCTTTAGTTCTGAACTTATGTTCGGCTATTCTTTTTAATTGAATTTTTTAGTCGGATCATCAGTATCCATCAGTAGGGTAGGGTGATATAGCTAAAAAAATGATCAACAATATAATGTTTCATATGATACGGTATCGATAATTATTGAAAAATTGTTATAACCTTTTTTAAAACAAAGCACAATAGGAAAAACAAATTTAAATTTAACCGCTATGATTTTAATTTACCCAATTTATTGAGACAAGATTTTATTTTTATTTATTTATTTATTTATTTATTTATTTATTTATTTATTTATTTATTTATTTATTTATTTATTTATTTATTTTATTTTTTATTTATTCATTTATTTTATTTTATTTTAACAGTCAACCACAAAATAACATTTAAACAACTATTCTTTATATGTTATATGCAGATTAAACAAGTCTTGAGGAAATTTTTGGCTCGTCTCCCGAGACCACAGAAGGGTGCAATGAGCAAAACAATGCAGCATATTAAATTGTCAATGCAATGAAATAATCGACCAAATAAAAATGTGCATAACGTTTACGTTATATATTAACATAAATAAATCAAATATAATTTTAGAATTGCATAAATAATTGTGAACAAAACAGCATCATGTATTTATGTATTGCATAATTAAACAAAGAGCCGAATCGCAGATAACACACTGTATGAGATGCAGTGAAAAGGAATAAAACTCCACAAATTTGCGGCATGTTTTCTAAAAGTTTAAACTGTTTAAACTTTGCATGGCTTTCTATACATCTCTTATGTGAGACGCAAGTGCAGCAGTCAAAAGAGGTGGGTACTAATGAGTTACATTTACTTCATTACATTTACTTGAGTAATTTTTGGGGGTAACTAATACTTTTTGGAGTATATTTAATGTTGGGTACTTTTACTCTTACTTGAGAAAATTTTGGGGGGAAAATCTGTACTTTTACTTCGTTACTGTGGGTGACGCTCCTCTCGTTACTTTATCTTAATGCTTCAGTTTGATCCAAACGCGCCATCTACTTTTCTCTGCACAATGAGCGATGCCCATTCGCAAATTAATCATTCTTTTGAGTCAATTCTGTTCAAAGGCCTGATCAAACCAATTGGAAAACGAGTGAATTGGTTCATGAATCAGTTTGAATGATTCGTTCAGTTCCCTGTCGCACATGCTGAGCATCTGAAGCGGTTCACTCAGAGTTGTAACGTTTAAGATCATCAGCAGCGTTGAAAACGGGGCTATGGAACTTCACTGAATTGAAAGCAAATCTGCAAAGGCTATTGTTTGCTTGCGTTGGAGAGACAATTTATTAGATGAATACCATGTGTGCTGTCTACTGTTTAACAGGTAACTTGGGCTACATTCGATTACAGTACACAATACCTGTGACATTAGTTTGTTGTACGTGTGGCTTATAACAGAGGGGAGTCAAGTTGAATGCAGCTTCCAAAAGACAAAAAATAGCCGATTAATGTTTAATTAATTTTAATACAATCACACCGGTGCGAGTGCGTTCAGCAAGTCATATCATCAGCTGCTAAATTCAGATCTGTGATCGCTTGCTGGCACTGAGCCAGAGATAAATGCGTTTTTACAGCGCTGCGCATTATAACCAATCACACACGGTTCTGTTGAGCTTTTGAATGCAATGGCCAATCAGAGGCATTCAGATGATTCATCGCTAAAATGCCGGTGCTTCCTTCACTCTCGCTGACTGGAGACCTCTTTCTGGTGAATTCTCTCATCAGAAACAACAAAGTGCAGATGTGTGTACGATTCTGTAAATAAGATATTGATCTCACAGTGTTAACAGTTTCAGTGATTTTAATGGGAGTTTCTGAGAGTGATTGAACTGTAGACTGTCAGTGAAAATAATCTTTGATAATGTAAATGTTATTTGCTCTCTTTCTGAACAATGAAAGATTAGTAGCAATTTTTATATCACATTAACTTTCAATGTTAAATTCACATTTAATATAAAGTCAGTCATTAAAAATATGTTATGGCATGACACCTATATCTGTTACTTAAGTAAACAGACAGGGTTTTATAATAAATTACATAATTAGGCTACTTTGACCATCGTATATTATCATTATTAACATTCTATGAAATGCGAGAATCGAGATATTTCATTATATAGTTCATGCGTCTGGGAATGTTTCTAATAAAAATGAAAAAAAAAATAGTGCTTAATAATAATTTGCCAATATGCTGTTGTGGCTGCATGTCACATGATGACCCTCATATGCCTAGACACAATTAATTATGATATTTCCACAATATTTACACTTGCAGAAATATACTTCTGCGTGCATCATATACTTCTGTCAATGTGCATTTGGTTCGTTATGTTCAGATGTTCGGTAACTTAGCGGTCATGTGAGGAATTTTCTCTCTTCTCTGTGTCAGAGGTTATTTATAAATAATACATACTTTAAAAAATATTATTATTATTAATTAATTATATTAATTAATTATTATTAAATTAATTATTACTAGTGCTGGAAACAGTTTTGCTGCTTAATATTTTTTTGGAACCTATGACATTTTGTTTAGGATTATTTGATGTATAGAAAGGTAAAAAGAACATCATTGATAGTAAATCAACATATTGGAATGATTTCTGAAGGATTATGTGGCATTGAAGACTGGAGTAAAGGCTGATGGAATATATATATTTATACACACACACATACATTACATACATTTTATCTATATATCTAAATAAAAATAGGCTCAGTATATATGACCCAAAGTAACTAGTAACTAACTACTTGAGTAGATTTTTTATCCGATACTCTTTTACTCTTACTCAAGTAACTATTCAGATTAGTACTTTTACTTTTACTTGATTAAATATTTCTAGAAGTACTTTTACTTTTACTTGAGTACAGTTTTTGGGTGTTCTACCTACCTCTGGCAGTCATAATTGTCTGTCTAAAAAAATTTGCTGAATATCCGTACTGTGTAAATGGCAGTATTGAGCTACTATATTTCTCTAATATTTTGAATGAATAATGCAGCAGTGGTGCCTCTCATGGGCTAGACTCACAAAACATTAAAATGCAACAACATAGGCCTGGGCACTAAAATGGTATCGATATTTATCGACAGTACACCTTCTTCGATAGCAATATACTTTTTTTTTTTTTTTTTGATATAGTGACGAACACCGCACATGACATACAGGAAAAAAAAGTAGGCTAAATAGTGCGCACAATTTACTATTTAGTTCCCTTGATTTATAAATTTTCTGCACGATTTACTAATTTGTTCCCTCGATTTGCTCAATCGAGTACACAAAACACATCACAAATTTGTGGAGGTTTATTCCTTTTCACTGCGTCTCATATGTTTTTAAATGCAATCTGTGTGATGGGTGATTCGGGTCTTTGTATTAAAAATGCATAACTATGTGATGCTGTTTTGTTCATAATTATTTATGCCACTATATCATTTGTGCACGATATCAAATATTATTTCTATCGTTATCAATAAAGGAGTACCATTGATAAATATTGATCCCGTTTTATCACCCAGGCCTACTTTCTATATCCTATATGTTATATTTTATCAGGTGGTGGTGTGACCATCCTTGCTGTGAAGAGTATGACATTTAATTAGTTTTCTTTCCATTATGAATGATATCAAGGCTATGAACAGTGCTTTTTTATTGACAGGATATCTTAAGTTTATTTTGTACTTAAATCACATTTTGTGATGATTGACAACAGCACAACCCACTGAACAGACTGTATATCTATTCTTCCATATCCCTGTTTTCATTTTCATATGATTAAATGGTGTCTACTTTGAATAAGGTCCATAAGGAATTAGCTTTATACTACATTATACATTCAGGCTTCAAGCAAAAGTTTTTTTTTTTTTTTTTTGTGGATGCTGGTTGCATCAGAGTTGACTGTCTATGCACCAAGAAACACAGATTTTCCTCTTATTCTGCCTTTTGTATCAAATTCTCTCTCTGGCATCATTAAATCCAGCCTCTGTACAGTCTAGGCCTGCCAAACTACATGCAGACAGTCATGCCAAATTCCCCAGCAGACCCCACACACATCCACGGCTTAAAAAGCAGCTCCAGCTCTCGCCAGCGCCCCTCGCCGGTCCTGCAACCTCAGCGAGTTAACCCACACATGAAAGCAAGAGAGACAGCAGAGGAGAGCCAGGCTGCAGTCTCCCGAGGCCACTCTCTTCTGTTTAGAGGCACCCACAGATTTCTGAGGGAGGGATTAAACCTTCAGCACTAGCCAAGCTAACTGGCCCTAACCGAGGAGCTCAGAGGAAGGCAGAAGACAGAGCTTTGGCTAAAAACACCAATTCCACTGTGGCACATGCATGCATCTGAGTGCGCTTCCATATGAATGAGTACAGTGCTTATATGCAGGTTTAAAAAAGGAAGAGTATGTGCAGTTAAAGAGGTGATGTTTACAATATGTAACATGGTGTTTTTGTATGATGTCCCTTAAACTAAGCTAGTAGAACATGACGATGTTCCTTACAGAAGGGGTTTTCTAACTAGAATCCAACACTCTTAAACATAAAGGTGCTTAAAAGGTTCTTCACAGTGATGCCATAGAAGAACCATGTTTGGTTCCACAAAGAAACATTCAATAAAAAGTAATTTAATGGATAGATAACGTTAAAATTATTTAGTAAAGTGATTTCCACTTTAATTAAAAAATATTTAACAAACATGATTGATTTATGTAATCATTTTAAAGAAAAAAGGATGTTTTGTTATAGCTTTTGGAGCAAGGGCGCTCCCATCTTGCAGTACCACCATTTATGATGTCACGGGGTTGGTTGGCTCTGATGGCCATTGCAGTAATATAAGCATTTATTTACATTTTGAACACACGAATGCTATTTTAACACACAAATTATTTGTTCACTGTAATATGGATGAATATTCAACATCAAACTGTCTATATGTAACATTATTTTCATAATGCGAGGCGCAACGTGATGTACGCTTAATGCAATATCATTCATGTCACATTTTATTATGTCTGACCATTACGAAATATGTATTACATTGACTGATTCAACAGTTGTGTGTGTAATATTTTATGTTCACATACGAATACAATAAGCTTTCCTGCTGTTAACAGGACGTAGTGTTTTATCACCTATCTGAACAATCGGACCAGTGCTGCTTCCTCAATAAATTTGAAAAGTTTTACATTTGTATCTAGTGGTCGACCGATATATTTTTTTGGACAGCCGATGCCGATATCCTGGAAAACAGGGGGGGCGATGGCCGATATAAAGTTGATGTAATTTTATTTATTTTAATTAATATTTAAGACATTTTTAATAATTTGACAATGGGTTAAAAATAAATGTGTAAAAGAAACAGATATACTTCAGATGACAAAGTAATTTTCATAAATAAATAAATATTTAATAAATGTTTAATTAAAAATTAAGTAAACACCGTAACCAACCGGGTACTCAGTATTCTGGGAAGTCTGTGTGCATTGGGAATCATATTTTTTTAAATAAAGCCAAGGTAACACTCATTTTACATACAGCACACAGTGGAAATGACAAGAATGTTGCATTAGAAAAAAATGCATAAAGCACAGCATAATTTCAAGTTTAAAGTTTGTTGATCACGCGTCTTCAGTGAAGCTGAATTCTCCTAATGTCCGCATTCAATTCACATAGAACGACCATCACACAGAGAACATGCGATAAACAAATTAACAACACTTAACACTTAACAAGATCTCACAACTGGATTCGAAGTTTGCAAAATCAAATGTTTATTAGTAATTCAAACATTTGATTAAATTATATAAGCACGTATTTTCTGAATGTTGACGGTAAACTAGAAATTATTATGTATGCCTTTCTATTACTAGTTGGCCAAAAAGGAAAACATATCGGTCGATGCCGATATTTAAAAAGATGCCAAATATCGGCTGATATATTGGCCTTGCCGATATATCGGTCGACCACTAGTTGTATCTATTACAATTTTAATTATACATAACATACAAACATAATATACAAAGAGTTTGAAATGGCATTTGAAATTTTCTGCCTTTACATTTTTTAAATGGGGTTCCCTTGTGAAAGAATCAGCATTTTGGTGGTCCTTGACCTTTAAAAACACCAGCCAAATAATGGTGTTTCAAAATCATGATATATGAATGTCGTAATCAAATAATACCATGCTATTATAGCAATGGCACAGTTTTCTCTTTATTATCTTACAGTAAATGAATACACATACTCTCTCTCTCACACACACACACACAAATACAAACACACACATAATTTAGATTACCTTTTGGTAAGGGAAACTGTACTTTATAATCACTAATTGACTCTTTGCACATCTGAGATTGTCGCAGTCAACTGGGAATTGCTAAATTTGTCCAAAATTATGTCTACGCATCAATTCCACTGGCTCTATCTTCTGCACCTACTTCACATTTCATTCAATTCTCTCTGCCTCTCGCATTCGCCCTCAGAAGGGAAATGAACCTGATCTCTGGCATCTGGTCTTGTTAGATGGATGTAAGGTGCACAAGGAGAAGGTGTATGAGCGAGAACCAATATGAATGGGTGAAACAGAGCCACGCTCGTTGCTAAGATGTTGGCTGTTTCTGTGAGTGTACATGAACCCTGAGGAAAGAAGGGGGGCTGTGATTTAACTCAGGGTCCAGGACAGCCTGGATGGGCCCCATCCATCTTCCAAAGTAATTACGCATTGACGCTCCGCATTGGAGGGGGGACGTCGGCCTCTCCATGGCTTTATAAATCACCACTCGCTACAAGTAGCAGGCCAGAAGGAGAGAGATGAGCGCTTTAACAGTAACATTGCGTTTTTAAGCTTAAAGAGGGATAAAAATCTGACATGCAATATAGAACATATCTTTTTTGTTGCTAAGGCTTTTACTGTATGGCTGTACAATAGGGATATATTTTAAAAGCAAAGAGAAATTCAACTCACTGTACATGAGCATCACTCAGTGAACTGTAGTGGTGTACTTTTCCGCCTTTAACATCACACTCCTGTCCTCGGGGGATGTTTGAACATTTTCTCAGCCATGTTGTCTTTCAACACAGTTACCGCTAAACACAGCACAAGTCAAGTTCTCGGGCGTCCTGTCTGTCTCCGTCCCTCTCCAGACAGAGTGATTGGTGGCACTGGTCCCAGCTGGGCAGGCATATTGATTGGGGGTCGAGAGGCTGGCCCGGCCCTATTTGTTTCCCTCAGAGACAGGGCTGTCAGTCAGACATGCTGTACGCCTGGTTTAATGGCAGTTGCCATGAGAGTGATTGAAGTACATGGGTGATCCCTCTGCTAACATGGTGATATGCTATCAGCCTTTTGGGACTTCAGCTATTCTGTCGTTCCGTTTCAAAATAATGGGTTGTGAGAGAGAGAGTGACGAAAGGATATGGGGAAAAAAGTGGACTGTAGTTGTCTAATCAAGAAATAGAGACATACTACCTAGCAAAGATATAAAGTATTGAAAAGCTTATTCTTCATTGTCAAATCAAAGAGCCAAAAACTACATATTTTTACACAGAGAAATATTTCAGATTTTAAGCTACACCATTCATGAACTTTAAATGTGAGCAGAAAAAAATTAATGCCACACTCTAAGTGATGACTTCCTTGTTGTGCAGCAATCAAACACAACTTTGGCAGCAAGAGAAACTAGGCAGCTTCATTTAATTTCTGGAACAGGCCCATCAACATGCCTGCTCTAAATCTGTCGCTGTCCACAAGGAAGAGGTGCTGAAACATCTACGGGCCGTGCTAGCCAGCTTTGAGAGCAGTTATGGAATCTTTTTTTTCCTTGTTGTTTCTGTCACTAAATATTCCACTTTACTTGTATAGAGTGGACTGTAATTTCCACAACATTTAGATACACCGGCATGACACATAAAACTACGCTGCATGTGTAGCAATTCTTCTCTCTAGTCACTTAACCTTTCTCGCATTATGCAATGGTCAATTTAATGATTTCTGCACATGACTGAATGATGTTCAGGTACTGGACAATTACACTTGGAATTTTAGCTGCCTGTTAAAAAATAAACCCAAAGTCTACAAGGCACATTAACACTTTACTGGATACAAATTTATGGAGCCATTAGTTCTACATCCCGGCTTAAAGGTCAAACAAGAAGTAATGCAGTTAAATTTGAAATTGCTCAGCATCCACACCAGAGCATGTTTGAGAGCTTTCTTGTAGATTAAATTTCTCTAATCAGTTTAAACTGATCGTT
Organism: Carassius gibelio; assembly: GCF_023724105.1. Lineage (NCBI taxonomy): Eukaryota > Metazoa > Chordata > Actinopteri > Cypriniformes > Cyprinidae > Carassius > Carassius gibelio. The sequence goes on along the minus strand of NC_068405.1, from coordinate 12,423,760 downwards.
TTAGCGTATAATATAATCTGAGGGAATGCATAAATGATATTGCACTGCGTTTTTAACACATACAAAATAGAAAACAGCATTTTAAAAAATCTCTGCTAGACTTGAATGTCAGTGCACGAGTTGTTGATGGGAACTCAGTCAGTAACGGATCGATTTACGCATTCTGAGAATGACTTAACCAGCAAGACAATCAATAGTTAGTATTTATTATTAATTCAGGTTCATAATGTCGCTATTTTTCATTCTCACATTAGCACAGGAGATATTAACGCCTGCTATGTGAAGACACGCATGATTAGAAGTCGTTGCTGAAGCTGGTTTGGAAATGAAATGCTATTATATTTTCTCACATCATCCAATGCTTCTGTCATTACTGCCTGCTTCCTCAAAAAATAAAAAAATAAAATGTTGCCAGAGCAGCTTGCATTCACTCCATCTGTAGGAAAAATGGAAAAGTGCAGGAGTTTACCAACATATTGCCGGAGACACAAAACAACAGCATTACAAAACTATGAAACGAATACTGGCCTTAATTTTTCACAAGCTTTTAATCCTCATTCCAAGGCGACAGCTGCACGTAGTACTCCTATTGATACAGTAATACAGAGAGGAGGACTCTAAAAAAAAAAAAAGAGGCATCCATTACCTCCCAAAATCTTTACAGAATCTACACTCTTAAAAGAACCAATTCTAAAACAAAGCAATTTTTTTCTTAATGTGAAGAACCAATTGTGCAATGGAAATCTTCCGTTGTTTCCCCATAACAATGATGCCAATAAAGAAACCTGAACCTAGAAATAGATGATCTTGGTTCTATATCAGCATGAGCCCATAACAGAGTTTGCCTTTCTTGTAGTTCACAACCATCAAAAATCTCTGGATTCTCTCAAAGCCTGTTGGACTAAGTCTAGGAACTTTCATCAACCAAAGACACTGGGTGAGGGAGAACCAATTGCATTGCAGAGAGACTGAGACAATCCACATTCAGAATGAAGAGAGGAAGTGAGAGGAAGAATCTTGGGGAGGTTTCTTGATGTGATTACACCGGGCAGCACTCAACTATGTTTAACACTCAAGGGCGGGAGGGTCCACACTAAAACCCAAGATCAATACGCAATTTTACAATCATCACCTCATCCATAATTGGCTTGAAATGAACCTGCAGAATGTCAATATCAGTTCGAGAGTGTCACCATTCACTCTTGTCTTCTTGTAACGGCGGATGAGTCATTAAACATACACCCTTGACAAACTCCTACTATTCAACATAATTTTTTGGTGCATTTTCCACTCTAAAAACACACTGCAACAAAGCCAGATGCTCACCTTCAGGGCAACTTACTGTGCCTGAAATAGGACACATTTTACATTCTGTAATTAATTCGTAACGCTGGATTTATGCCATTATGGTAAGATAATGAAGGCAGCACACTTAAAGTGCACAGAAGCTTTACTAAATCAGAGAGCTTAACAGATCAAATTCTGACTAAATCAAGGAACACCGGATGGAAACGGACCATCCATTCGTCTGTTTCCTGTAACTGCCATTTTGTTTGGAGTTTTTCCAGGACTAATGAACCTCCAGAAATTCTCTGAAGCCGCAACGTAGCCCCTGTTGTGATTTGGGTTTCCAAACAAATGAATAATTAAATACAGTTTTCAGAACAGCAGGGAGAAACTGCATCTGTTTTCCCACCATCAACAGTTACTCCTTGAACCACAGGGTGATCCACCGACTTCACTTGTGTTTTCTCCATTTACTCTTGTCCTTTTAGTTCATTTCCCTCTCTGTTCCTTTCGGATTCAGGCTGCGAGCGAGAGAGCGTGATGTTCTAGGCAACTTTAAAGCTCAGCACCATCCTAAAAAAATATCTTCCTGACGAATAACAGTTTCTTTCAGTCTTGGGCAAAACTCAAGATGAGTGGACATGCCTGCCTTTTTTATTTCTATCCAAGAAAGATAGACCACAGATGTGGCATTTAGCATGTCTATCAGTGGATTCCAGACTTCTGACGGACAGGAATTATTTGAGAGAGCTGTTAAGTCAATTCAGAGCTTCTCTAAAAAGATGTCTCTGCATCTGTCATATAGAACAGGAAGGAAACTTGACTCAGCAATCTCCTGAAAGGAGCTAGTTGAGGTACACACCTCCAGGTAAAGTTACGAGGGAAGATTACAGCTTTATTAGTGCATTTACAGCTCAGAACAACGGCAGGACTCTGTCGGGCAACGGGCACCACATATCATGTATTGAAGCTGAAATATAGATCTAGACGGGAGGGGGCTGTCAGGTTCAGCCGATGATTCATTGCTTGTGGCAGTGCTGTCTACAGTGAGCGGATCATGCTGCACATGCTGGGACAGAGATAATGGCACACAGATGTCTGAGCACATCAGGCCACACAATGCAGCAGCCGCAGCTCTACTACAACAAAGTGCAGTTCAGAAAGCGTGTACCACGTTCAGACATTATTGCAGAAAATCAACCGCTACCAACTCACAGGTCACGGCCGCTTTGAAAGATGTAAAAGAAGAGTTGTGTGACACTTCAAGGAGAGTGAAGGTTTATAATGCCCGCTTGTGCGAGGCATAAACATTCAGAAATGCTTATCTGTTCAATTGTACGCTCAAATGCTGCGTCCTAGGACGAAGAGATAATAATGTTGAATAAAAACGGCATTTTGCAGTTTCACTGACATTGCGTTTACAAGACTAGACAGGGGTCAGGCTTTTGTGGGAGATGAAAGCTTTCCAATAAATTCCGCATGGACACTGGACAGTGTCTGACGAATAATGTTGTGCATATGTGAACTGAAAAAAAAAGATGCTCTGACCTTGGGTATTCCTTGGGGTGAAAGAAAGGAAACATTGTTACTGTCATCATGAATTGTTAATATAATTATCCCTCTTTTGCATAAGTGAATGAGTAAAGCACTCTGAACCAAGACCTAAGTTCTGTTCTCAAAATTACAGCTGTCCATCACTGCCAGACACTAGCACCAAACAATAAAGATGTTTCTGATTTATTCATAAACTCCATTTTAAAGGGGCCAAGTCTAAAACCCATCTCTTTGCGTTTTGCCCAGTGCTCAGAGAATTTTAAAGATTAATAAGGCTGCAGTCCATGTGAGTGCTTCCCAAGACGGCATACACACACAAACCACAGGCTGCACAGAAGGGCACATGGAGGGGGTTACATCAAGCTAACACTGCACTTTTCTTCATTATTTACCCGTTCTGAGGCCTGGGCCAAACTAAGACATAAGCAATTCTTTGTCCCCCTTACATCACAAACACTCCAGCCCTGGGTACACAGCACTCTAACGTTGTTCTGCTCACAGTAACGACTTCAGGGCATTCCGGCTGTGCTTCATCCATCTATCAACATATTGTAAGACTCATTAAAAAATCAGGTTTGATGTAGGCATTCAGATGAACACAGCAGAAAGAAGAATGGAAGAGGTGATAATGCACTCGAACTGCAGCAATAGAACAAAGGCTTGACCCTGTAAAAACAACGAGCAAAACTTCAGATTGTCGAACGACTGATCATTATCCATCATTGTGACTTGAATAGTATTTTATGACATTAATGTAACAGGAGTTTCATTAGTCTCTAACAAGTGCTTTGTTGTTGCTTCATGGCCTTGTCTTTGTATTCTGAAAACGCAATTGTCACCAAATTAAATGTACAATTGTTAACAAATATTTTATTGAATTACATATAGAATCAGTCATTTTCAATCTAAATCATCACTTAGATCTTTCTCTTGGTCTGAAGCGCTTTAAAACATTATTTTCTTTCCGGTCCTTACATCATTTATGTTTGTAAATCATCAAAAACAATATACCACAATTAGCTTATTTTTATCAACATATATATATATATATATATATATATATATATATATATATATATATATATATATATATATATATATAATTTGTTGTTGTTGTTTTGTCCTCATTAGAATGGGTCACATATGTGCATGGTGTTACATGGATGTGCACAGTAACACAAATGAAGTCTGAAAGCCGAATGCTTCACATAGACACATGCTCTGAAATCAACTACTAGTTTTTTTCTCAATCCACGTGAGGGACTGCAGCAGAACTCTAGCAAAGAATGGAAAGGTTTGAGCAGCATGGAGACCTCACCTCTGCTACATCATACAAGGACAGCAGACAGATTTAATAGCACTAAACAATCTACATCGGGTCATATCAGACATTAGAACGATCAACCAGCACTAGGGTTGGAAACGGGCACATCCTCAGCCTCCAGGAGAACAGAGGACTCCTTGTCTGTGCTGAATTCTGCCATTGACAGAGCACTGCCCAACCACCACAGCATATAAATGTGCCCCTCTGTGAGACCCATGGCTTCCTATACACCTCCATACCTATGCATGCATGGGCGTCGTGGGTGTGCAGTTGGGTTAGGTGGGTTGTCTTTGCTCCTTCCTATCTCACACTTACGTAAATGTCATTAAACATTTAACAGGCGATGGGAAGTCCGTGGGTTGCGGATGTTTGCCATCATTCAGGGCGCATTACCATTATCTATCAAGTGCAAAAATAAATCAATCCTCACGTTGCCAGAGGGACGAGCGATGGATGCAATTAGAGGCGCAAATGGCCGGTAAAGGCCACGCGACAACCTCGCGCCGAGATCATTTGATCTAGATATGAAGAACACGTCGTTTTTCTTTGAAGCAGACGAGACATGGCATAATAAAATAGTAGGATATGGGGATATTGGCCAAGTGTGTCAATCACAAAACCTTTATTTTCTCATCAACAGGCCATGGTAGTCGGAATTGCCTGACAAAAGCGCACCTTTATTAAACACTAATTAGATGTTCTAATTAGACATCTCTTTCGTGAACGGTGCGCCAAACCGATACAGACGCGTTACTCGCGCACATCGTGCAAATGTACATATATGTATTATAATAACAGACAACAGAAACCCGCTTACCGCGATGAAAGGGATGTTGTAGTCGATGCGTCTCCGTTTCTTTCCCGGTGATTATTCGTACTTTAGTGCTGAACCCGGTGTTTATGCCATCGGTATTTTTTTCTGAGGTAATTCGTCATGAATGTGTCGCAGGCTCTCGCACATCAATTTGCCTTCTTCGCGTCAGTCGGCGTTCCCAAAACAATAAAAGAAAAACGGAAAGAAAAGAAAGAAGACATAAAAAGGCAAGAGGATAGGGGAAATTAAGAAATGGAATAAAGAATGGGGAATAAACACCTCTTGACACCTCCTCCTCCTTTTTCTTTCGTTTTATCTGACAACACCTGTGTCTTCTGACGGCGAGGTTACAACATATTTTTATCACTATAAAGGAGGTAGGGAAATGATAAAATAAAACAATAACAGAAACAAATGCGTATAACGCATTAGCAGCTAACTCAGCGCTCTGTCGTCATGGCGACCCATTTCAGAGTCCGTTCGTGCATCAAAGAACACCAAATAATAAAAACCATCCGGTGGCACGACTTCTCATCTGCTCTCAGTCTGTCTCACTCATAAACCAGTCCTCTTCTTTTGCGTACAGGTGGGAAATCTATTGACTTTCGTCTTCCTTTCTCTCACCGCTAACTGACAATAGCGATAATTATTATTAGCCTATTATTCCCACTCGGGAACAATAAGGATGTATGTCTCTCAGATATCCATCTCGCACTTCACGCACAGCTGTCAAGATTCAGGAGTCCAGAATCCCGATATCCGCCTCTCTCTCTCTGTCTCTCTCTCTCTCTCTCTCTCTCTCTCACTCCCTTACACGCGCACGCGCTATGGCAAGCCGTTTGCACATATATTTTTTTTTTCTAGAGCTCCAATAATTTCAAGTCATTTAGTCTCCTAATTTTTTCAGTTTCACTAGTAACAATTTTCCTGATACTATTAACTGTTTATTTGCTAGTCGCTATCCAAACAGTAAAAGGTAGTCTCCCGGCCGGCATTTTAACAATGATTTAATGCTGAAACAACATCAGGTACCAGGGTTGAATCAATGTTGAATTACCTTTCGATTTTGCAGATTGGATCAATGTTAAAATCACGATGTTGTTTCCCCGTCGTACCTTGCACCATATATAAATACACAATTGTATGTTCAATTAGATCCTAGTTTGCATTTAGATCAACACTGTACATGATAAAGGCTAAAAATCTAATGACTGGCAGCAATGGCTTTACAATCAACTGCAATAAACTACCACATGCTCAAAATTATCACAAAAGTTTTATTTTGGAAACATACTGTATAAAAAAGATGAAAAAATCCCAAACTTATTTTGCAGAGTATGCATGGATGTATTGTTAAAAACATGTAGTAGAACAATCCAAATATAATAATATTTTTGCATATAACTGCATATTTTTTGTGACACTTGCAAGATAAACCATTGTACCTTTATGACTGAAACCAGCTGATCTTTTATTTTGGTGGAAAACTACAGTCTCTGTAAAAAATATGTTTTAGTAATGTGTCTCATTACGAGAGATTTGTACATTTGTGCAGTGAAAATGTGTTGCACAGTTTGAAAAGGGAACCTTTAACCAGGGACGCTGGGGGGTGAGCGATTTCTATCGGGAACCAACCCTGACTGTGTCTTCTTTACCATGGGGAACGCAGAATGAGATTTCTACCGAAGGGGACTCTAAAATGTTAGAACCAACAGCCTTGTGCGTGTAGTGTTGTTGTGTGTCGGGTGATCCTTGAAAGTGTCCCAGCTCTTGGTCCTTTCTTACACCGTCCCCTCCACTCTCTCCCACTTGTGCACTTTCTGTACTGTCCTGTATAAAAGAACACAAAAACACCAAAAATAAATCCTCATAAAATATCAACTTTGATATTGTGAAATATATTTAACTGAAAACTGAATGCAAAATAAATCACACAATATTTTCACTTTACAGTTCAGTAACAGTGGGGCTGGAAACAAAGTAGACAACACTATTCATTAAACACTTATTTAATGTTTTCAGATGAAAGTTTACAATATTAACAAAGTATTCACAAGTAGTGTTTTCAGAGCCCCCAGTTACACTGTTTTAATCAGAACACTAGCAATACAGTGTAGTAAAACAAGTAAAATAAAATTCAGTACATTTTTATTAAACTAAGTAGAATCAAAATCTATTACAAAAGGTCAATGCATCTCTACTAGAAGTGACAGTTGCAATGTAGCAGGTGAATAAATTCTTACCAATGTTTCAAGAATAAGCTGGATTCTTGATGACTTGAAGGGGAAAGAAGAAATGGTTTACTAAAAAGTTCTTAAAAAGGAGGATTTCATTTTATACCATTTCTTTAAACCAGTGGTTCTCAAACTTTTTATACCAAGTACCACTTCAGAAAATATTTGTTATACTTTACTATTTTCAAAAGATAATAAAGATAGCGTTTTTCTTACCTCATTTTGCCAGTATGTTTGCAGGACCTCGCAGAACACATCTGACCCATCTTGTGTACACAGTTTTTGTTCTCCATTGACATGTCACGATTCAAAATCACTCAAAAAATGTATTTTAACATTCAAAAAAAATATTACTAGTAAGATAAAAACCATAAACTGCTATTGTAATTGACCTTTCAGTAAGACTTTCCCCCCCTTGCTGCCTCAGACAAATAAACAGAGATGCTAAATGTCTTACAGTTAGAGCTGTCAGTGTAAAAACCTTCTCCTAAGACGTTTTTGATCAATTTTGGACACAGAAGGACCACCTCTCATTGAGGAGCATTCAAGTGGGTCTAAAATATGACATGGAGGGATATATAAAATATTTTTAAATGAATATTGTGGGTAACAAGTTTAATTTGGAAGCAAGCTTTTACAGATCACAATGTAAGCCGGAGAAACCTCATGTTATGGTCCTCACGATTGCAGATGACAACCTTCAAGACCAACACTGTTCATGTACGACAAGGTACGATTAAATTAATTTACATTTAACCAGTTTAATATGGAGAGGCACTGATATGTAGAATTTCATTAACCTAACACTGTACATGACGTGAGAACAGTTAGCTATATATATTTGAGTGACGTGACATTCAGCCAAGTATGGTGACCCATACTCAGAATTTGTGCTCTGCATTTAACCCATCCGAAGTGCACACACACAGAGCAGTGAACACACACCCACACACTGTGAACACACACCCAGAGCAGTGGGCAGCCATTTATGCTGCTGCGCCCGGGGAGCAGTTGGGGGTTCCATGCCTTGCTCATGGCCACCTAAGTCGTGGTATTGAAAGTGGAGCGAGAACTGTACATGCACTCCCCCCACCTACAATTCCTGCCGGCCCGAGACTCGAACTCGAACTCACAACCTTTTGATTGCAAGTCCGACTCTCTAACCATTAGGCCATGACTTCCCCGTACTTTATTTGTAAATTAGCATGGACTCACTAACTTTAACTTTCGCTATAAGATCCCTAGCTGAAGCACAAGATGACATTAACGTTCTGCTGAGTTGATGAAATTTGTAACTCAATGAGTATGACAGTAGTGTTACTAAGTACTCCAGGCACATTGTTTTACCTGTTTTTGGTAGCAAAAACACCATCAAATCAATGAGAGCTTAGGATCATGCTTATGACCTCCAATTTTTCTATATGGCGCTGAAACCTAAAGATGGCCAAGTTCTGGTCACCATGCAACTGATAATTTTTTCTTTTTTTAATTAAGCATACTCACATTGGTGATTATTAAAAAAGCATGATGTGTTATTTGCGTGTTGTCGTTTTATCTGCAGGCTTTGCTCTTTTTTGACATGTTCATGTTGCATGTTCAGATATTCACACAAATATCTAAGAAATTAACATTTTGAAAAAAAAAATCTGGCAGTCTAGCAAATCACTAGTAATTAGAAAATAAGTACTAGAAGCAAAATGGTTTTAAGGAATAAATGTTAAAACTGCTTGCCACACTCACACATATTTAACAACTACCGCAGATTGATTGCAATTCTTAGCACTACCTCCGGTGGCTGTAGCGTCCCTCATGTTCACGTTTTTCACATACTGACGCTTTGTCTGTACTGAATTTACATTCCGTGCTGCTGCTTTGAGTACTTTCATCCGGCTCTAATTAATTAATCAACGTGATTAGGACATGATTTCACATGAACCATCTGAATGCGCCTCTACGGTGAAACATTTCTCCCGCCTTGAGGATCTGCATCGACGTGACGTCAGAAAAAGCGTCAAAGTGTCCTCTCTTCATCTTGCATCATGAGCTCACTATGACGTGACACTGTTGCTACTGGTAAACTAGTTGCCAGAAATGGCAGGTGTGTGTGAGGGAGAAATGTAGTCAGTAGGTATCACAAAGTACGGTATACCAAAGTAATGTAATACCAATAGAATTTCCATAAACAGTGGGCTATATGGGAAATAATGATAACCATATTCATGCACCAAGACACTTAAAATATCATGACAGAAAACATATATGTCCATGTTTTTAGTGCAGTGCATTTAATAATAATAATAATAATAACAATATAGCTATTTCTTATAAATTATACTTGCATAAACACACAGATATCATATTATAAATTTATAGCCCTTAGTGTGGAAGCTAATGATAAGTACCCAGATCAACTAATTATAATCCTGTCCTTTACCCCACCCCTATATATATATATATATATATATATATATATATATATATATATATATATATATATATATATATATAACATAATTGTTCCAATACACACAACTGATAAAATAGTCCATTTAAAAATAATTTTATGAAATAAAATGTGTGCAAGTGTTGGGCATTAAGGTTGCACTGACGTGCTTGTGTGCTCTATTAGTCCACTTAGAGGTGATCTGAATTTTGGAAATTCATTTGGGCAACAAAATTAAAACATAAATTGTTAAACATCGCCCTCTTATTAATATCTTATCATATTTTACTGTGTTGTTATACAAATAAAATGGTCAGAAATCTCAGTATATACTAAAATGATTGTGATTTTAACTGTAAAAGACTGTAAAAATGCTACAGTAAAAACCTGTTAATTGGTTAACAGTAAGTTTCTATAATATATTCGGTGAATTAATGTAATTTTACAATAAAATACTGTTAAAAATACTGTTTTTGGAAGTGAAAAAGAAAAAGTAATTGTATGTGAAAACCAGAAATTGACACTCCCAGAAATCCCTGCATGGCACTTCATATTTGATGCTTTTTTTGTTGCTGAAATAACGTGTCTTCTGTTTTTTTTTTTTTTCTTATCAGTCGTGTACATTTGGGTTTAATCTTACATGTTGTTAAATTAATGTTTATTGAATGAATGAATGAATGAATGATGCATTTATATAGCACTGTATTGTGTATTGTTGTACACCCAAAGCACTTTACAATCATGTGGGGGGTCTCTCGTCAACCACCACCAGTGTTCGGCATCCACTTGGATGATGCGATGGCAGCCACAGGACAACGGCACCAGTGCGCTCACCACACACCAGCTACAGATGGAGAGGAGAGAGAGATAGATCCAATCAAGTGGTTGGGGATGGCCATGATCGACAAAGGTCTGGGGGGCAATTTGGCCAGGACACCCCTACCCTTTGCGAGAAGTGGCATGGGATTTTTCTATGAACACAGAGAGTCAGGACCTTGGTTTAACGATTCATCCGAAAGTTATGCTTTTGACAGTATAGTGTCCCCATCACTACACTGGGGCATTAGGACCCACAAAGACCACAGGGTGAGCTCCCCCTGCTGGCCTCATTGACAACCAACAGCAACCTAGTTTTCCCAGGAGGTCTCCCATCAAGGTACTGACCAGACTCAACCCTGCTTAGCTTCAGTGGGCAACCAGTCTTGGGATGCAGGGTGATATGGCTGCAGCGCATTATTTCATTATCATGTGTGTCACCATGATGGGGTTTAGTGTTGTTTAGTGTGTGAATGAGACTGTACATCTTCTATATGTAAATATTGCCCTCCTCAGCTTGTAGAAAAGCTGTTTGTGCTGAGCTTTGGTTCATCATGTGACTTTCTCATCACCACCAGTTTTTGGTGGTTATCGGTGCATTACAATGGTTCAAAACAGATATAAGTACTTTAATATGTTGGTTTATTAATATTACATCAGGTAATTAAATATATATATTATCGTGAATTTAAAACCTAAAAAGTTGCTAACATATTTTTATGGCAAAGTTCTGGCAACCACAGTTGTGGAATTTTACTGTAAATGTAACAGATTTATTTTTTTATAATTTCAAACATGTACTGTATGAATATTTCTTTTGAAGAACATAAGATAATAATAAAAATCAATAAATTGTTATTTCAAACAAATAATGTTGTTTGATATTACATAACTGTCTGGAATACTCCATTTTAACCGGACAATTGTGACATTGAGTAGTGAAATACACTGACTGTATAAGGAATGTATGAACTATTTTCACATCCTTCATGTCTCATGTCTCTCTTTATCTTTGGATAAAAGCGTCTGCTAAATGACTAAATGTAATGCAATGTTAAACAGTAGCTCATTGGCGCCATCTTGTGACTCAAAGCGGTTGCTATGACTACTATGTTAATTTATTAAAAGACACCTTAAAAAACCTTTGATGGATGTTAGTGAGGTGCCAGTTAAAGCAATAACATCTGAAAAACAACAAACCTGCAAGATACACAAAGAAACGAGCTAGAGGAGACACCACTTGAAATATAGTATATTACCAATCTCTTCCAAGCAAACATTTAATTGCTTTATATATACTGTAAATTAATAGTGTAACAAGTGTTTGTGTTGTTACTACGCTAATCGTTTGCGCCACTAGTGGACTACTTTTCTCAGTAATGTCCATGTATTTATTTTGCCAGCCGGTCATTAATGCATAATAAACCCCTTCAGGATAATGCAAAACTCCTCTCTTCTTGTTTTGCCAGTTTATCATTTGTCTTTAAGTAATTTTATGGCCACAGTGGAGAGCATAGTTTAATTGATTTAGGATTACTACTCATCATTATCACAAAACAGATAGGCCTACCACTGTAATACCAAATGGTTTTCCCATTTAGAATCAATTCTACACCCACACAAGCATCAGTTAGCTGCTTAAACCACCATAGACAGATCCACTGCTTGTTTACATAAGATACAAACAAAGACATAGATCCTCTCGTTTTTCAAGCTCTATCTCTCAATCAGTGACTGCTTGCCATAGATGCACACATCGTCTAAAGTTCTCGAGAATTCCAACCATGAACCCAGAGCTCTTTATGAGTTTGAAGGTGACATCTGACAGGGTGACAGAAAAGAGAAAAGCATTGTCATCTCTTACGTTCAAAGAGTTTATGACATCATACCCAAGGGAAAAAGAAGTTCAAACAGACATAAGAAGGGCAGAATGATGGCAAAAAATACTAGCATAACAACAGCCCAGCATTTAAAAAGAATGTAGTCATTTATAATGGATGAGAAAGTTGTTTATCTGCTCTCTCTTGCTCATTACATTTAATGTATGTGCTAGATTGATTTTTTTAACCAATTGAAGGTCCTGCTCTACATCACACCATAGGGGTCTCAGTGGGGGTTTGAGTGTGCTCTCAAAAGCTAAGGGTTATTACAGGAGAATGAGTCAAACAACAAACAAGTCCTGTATAAATCTAAATGAACAGTATACTGAAAAATAAAATGACTATCATTGCTGTTCACTATCATATTTTTCCATCCTTCAATTTCCCTTGAAGTGCACATTGATGGGGATGTGACGCTCTACTAAGAAAAAATCTTAATTAAAAGCATAAAAAAAATACTGTAACTAGACGATTTATGCACTTTATTCGATGTCTTCTAAAGCCATGCTTTCTTTGTATGTAAAAGAGCAGGATTAACATTCTGCTAAGTATCTTCTTTTGTGATTTTCCACATTTGTTAATCAAAAAGAGCTGAAACATCATGAATGTGAGTAAACAATGAAATAATTCAGTTTTAGCTGAATTATTGCTTTAAACTTCCCAGCATTTGTCCAGAGGGTGGTGCTCATGTACAGCTCGAGTGCCCCACTTTTCAGAGCTTTCCCTCCCACGCACGTTCTTTTCCCTCTTTTTTCCACCGTCTTCAACCTAGTCATCCCCCTCTCTTTGTGTCTAATTCCCCTTTTCTCTCAGTATCACTTGAATGACAGTTGTAAGCCTCTTAGGATCTTTTCCTGCGAATGGTGGGGCTTTCTTCTCAAAGGGGAGAAAAAGAAGATTCAATCAGTGGGGACATTCGCCTCATTTCCCATTCTGTCTTTTCATTCCTCCTCTGACTCATTCTCTCCTCGATCACTTTCCAATTTAATTGCCATAGTAAATGTGAGAGAGGACTTTTCAGAGTTTGTGAAGGCCCAGGTCAGTGGATTCTCTGCAAAATATGGATGGAATTGGAACGTCTGCAGGTGTTACCTAAGAAAATCATGCATTGGCACAAAAAAAACATGGTGTGGCATTAAACACTATGAATGCCAAACCTTCCTGTTTTAAGACAAACCACAAAACAAAATAATTTACAGTAAGTTGAAGTATAATTATAAGTAACGCACATAACCATTAATGAATATAAATGAAACTCTAAATCTTGTTTCACATTAATGTTTATGAATCCTAATGCATACACACACACACACACAAACATCACACACACACACGATCAAACACTTTCCATAACCAAGACAGTAACCAGATAAGAGAAATCTTGTTAAAGGATTTAAATCTAAGCTGAGAAACCCTGTAGGGTTTACATTTTCTCTACTTTTTCTTCATTCACTTAACTATATGGTCCTTTTAACAGTATTGAAGCTCTGATTCTGAAAGAGAAGGTATTCATGTCCATTTAGAAAACCCTGAAGATGCCTTGATCACACAAACTGGACACGAAAAGTCTTTCAATGCCATTAACAATGAAATGACAAAAATACAATTCAACATACTGTAAACACTCTTTAACAGAAGACGATTTGCTGTAACGTTTATATCAGCTATGAATTTCAACATTTATGGAAGCCCGTTTCCGGTTTGATACGAACTCGCAATTTTTTTGTCAGAAATTTTTTTTCTTCTCAATTTAAACAACACTATTTTCACTTTATTTCTGCCAATTGTGAGCTTATATCCCACAACTCTGACTTTATTTCTTACAATTATGGCTTTACTGTATAACTCGTACTTGCATGTTTATATTATGCAATTCTGAGAAAAAAAAAAAAAAGAGTCAGAATTGCCAAATGTAACCTCAAAACTGCAAGAAAAAAAGTCAAAATTGTGAGATAAAAAGTCGCAATTACCTTATATAGCTTATATTCTCTTATATGTATTTATGAAAAGTTCTGATTAATACAATAATAATTCAATAACTGAATAAATATTCAGATTACTTGAAACTGCAATCTTGGTTTAGTCTGGTTATGCCAATTGATTTAATGGGTTTACCTGACATATACTGTACACAATCAAAACATGAGCACAGATTGATAATAATAATAATAATAATAGAATATTCTAATAGACATTCTTAAAGGGATAGTTCACTTTAAAATTCAATTTTGGTATGTTTTAGCTTACCTCAAGAGCATCCAAGATGTAGGTGTCTATTTTGATATTTTTAGATCAAACCGTTCAAACTTGTCTGTGACTCACATAATGCAAGTCTATGGTCACCACCTCAAAGAGCATGCACAGAGAAGTCCAAATAAAACAAGGACACTTTGATGGCCTAAGATACGAAATGAGTGGTTTGCGTGAGAAAACTAACAGTATTTATATTGTTTTTACCTCTTGTACACATCCACTTCCAAGTGATCTGAGGGCGCGCGTGCTGGTGTGTGACGTGTGCGCGCATTCTGGCTTACAGTGCGTTCACACCGCCGGCGCTGAGAGCATCAAAAATCGCTCTTGCCGCTCTGCTCATGACGCTGCAGAAAGATTTGTGAGCGCTCAGATGCTCTGACGTAGATCGAATGCTTGTTTTGTATTTAAATTGTCCCCAAAGCAAACAAGCTTGTTGATCTCGTGCAGACTAACCACAAGGAGGATAACGTTAGAAGTTAACCTCATTAAATATTGTTGTGGACGAAGTATTAAGATCCTTTACCTAATAATGTATAAAACACTGTAAAAATACTCTGATGCAAGTAAAAGTCTTGCATTGAAAATGCTACTTAAGTAAATATAATCAAGTATAAGCATAACAGGGACATTTGTTTAAAAGTAAACTGGGACTACAGTATTATTATATATATAGATCATTAAATTGTTATTCCTATAACGTTACTGCACATCAGCAACTCACCAGGAAAAGGAACAATCTCAGACACCTTGGTCCATGTATCACTTTTAATTAATTTTTTTTTATGTCCCTGTATGCAAACAGGGACACATTATAGATTATTGCAAATGCGCAACAGCAATAATCAACCTATCCTCCATTGTGCTCGGGAACTAATGTGGTCGGAGCTGCGTTCTCTGGAATCCTCTCAAGGGGTGGACTTCTACGTTCTGATTGGTTGCTGCCCAGCTGCGTCATAGCTCATTACCATAAAGTTGCCTTGATTTCAACTATAGCGGCAGTCAGTAACTGCTAAGAGACTGAGGTAGTAAATGATGACGCGTTTCCACTGCAATTCCTGGTGATTTATTGTAACATTGAATAATAGTAAAGTAAACAAAACAATGAAATAAAATTAAATAAAATAAAATTAAATGAAAACGGTCAACAGAAAGTGAGCGTCCCAGCTACTCACCCCCTTCCTACCTCCTAACCACACGCAAACTAACAGATAATATGCACCGGTGTCAAGTGACATCACAAATTGAAAGTGAATTTAAAAATAAAAGACATCAATCCAAACCTGGCACCTACATCAACTCTCCTCGATGCTCTCAATGGCCAAGTAGCGCTGCGCCGCGCCGCGCCGCTCCTCACCGCTGCTCAGCACCAGCTTACATTGAAAATGAATGACTTCTGGCCACTTTGACGCGGCGGTGTGAATGCACAGTTAGTCTGCGCAAGGGCCGGAAGTGATCTCTCACGTGTACGTCACTCGTTTACACAGATTTCCGAAATGTTGCCTTTCACTGTGAAGATCTAAACATATTTAGACATACAGGAAATTGCAATGGAAGACGATTTCGATATATCAACAGACAGCTGCTTCTTTGAAAAGTTTTTTTCACAACCATATTTATTTAAACCAGAATACACCGATCAAGTACTCAGAGCGATGGAGGAAGCATTCGCTGCAGCAGCACGTCTTAAAGCCTCAGAGAGACAGAGATCTCTTCTCTTGGTGGTGTTTTAGTAGCAAGTGTTGTGAGATGCCAACAGAAGTGGAGAGCATATGTTGTCACGAATGGAACATAGCAATGCCACAACTACAAGACGACAACAAGGACATCACACACCTGCCTGACTGAAGATCCTGAGTTTTCTCCGCTGTTGAGCCGCAGCGGTTTGCATGTTGTGTTTAGTTTGCCATGTATAAACTGGAGGCGACGTCCAATGCCAGAGGGACCCAATGGCACGCTGTCAATAGAGTGAGTAATGTGTTGTATTTTTATTATTATTGTAATAATTATAGGGTGCATTATAAACCAATTTATTAATTACAATTACTGCATTATATTTCAGACAGTGCAGATTGGTGGCGTATCGTGTGGTAAACAGTAAACAATGAGTGACGTACACGCACAAGAGATCACTTCCGGCGCTTGAGCAGACTAAGCCAGAACGCGCGCACACGTCACACACAGATCAGTTGGACGTGATTGTGTACAACTATATAAATACTGTTCGTTTTCTCATTTCGTGTCTTAGGCCTGGTTCACACGGGACGATTTTAAAATTGTCGGCAGATTTTCCAAACCTGAGAGACCCCACACACGGCGATAAAAAATCACGGGTCTAACAGTTTTGGTCGCTCCGTGTGTGGTGTGCAGCCACACGGCAATATCAACACATCACACACGAACCGATTTGACTCCCGAGCATTCCCAGGTCAGACGGGAAATCTCGCAAAATCCCTCGAGATCAAACGTGACTTTAGAGTAAACAATCATGGCGGACAAAGAGGATGCAGTGGCCATTGTTTGTGCTTTGTTTTTAACGGGGAAAAAACATAAGAAAAATAAGAAAAGGCGATGGTCAAAGAGGTGGAGACGACGCGAGCATGGACTATACTTGCTATATCATGATATGGAGATAAGTTGTTGTTTTATCTCATAGAAATGTTGTTACGTACTACACAGATTAATAACCGTTGAAATAAACGTTCATATATTAGTTTCCATGTACTCTGGTGGACTGCAGTTGTGGATGTAGTTATGCCCATCGACTTTATTTGTATTTGTTATATTATATACGCCGGCTGTTTTGATTTTGTTTCCCGGTACTATCACTGCCTCGTCACCTCGCTTTCTGATTGGCTACACGCCACAGTCCACAGGCTGCGTGATTGTTTGTCCTCGGGGGACACCACACACGAGAAGAAATCGGGCAAAATAAATCCAACATGTTGGATATCCCCGATTTGAGATCGGAGCGGTCCCGACATTCTTCCGAGCAGAGGAGATTAGTCTTAACACACCACACACGGCAGGAATATTTGATCAGATTATTTTACGATAATCGGAGCATCCTAAGATTGTCGGAAGGGCTGAATCGGGGCTAAAATCGGCCCAATCATCCTGCCGTGTGAACCAGCCTTTAGGCCATCATTGTGTACTTATGTTTAATTTGGACTTCTCTGTGCATGCTCTTTGAGGTGGTGACCATAGACCTCCATTATATGAGTCACAGACAAGTTTGAACGGTTTGACCTAATAACATCAAAATGGAAGCTACTGCGGAAACAAAGACACCTACATATTGGATGCCCTTGAGGTAAGCTGAAACATATCAAAATGTAATTTCAAAGTGAACTATCCCTTTAAAGAATACAGCCAATGTTTACATGTTCATAGTTCTGAATAATGCAGAAATAGCTGTCTTATTCAGATTACCAGGAAATAAAATAGTCCAGTTTAGTCCGTTAAAGTCAATGGGTTCATATGAAACATATTGTACACAGTCAGAACATGACCACAGTTTGATAATAAATGGGATATTCTTTATTATACAAATGCAGTCAGTGAGAATCCCTCTTAAGTTGATATGGAGGAGAGCTAATGGATTAACTATATGTCTTCATATGAGACACATTAAACGGGTCAAACTTTGAAATGATTAACAGCCATTTTAAACAATCCACATGTGGGGGACACTAAAAATATAACAAGGAAATTATGATTCAGTCTATCCTTCAAACAAAAATGTTTCTAGTTACTGACAAGTACACTATAAGAACTCTATCTTAATTTATGGGGCTCTACTGGGATTCCTAGTCTGGGAACCATACACTGTAACTGATTTTTGTAATTTGAACAGTATTTTACTGTAATATGTACAGTATAATACTGTTAAATGTGCCAACAGTATAATACTGTAAATAGCAAAGGATTATGGGAAAATATAAGTTTAGTACTGTAATTATTCTCTACTGTAAATCGATTTACAGTAGCGACAATGGCCGCGAAAAAACTGACCAATGACAACGGAGACTTCTTTTCAACGGTTTTTTTTTTTTCGGTTGGTTGGGACCACTGAGGAAACACTGAACAAAAAGGTTAGTATTGTTTCTGTAATTATTTTATTTAAAACCGAGATATTTTCAAATGCAGTCACTTATTAACAGCAACCTAACAAGAACCAGTGTTGCAAATTGAGTCAGTTGTGAGGACAATATTCCTGTAGTCAAGACTTTTTTTCTGCCTGTTTGTCAAGGCCTGAGGTAATGTTACAATTGTTACTGCCGTTATCATTATGACAACTTCAACGGGGTGAATAAAGTTTACATTGACTGATATTTAGTGACACAGAAACAAAATAAGCTTTTTTTTAATGCGCCTCTGCCTCTTTAATGTAAATTAGCTAAGCAGGAGGACTCTTTGGAAACTTTACGTTAACAGCAAACTATCTTGAAGTACAAAAAGAAAACGTGAGGCAACACGAAAGACGGAGGTTGTATAACAGTATTTTGAAGTGAATATTTCGTTTTCATTTAGTTTTTTTGCTGTTAGAACCGCGGAACGTCGGAGGTTTGGAGTTGCTTGGAGTTCTTTTCTGGCGGTTACCGTCATCTGAAGAAACTGGTAAGCTAACAATAATTCAATGAGGAAAAGCTGGTGATTATTATACCAACGTTGACTCTTATATTAAAACGTTAACATAATCTGAAAACTGTCATTTCTATCTTTAACATACTGTTTAAAAAAGCAGCAGTCAAGATGGTTGCGCAGTTTTGTGTGCGAACACTGCAAGTTATCTGTGCGCGAACGCATTACAGATTTTACCACCGTATCATAATGCATAGGAACCTGTCTAATTTTAGGTTCAATGGTGGTTTGCCGACTTGTCCTTGTAGTTTTCAGATTCTGTCTGCACTAAAGTCACACATGCTTCGTAAGCACACACAACCAAATAAGGTTAACAGCAGACCTGCTCAAACGGATGCTGTGATTTGTCAGGTTGTGGCATGCGAGCATACTGTACATCCCCAAATTTTCCTAGCTTCTGCGTCCATTTAAATTGGCATATAAGAGATGGGGAAAACGTTACCTGCCCCTTTTTTTCATGTAAAATCATCTTTCACATCTCACATAAGCAGAAAACACAGAGAATCTTTGGAGAACCCTGTAATAATAGATGCTGATGCATCAAACTGTAGACATGACAGTGACATCCATGATGACATTGTTGTGCATTCTGAGGTTGATGATAATTGCAATGATAAAGACGAGCATCCGACGAGCTGGATGGCGCCTTGAATGGCAGACACTGCCGTTGGTGTATGAATGAGTGAGTGGATGGGTGAATGTGAGGCAGCTTGTAAAGCGCTTTGGATGGCCATGTGGTCTGTTGAAAGCGCTATATAAATGCAGTCCATTTACCATTTTAAAGACACATTTTTGACAGAAGACATATTTCAAGAGGAATTTTAATTATGTGGCACCTGAACAGGTGTATCTAGGTAAAAATTCCAAAGGAAAGGACTGCTTTTTGCAGGATGTTCCAGTAAATGAGACCCTCAAAGCACTTTTGAGCCCTTGAGTCAGTCAAAGCACAGTACATTGATGCAAAGACACACAGATCAGATGACCCACATTTACTGGAGGATGTAAGAGATGGCAGGATTATAGTTTCTTAAGACATTTCTAAAAGACTATTACTGTTTTTGTATTCATATGTCATGCATTTGAGGTACACTTTAATTTTCATCATTATTTATTATCAAACTTCTATTTTGCAAGATAGGCAGACATAGATATCACAAAGTGACATATGCTTATAAAGCACATTGAGAAGTATTTTAAAACAAGATGCAAGTATGTTCTCTATATATGTAATTAATTTCTCCCAACCTTTTGTTAATTGCTCTACTTTTAGGTCACTGCAACTCCAGCAGATGCAGAGAGAAGCCTCTCTCTGCCCAGTACCCCAAGACTGATTGCACTTGGTAAGTCTATTAAAAAGCTTTTTTGATACTACGGATGAGATTAAAGTTGGTCAACATCTACCAGCAGACAGATACCCGAGAGCTGACTGAATGTCTGCTCTTGTGTCAACACAACATGCATGCATCGCGGTGCTCTTGTGAACACGTGTTGAAGATTAATATTTTGTAAATAAAGTGGTAAATTATGTTTAATTATTTTAGGCAGCAGCCAATCCAAATATGATGTAGTTTTTTTAAGTTATGTACATTTTGGAACTTTTTATTTAGGAAAAAAAAAGGTGCTTTCCACATGGAATGCAAAGAATTTAAAGCTCAATATCTCAAAACTGCTCACAACGCAGATAGAACCTTATAATTCCAAGGGGACGATATGTTGACTTTCTGCTCAAGAAACATTTAAATTAAAATTAAAAACAATAATTTTAATTTGACGCGTGTGAGACACTGCAAAAGACTTGAGTGTAGTAGTCATATGTCTTTCTCTAGCACATTTTAAACAAGTAAAATATCCATTTTCAACTTTACATACACATCATGACATGACATTGTGTATGTGAGTGAGTGTCTGGCGCAAGTGATTTTCATGTTAAAGGGATAGTTCACTCAAAAATCTAAATTATGTAATTAATAACTTACCCTCATGTCATTCCAAACCCGTGAGACCTCCGTTTATCTTCAGAACACAGTTTAAGATATTTTAGATTTAGTCCGAGAGCTCTCAGTCCCTCCATTGAAGCTGTGTGTACGGTCTACTGTCCATGTCCAGAAAGGTAAGAAAAACATCATCAAAGTAGTCCATGTGACATCAGAGGGTCAGTTAGAATATTCTGAAGCATCGAATATACATTTTGGTCCAAAAATAGCAAAAACTACGACTTTATTCAGCATTGTCTTCTCTTCCGTGTCTGTTGTGAGAGAGTTCAAATCAAAGCAGTTTGTGATATCCGGTTCGCGAACTAATCATTCGATGTAACCAGATCTTTCTGAACCAGCTCACCAGATCGAACTGAATCTTTTAAATGGTTCCAATATGAATAATCCACAAATAACTTAAGCTGTTCACTTTTTTAATGTGGCTGACACTCCCTCTGAGTTCAAACAAACCAATATCCCGGAGTAATGCATGCACTCAAACAGTACACTGACTGAACTGCTGTGAAGAGAGAACTGAAGATGTTTTAAAATTAATTTAGAACAGTTAGAAAATGATTTTACATAAAATAGAATAAAAAAACTGTGAAAATATAGTGCAATCAGTTCGGACATTGCACAGTGCTCATTCAATAAATGCACAGCTAAACAGATTAGTTTTAAGTCTAGATTTAAATGTGACTAGTGTTTTAGCACATCTGATCTCTTCTGGAAGCTGATTCCAACTGCGGGCAGCATAGTAACTAAAGGCAGACGCCCCTTGTTTTGTGTGAACCCGTGGTATTTCTAACTCACTCGATCCTAGTGATCTGAGTGCTCTGTTAGGCTTCTATTCAGTGAGCATATCTTATATATATTTCGGTCCTAGGTCATTTAGTTACTTATATACGAGTAAAAGTACTTAAAAATCAATCCTAAATGTAACTGGAAGCCAGTGTAAGGACCTGAGGACTGGTGTGATATGCTCAGATTTTCTGGTTCTACTCAGAATCCTTGCAGGTTTTGGATGAGCTGCAGCTGTCTACTGGTCTTTTTTTTTTTTTCACTAAACTGCAGTGTTTTGAACTCTCTCACAACAGACACCGAAGAGAAGACAATGCTGAATAAAGTCGTAGTTTTTGCTATTTTTGGACCAAAAAGTATTTTTGATGCTTCAAAAAATTCTAACTGACCCTCTGATGTCACACGGACTACTTTGATGATGTTTTTCTTACCTTTCTGCTTCAATGGAGGGACTGAGAGCTCTCTGCCTTAATCTAAAATATCTTAAACTGTGTTCCAAAGATAAACTGAGGTCTCACAGGTTTGGAACAAAATGAGGGTGAGTTATTAATTACATAATTAAAATTTTTGGGTGAACCATCCCTTTAAGTCAATGCAAAGACACCATTTACGTGCATCTGGAGGTCCTGCGGCACAAGGCGTTTAGCACGGTACGGACGCGCGAATGAGGCGAACTGAGCGTCTGGCGCGATATGTGCGAGTGATTCAAGGGTGAGAGCGTGAAGAGAGAAAGATAATTCTGATTAGTCCTGAGGATATATCATGTTTAGGCTAAAAATAGGTTCAGCGCTTATCGCGGTTTGGAAAGAACCTGCATCTTGCAGTACATTTTAAACATGGAAATATAGCGATTTGGCAAGAACCTTGATGGAGCAGCAAATAGGGTCAGTACAGAGCAAAATTACAAAACATTGCAAAATTACAAAAACATTTTATGGCATTTATCACGTTTTGGAAAAGAGCTTTTCATATATAAATTTTGACTTGACTGACTTATAGGGTTGTCATCCGTCCCTTGAAATACGGAATCGTCCCGCATTTGAGAATAAAATAGCGCGTCCCATTTTGAATCAATACTGGACGTGGTTTGTCCCGTATTTTCTGAGTTGTCTTCAATGCAGCATCTCATGCAGATCATCCCACCGGCATTCTGTGAAGACTCGTCCTATTCTGCCCCTGATTGGGTAAAACTCACTGCCATCATTGGATTGATTGGTTTGTTTCAGGTTCACAGCCAATCAGAGTCAGTGGAGGGCGGGTCTCTTGGCAGAGAGTCGATTTGAAAGAATGGTGGAAGCTGCACCAGATTACTTTTTAAACACATTTTAAAGTTTTACCGATTTGTTTATTACGGTTAAGGTGTACAGTCAGACACATAAGCATTATTTTAATAAGAGATAAGAGAGATATATTTAATAATTAAAATACAGTGCCTATGTGAAGCAAATAAACAACTTAACTAATTTAAACGATTGCATTCTTTAATAGGCTACAGTACAATTAAGAATAGACTATATAAAATAGATTAACTTACCAATAATTAAAAGAAAATAACAATAATTGTGTGTTTTACATGAATTTAGAAATGTTTGTAGATCAGTTATTTATTATGTGGTTTCACTGTTTGGATGGTGTTACTGTCTGCAAACAGTGACAAATATTTTATCCAAAATCTGTGTTCACGCCACCTTATACAATTACTAAAGTTCATTAGCAATTTTTATGAAAACATGTTTTAAGTTGTGATTTACCCTTATTTTTCTGTATTGAAGGTGGCAACCCTACTGACGATTTAAGATTCAAAATCTCTTCAATACAAAAACATTCCCTGTGTGAGTTCCTTTGTTTAACACGAATGTCCACTCGATTGCTAATGTGACATTGATTTATACAACAGTTCAACAAACGAAAGGTATTAATATTAAGTGATGTTCATTTTAAACACAGTAATAGTCAGTATTTTTCAATACAAAAAATAGCTCCAACGAAAGCTACTGCAGAACAGCACCACACAGCAGTGTTTGTGAATGAATCTGCGGCTTTGAATAAATTAAGAGAGCCAATAATTCAATGATTCATTGATAATTACAGCCATTTGCTTCCTTACTGAATGAATGAATGCCTCACAAATAAAGATAGTGACTTGTTGCGACGTACTGGGGGTTTTAATTTAATATTTAAAGCATCACTTTGTTTTTACCATCATTGCATATTTCTCTATTGAATTTTTTATATTTTTTATTTAAAGCATTATTTATTTTATAAAAGTATTTGTAAATGTAAAAAAAGCAAATATTAGGAGCAAATATTGTCCCTTAGTGAAAAAGGTGTAACTGCAGAGAGGGGTTACGCAGATGGATGTTAAAAGCCTCATGGGGTACTACTCTAAAAAGTTTGAGAACCAGAGCCTAGAGACATCACATCCCAGCATCAACATTCCCAATAAATTATCTAAATTCCCAAACCACTGTTAATTTAAACAGAAAAGCAAAAATAGACTACTATGTTTGATTTGGCATGGCAGAAAGCACGCAAAGAGCTGTCTCTTTATAATCACTAAAAAGTGTCCCTCATTTTAATTGCAACCTCACAAAGGTTCATGATAATCTGTCTAATCTGTTCATAATCTGTCTACAATGTATAATTAATTATTTATTTATATAGTACATATTGCTTTTATTAACATAAAACTGCATACAGCACCATGTTATGACTGTTGGGAAATCAGTGGTTTGATTAATGTGTTTTTTCTTGTGCTTGCAGGTTCATTCTGAGAATAAACCCTGATGGCACCAAATGCCTAAATCACAAAATCAAAATCACAGATCAGCCGGGCATCTGGAAAAAGGGTGCAGAGAAAAATCGCCAGCCTGAATCCTCTTGTGACATCTTTCATCAGAGAGCTTGTTGAATTCGATTGGCCAAATTATTGAAAGAAAACACGACTAAAACATGTTTTTACTGTTTGATTTGTTCTGCTTTTCAGAATGTTTTTCAGAAATTTTTAGCCATGTTACAAATACACAGGATGAATTCAAACACATTTGTAGAATGTACTTTTTAAAGTAAATGTTAAATAATGAAATAGTTAAACAATGAAACAGCACATTTTAATGACAAATGTTCATGAGAACTTATGCATTTTTGGGGGAGTAAAAAACGTATAGTTTACAGCTAGTGGTTTTTCATTCGTTAAACATCAGTTACTCCTGTTGTTAATTTCATTAATTGGTTCGTCTTTTTATACTCTGTGTTTGGTTTTGTTGCTTTGTTTTCTGAGTATTTTGAGTTCTATATTAAATAAAACTTTGACTGCTGCGATTAGATCAGTTTCATCCAACTTTATTGCAACCTTACCAGTGACATGTAGATTAAAATTTTATTAATTTTGTAACAATAAAGCAAATGAAGCTAGACCCAAATCTACAAAAAAAGTGAGTAATATGAAATCAATTCTAGTACTGTAAATAAAAATACAGTACTTGTACTGTAAATAATAATACAATATACAGTATTATTACTGCATATTAAAATACAGTACTTGTACTGTAATTGAAAAATACAGTACTCATACTGTAAATAGTAATACAGTATGCATTATTATTACTGTACATGGAATTACAGTAATGATACTGTAAACTATTTTACAGTAAGTTACTGGCATCCAGCTGCCAGTAAGTTACTGTAAAATTTACAGCAACCTTTTTACAGTGTAGTCAAATTTGTGAAAACAGTTAATTTGTTGTGAAATGAGGGAGTACATGTGACCCTAATCTGAGTTTGGGCGGACAGCAGGGGCTTCCTAATGTGCTGGCAGGAGACATAATGTCCTTTGGGTGTTTTTATTTAAAAAAAATTTTAACAGGAGCCCCAGGGCCTGGTCAGGAGAGAATGAATGTGGAACGAGCTGCAGTTTCACAACATTTTCATTCGGCAATTAATTATCACATTTGATTCGATTAGAGAAAACTCCTTTCAGCAAATCTCCTTTACATTCAGGTGCAACTTTGTTATGACAGTTGGTAACACACACTTCCGGATTTACACACATTCCAGCAAGCAGTGCCGTTTTCCCTTGGTTCCTGATTGGTGTCCCCGAGGCTTGTCATTCTCTCCCACCTCAGTGGCAGCAGCATAAAGTGAGGGAATGTAACTCGCATGAGAAATCACAGGCTTTCTAATTACAGCACATCAGTGCCATCTCCTTAGATAACACACCATATGCCTGTCAAACCTGCCAAATCAACCAATTCGGAACCCATCAGAGAATCTGTCGGCCCCAAGAGTCCTGATGATTACAGAGTCACTGATGAATCATTAAAAAAGAATCAGCGAAATCGAATGCAAGACGTGTCGAGTCGTCCATCTCAATGATTTATGCATGTGCCACCCAGCTGTGATGCTGTAACAAGAGTCACCAGAGGGCAGCAATAGCATGCCACATTTCCTAGGTCCTGCACATCTACCCCTCGTTTACGTTCTTTCTCATTCTGTCTCCCTCTCTGTCCTAATCCATTGGAAGCTCTGTTTGCTGGAGATAGTCACGCTTTGAGTAAAACTATCAGGAATGAGGTTGCGAGAAGGGAGAGTAAGAAGTGGAAAGCGAGAGAGCGTGTGAGAGAGATTGGGGATGGAGTTGCTCTCCTTAAGGACATGGCTGAGACTGTGTGTCTGCACTCTGGTCCTGCTGGCTCTGGAAGCTTTGATCTGCTCTGGACTCTCTTCTCCATCCCATCCCATCCTCTCTTTCTCTCTCTTTCTAATATGTGTGGATGTGGGATGCTATTTCACACAATCAGCACAAACCAGGCCCCGCTCACTCCACCTCAGGGCCAGATGCACACCATTCGGCACCTCCTTT
Organism: Carassius gibelio; assembly: GCF_023724105.1. Classification (NCBI taxonomy): domain Eukaryota; kingdom Metazoa; phylum Chordata; class Actinopteri; order Cypriniformes; family Cyprinidae; genus Carassius; species Carassius gibelio. The sequence goes on along the minus strand of NC_068405.1, from coordinate 12,396,879 downwards.
ATTCCATTCTACCATCTCCCCTAACACTCCCTCTCTTGCTTCTCTCATTGACCATGTTTACATGCACATCATTTTGTGATTAACCATATTCTGAGTAAGCCTCTATTCACAGCTATTGGAATACTCAAAATATTCCAAAGAAACCTTTTTTTTTTTTTTTTTTTTTTTTACTGCTGTTCTCTTATGCAAACACTGGAAAAGTGTTCCATGCCATTTACAATATTAGTTAATTTATCATCATTATTATTATTTTTACACATTAATCAACTCCTCATCCTTGACATCAGCACTCAAGAAAATAATGAAATGCAAAATATAGACTATTCGTGTAGGCTCAAAGGGACCTTTTTTTTTTTTTTACCATATTTATCTCAAAAAGGTTCATAGGTCAATACAATTTGCAATAGAAGTGAAGAATGAACAGTTATCCCCAAAGCTGTTTTGTACACATCTTTCTGAGAGTGCAACTTGACTTCCATAACATTGACTTGTATTGACTTGCATATGAACATGCACAGATAATAATGAACATTATGTACATTTCTAGAAACCAGAACATTGGTTTAACATAATTACATGACACATGCATAAGTAAAATCTGACTATATTCTTGTGTGACTGCATTTTACAATTTGATCTAAATATTGTAATGCGTGTTTTTTGTGAATATAATCAAAGTCAATAAAGTCGTTAGCTAACATTCTTTAGAATATTGTTTGTGATCCACAGAAGGAAGTCATGCTTTGCAACGACGGTGACAACTTTCATTTTTGGTTGGACTATCTCTTTAAATGATCTGTACATAGTTAAAGATGCTAGGAAATTAGGTGTGGGCCAAGTGTTTATTTGGTGATGATCCATGAGTGGATTAATATAGCTAGCACTGAGAGAGATTTAACTTAAAGATGAGAGAACTGACAGGATAGGGGAAAGATGTTGACAAGTTGGAGGAACGGCTAGGATAAACACAATGCACTCACACACACATACACACAGAAGCACATGGCACCAATCTGCTGAGGATAAGCAGATTAAATACACAGGGTTTCCTGGAATGTGCTGGGAGTGGTCCCCAATGACATCCTAGATCCACCAGCCTGTCCTGGTTATGTAACCAGCCAATGTTTCAGTTACCATGCTGTCAAAACATTGTCACCATAGTCCCAAAACACCACTAGAGAGTCAGTCTAGTCTCTAATTCTGCCTCAACGTAAGTCTGGTTTCATCATTTTAGTTATGAAATGTAATTACACGTAACACTACTTACAAATGACCATGTTACAATAATGATTTCATTATAACTTTAGATTTCCCTGCTTTAAAAGTTAAATGAATTTGGCTCAACTGGAATTAACTTTAAACCTTTACTCGCTGTCACTGTAGCATCTTTGGTGCTCCTAGACTTCAGTATGGGAAATTGCTTCCAGCTCTCTCTCTTTACAATCACACCATGCTTGATGTTTAAAATGGCCTCCACATATTTGGTGCAGAGTGATAAAAATTCCCAAAGAGGATCCAGAACGGCCATCAATCCTCAGAGACAGGATGGAATAAACAGTCAAAACAGATAGTCCCTCAGATGTTCACTTGATATATGTGAGTTTCTCTCAAGATGTACAGATGTAATGCAAGAAAAATATTTATTGATCCTTGGCAAAAAGGAAAGCACTACTACTATTGCTCATACTTGGGGTAAGGGGTTTGTAGTATCAAACTTTGGTGCATAAATGCCTAGTTCTGTCATGAATTTATATTCATAGTGTTGAACTACTTGGCACAAACTGATTGGTTCATGTTGCATTTGCTGCCAATGAACTTACTGCCTTGCATCTAAATGGCGGTTTGCATTTACTTAAGCATTTTGCAGCTCGCTTTCAGAGTTCCTCTGAAATCCTCCACCTTCCCCAGCTCCACCTGTATAGAACTGATATGGGTTATTTTATATGCTATTTGTGCAGCACCAGTATGTCTTAAATACTCACAGCACCATATTGCTGTATGCATTGGCAGTAGCAAGTACCTAAACTTGCTTTGCAGCAGCAGCAATAATCTACAAAAACAGCAATAACCAACAGCAGCAGCAATTCAAATACATACAAAGACCAAATACATTTACAATGCTGTAATCTTTTGGGTTTCTCATGATATAACTCCTATTAATGATAACATCTCGGTTACGTATGTAACCTTGGTTCCCTGAATAGGGAACGAGATGCTGCGGTGACGTCACCACGTATGGGAACACCTCTGGTGTGACGAATGTCTGAAGCCCTATACCATCCCGCCAATCCTATTGGCCAAATGGCGCATAGCACCACCCTGCGCATGCGCGCGCATGATATACCTGGGTGCAGCGCGCCATTTCGCTCAGATTTCATGACTGAAGATGAAGAGTTATCAAGGTACGGAACAGCCAGAACCGCAGCATCTCGTTCCCTATTCAGGGAACCAAGGTTACATACGTAACCGAGATGTTCCCTATCATAGGTCACTTCGATGCTGCGGTGACGTCACCACGTATGGGAACGATATACCAAAACGCCTGACGTACCTGATAACTGAGATCCGAGGAAGCAACTGCTCAAGCGGAGAGAACCCGGGAGCCAGGGGCCATCCTCACATCCAGACTGTAGGACTTGATAAAAGTGCTCGGTGAGGACCATCCTGCCGCAGCACAGATATCATCCATAGAAGAGCCACTGAGAAAAGCTTGAGAAGAAGCTACAGCTCGAGTGGAATGAGCCTTAACCCCTAAGGGCGAAGCGAGTCCGCGCGCCCCATAGGCCAAAGAAATTGCCTCCACCAGCCAATGGGACATGCGCTGTTTTGTAACTGCATGGCCCTTACTTTTATGTCCAAAGCAGACAAACAGCTGGTCAGAACCACGCCAAGGGGCTGTGCGATCCACATAAGTCTTTAAAGCTCTCACAGGGCAAAGACTTAGATCTCCTGACCCGGCCTCGGCAGGTGAAAAAGCTTCCAGAACCACTTGCTGAAAGCGAAAAGGGTTAGATGCGACCTTAGGAACATAGTTAGGCCTGGGCCGCAGCAGCACCTTCACAGAGCCTGGTGCAAATTCCATGCATGAGGGTGAAACAGAAAGAGCCTGTAAATCCCCAACTCTCTTGAGGGAGGATAAAGCCATGAGAAGAAGTGTCTTCAGTGTCAGGATTTTATCCGATACGGTCTCCAAGGGCTCAAACGGATGCCCTGATAAACCTAACAACACAATGGATAAATCCCATGAAGGAACTCGCACAGGGCGGAAAGGCCTCAGCCGTCGCGCACCCTGTATGAAACGAGAAACTAATGGATGACGCCCCACAGAGGCACCGCCTATGCATTCGTGGTAAGCTGAAATGGCTGCCACGTAAACCTTTAAAGTGGCTGGTGTAACGCCATCCGAGAAACGCTCCTGGAGGAACTCCAGCACTGAAGCCACTGGGCAGTAAACTGGATCCACATTATGATTACCACACCAGGCTGTAAACAGTCTCCACTTGAAAGCATATAAGCGTCTCGTAGAAGCTGCTCTAGAACTCAATATAGTCTCAGTAATTTCAGCAGAAAGACCGGGACATACTAACGCACTCCGCTCAGTGGCCACGCCCACAGTTTCCACAGATCTGGCCTCGGGTGCCAAATCAGCCCCTGTGCTTGTGATAATAAATCCTGTCTGATGGGAATCTCCCACGGAGAGCCCGCTAGCAGACTGATCAGATCCGCAAACCACGGCTGCGTGTGCCATCGCGGAGCCACCAGCAGCAGCTGTTCCACTCTGTCCCGGCGTAATCTGCATAATACCGCTGGGATCAAACGAATCGGAGGAAAAGCATACAGACTGGTCTTGGGCCAGCTGTGAGCTAACGCATCCACGCCCAGGGGCGATGGGGAGCGTAGGGAGAACCATAGCGGGCAATGCGTAGTCATGCTCGATGCGAATAAATCCACTTTCGCTTTGCCGAATATCCGCCATAAAAGATCCACCGTCTGGGGGTGTAATCGCCATTCTCCCTGTTCCAGAGCCTGTCTGGATAGCAGATCCGCTCCGAAATTCAATCGTCCGGGGACATGAATGGCCCGGATCGAGAGAAACTTGTCCCGAGACCACAGAAGAACACGCCTCGCCAGCCTGCACAGGGGGCGAGAGCGCAATCCTCCTTGATGGTTCAGATAAGACACAACCGCTGTGTTGTCTGATCTGAGCAGCACATGACGGCCGATCAGCAGATCCGTGAAATACTGGAGAGCCCGAAAAACTGCCAGTAATTCCAGTCTGTTTATGTGCCAGCCGCGCTGAGCCGCTGTCCACACTCCGTGGGCTGGTCGCCCTCGACACACAGCTCCCCAACCAGTCAAAGACGCGTCCGTCGTGACAGTCTCTCGGAAAGCATAAATTCCCAATCGAACTCCTGACAGGAGAAATTCGGTTGACATCCAAATTTTTAGCGACATCACACACCGCCGTGTCACCGAAATCGTGCGATGCGGGAGACAACGGGGTGAAATATTCCGCCTTTTCGTCCACCACTGAAAGGGGCGCATTTGAAGCAATCCCAGACGAATCACGGGGGATGCTGCTGCCATTAGACCCAAGAGCCTGAGGCACAATCTCACCGTCACCGTGCGACCCGCTTTGAAGTGCCGCACGCATGACGCAATCGACTGAGCGCGCGGGAGAGAAAGCTTCGCTGTCATCGCGCGAGAGTCCAGATCTATTCCAAGAAAAGTTATCCGTTGAGAGGGAGTTAAAACACTCTTCTTGAAATTTGTTCGTAAGCCCAGGCTGTTTAAATGATTCAGCACAAGATCTCGGTGAGAGTATGCTTGAGTCCGCGATTGCGCTAGCACCAGCCAATCGTCCAAATAATTCAACACACGAACGCCCTGGAGCCGCAACGGGGCCAGAGCTGCGTCCATGCATTTTGAGAACGTACGGGGCGCTAAAGCCAAGCCAAAGGGAAGAACGCGGTACTGATACGCTTTGCCCTCTAAAGCGAATCTGAGGAACTTCCTGTGTCTCTTGACGATCTGAATATGGAAATACGCATCCTTCAGATCGATCGTAATAAACCAATCGCTTGGTCGGATCTGAGACAGAATAGATTTCACCGTCAACATCTTGAATTTGCTCGGTCTGAGTGCAAGATTCAGACGGCGTAAATCCAGAATGGGTCGTAACCCGCCGTCTTTTTTCGGTACCACGAAATAACGGCTGTAAAAACCTGTCTCCATCTGAGAGGGGTGTACTTCTTCTATAGCCCCTTTGCTCAGCAGAGCTGACATTTCTTGTCGCAGCACCGCCATTTCCGTAGACTTCACCGTAGTGGGAAGAATTCCGCGGAAAGGAGGCGGGCCTTTCCGAAACTGAATGGTGTATCCGTGACAAACCGTGCGTAACACCCATTGAGGAATGCCGGGCAAGCGTTCCCACGCGGCCCGAAACAATATTAACGGTTTCAAAACTTCCGCTCCCAGCAACGCCGTCATACGCGTTAAAACGACCGGACACGAAAAACCCGTGGTGTTCGTGCACCGGGGAAGCGTATGCGCCGGAGTCGTTGCGTTCCGTTGAGTATAATCCTGAAACGTGTCCACGGCAGGAATTAGGCCAACAGATGGAACATCGGGCTCTGCCGCTAGCGAAAAAGCGGCGGCTGTGCGAGCCGTCATAAACGGACCGTTTGTGTAGGGTCCTTGAGTCGTCCCTCGAACTCCGAAAGCAGGATTGCGCAGAGTGTCTGAGGGAGCGTCTGTCATTACAGCTCGATCCAATGTTGCTCGAGGCGCTGTTAGCGGCGAGACAATCAATGTTTGAGCATGGGGACTGCAATGAGAGTGTGGGATGCGCGAAAGCGGTCCGACAGCGCTCTCTAGCGGAGGGCACAGTCCCTGGCAAGCAGCAAAAAGATCAGGAGCTGCTATTCGGCACCCGAGAACGAGAGGCTTTAGCCGTCGAGGTCAGGTTCAATCGCTTACGTTGACGCTGGTGCGCCGGAGGAAAAACCCTAGGGCCCCAGTCCTTACGAGGAGGCGCCATGGGTGTAGGTTCCTCTCGAGAGGCTGCTCGCTGGCGGTGAGAGGAGGTTGAGCGAGAACGCGCGGGCGCTTGCCGGCGTTCGACCTCTCTGGGTCTGCGGGGAATCAGCTGGCGGAAAGCGGCTGATTGCTGTTTCGCTGCCCTGAACTTCTCCACTACTGACGTGACAGCCTCACCGAACAATCCATCCCTGGAGACAGGGGCATCCATAAGGAAAGATTTATCCTTCTCCTTAATATCGGTGAGATTAAGCCAGAGGTGGCGCTCAACCGAAATCAAACCGGCCATAGTACGGCCCACTGCACGAGCGGTATGTTTGGTAGCGCGTAGCGCCAAATCCGTAGCTCTACGCAGTTCCTTAACTGCCTCCGGTGTGATGCCCTCACCTTCATCCAATTCCTTCAATAACTCCGCCTGGTAGGCCTGAAGGACCGCCATAGAGTGGAGCGACGCAGCCGCCTGACCAGCCGCCATGTAGGATTTACCCACCAAACTAGACGTGACTCGACACGCCTTCGAAGGAAGAAGGGGGCGAGACTTCCAAGCCGCGGCCGAACTAGGCGCAAGGTGTTCGGCGAGAGTCTCTTCCACCGGGGGCATCATAGTATAGCCATGGTCCGCCATATCAGAAACGGTGGCGAAATCCGCGGCCGCGGCGTTAGTAATCCGCGCCGAAAATGGCTGTTTCCAGGACCTCGAAACCTCCTGGTGGAGGTCCGGGAAAAAAGGCAAAGGCCTCCGGGGCTGTGTAGGTGTCCGACTGGTTAGAAAACGGTCGTCCAGCTTGGAAGAAGGTTGGGCCTCGGCCTTGTCAACCTCCCATTCTAGCCCCAATTTACCCACCGCACGAGAAACCACATCCAACAGCTCACTGTAGGAGGGGGAAACACGCCTCTCCTGTCCGCTAGGAGGAAGAGGGCTAGTGTCGGTCGCGAAGTCCTCAGACCCCGAGGCCGCGGTGGATAAAACATCGTCGTCATAGCGTCCACAACCGAAGGAGATGGCGGTGCATGCCTCCGGTGTGGGAAGTAAATCCTCATTAGAGAAGACGACGGGCTCAGTATAAGTTTTATTCTGCAGCAGGGTAGGGGAGAGCGAGCGATGTGGAGAATATTCCAGCGCTGCGCTGTCCACAAAATCCATGTCGCACGTGTCACCCCAGGCCCTCGCCTCGTGCGGTGCCTCGGCAGTCGCAGAGGTGACCTGACGGGGGTTAGACTCGAGGGCGACATTAGAGAAAACTTCCACCCTGGAGCGCAGTACTCTGAGCCGCAGGCCATCACAATGGGGACAGGAAGAAAGGCCGCTAAGCGCCGCCTGTGCGTGATGTAAACCAAGACATACTACGCACCTGTCATGAGTGTCCCCCGCCGTGATGTACCTGGTACATGGCTCCTTACATTTTCGAAAGCTCATCGCGTCCGCGAAGAGGAGTTAACACTGCTCGAAGAGATCGCTGGAGAACGCGAGACGATAGGGCACAGATGATTCGCTATTCCTGAAGGAATGAAATCTGAGCGAAATGGCGCGCTGCACCCAGGTATATCATGCGCGCGCATGCGCAGGGTGGTGCTATGCGCCATTTGGCCAATAGGATTGGCGGGATGGTATAGGGCTTCAGACATTCGTCACACCAGAGGTGTTCCCATACGTGGTGACGTCACCGCAGCATCGAAGTGACCTATGATAGGGAACTAAAATAATGCAGTTTGTTGAAGAGAGACTTTCAGTTTTCAAAGGTTCAGCATTCACAATGCTGTTTTGTTCATGCAGTGAAAGTCAGTGGGGTCCAAAACAAGACTGGACCCTTTTGATTTTTATCATATGGAGAAACCTACCTCCCAAAACAGCGTAGGCTCACATTTGCTTCAGTCAATGTAAAAACTAGTTTGATGCACTCCAGAGAACCATAGCTATTGATTTCTAAATGGTAAATTGATAATATAAAAAATATTGATAATTATTATTAAAGTCAATAGAGACAGAGCACATTAGGCCATGCCCACAACGCTCTCCATTGACTTTCTATTGTGGGAATGTCTATATTCTGACCTATAACTAATAACAGAGCAATGCCTAAATGCTGCTATGTGACAAGGTTTACAGTAAACAAGCTAAAAACCCAGAACTGAGTTTTTATAAGCTGTCGACCCAAAAAACAAGCATTTAGGACAAAAATAGTTGTAGATGTCGGGGTATTTCACAGTGGGGTATTTCTCACCATTCAGCTGAATCATTTCTTAAAAGGAATGTTAGGAAAAGGGGCACTGACATAGACCAATAAAATGTTTCTTAATATCTTCTCCTCTCAGATTCACATAGAGTGGTGTAATAATCCTTTGACACGGTTAAAAATAATGAATGGTCTTGTCGCAGATTATGTTTCCCTACAATAGGCGCAGTTCTCAGAGTAATATGACACTTTGCACTCTACTTTTGTGTCCTAAACGCTTGATTTTTGGCTCAACAGCTTATAACAACGTAGTTCTGTTTTTTTTAGCTTGTTTACTGTAAACCTTGTCACATAGCAGCTTTTATGCATTGCTCTGTTTTTTGTTATAAGACAGAACTGACAAGGAGGCAGCTTCCCGCAATAGTGGGTGTGGTTTTCAGATTATGACGCGTGTTGCTCTGTCTCTATAACAACTTGCACTTTAGCTTGTTCATATCTTTCTTATGAAATATACACCATCAAACTTATTTTAGCCTTTTTGGTGCAGCAAAAACAGGTGCATGTTGATTGTGACCCAGTAAATGATGGCCAGACGCCCAGCCTAATGCTCTAAATAAAAGCACCAGTTCTCCGATAGAGCTTTTTCTTCACACATTTCTCCCATATGGCCTTTCTTCAGGCTTTTACACCGATCAGACAAAAATTAAATAAATAAAAATGTTACAATAAAATGTCAAGTTTTGATTGAATAGACAGAGTGGGTGTTTTACAGCAAGGCAAAACCCTATGCTGTGTGGTTTTCTCTCTGCGCACCATCTGCAGTGGTGTGTAAGTATGACTCAGGTTCTCTCAGCAGGTGCAGGATAGGAATCGTTAGGAGGACACCTTGCTGGGGGGTGGGGGTGTTCACAGCCTGTTTATCAAGGTGTTTTTCACTGAGCCAGCCAGTGTTCCCCCTTCTGCTTCTAATGTAATCCATCCATCTTTCACTCTGTCCTTGTTTTCTATCCACCCTAATTTGCCCCTTTCTTTCTCTCCTATCCTCCGTTTTTTTTTTTTTTTGCAAGTATCACACTGTCTCTCTCTCCCTCTCTCTATGGAACATTGTTAGTCTTGTGCATTTATCTTCATTAACAGAGTAAAAGTATTAATAGATTCTGGGGCAACACATGAAGGATGTTGCAGCTACTGTACATATTGGAGGGAAGAAGGGTGATGGGGATTTATCGAGAAAATAAACGCCATAATCGAGTGGGGTAGGGGAGAACAGGGAGTGTGACAGTTTGTTTCAGTGTCTAGAACTGCTTGCTTTTTTTTTTATATGAGTCCGAAATTTCATACAACATTCCCATATTGCTATAAATTAAATTCTATCACCAAGCCTCAGATCATTTTAATTCAGTATGTTAGCAATTTCAACCTGTAGTAAATTCATAATTGGACAATGATTTTACAACACTCACTGCTCTTTCTTACCTTCTGGTTTTCTGTTTCACCACATCTTTCATTTAGGACTCTGCCTGTTTCTTTTCCTTCAGTCTTATACTCGTTTCTCTGAAAGGGTTTGGCTTGAATTCAGAGACATCAGACACTCTGTAATTGGCCTAAAAAATGAAGGAGCACTTGTGCGTATGAGATGCTGTGTTTTAAAGCCAGGCAGAAGTGACTGCCATTTATTCTCCTCCTTGCCTTCATAAGCAGATGAGAGATGTTAATTAAAATTTCTTAAATTATATATTTCTCTCACATCCAAAGGAAACTCAGGGATATGCAGTAATTGGCCAGCCCTCTAAAGCTTTGAAGTGAAATTGCTTGGGCAACGTTGGATGAAAACTGGATTATGATTCGTTGGGATATTCCTGTCTCTTTCTTTTCCCCTTTCTTCCACTTGCTCAATTTAAGTTGGCACTTGTCCCTCAACCATATTTTCTCTCTTTTTCTACTTCCCCCTTAGTGCTTTACAGAATGAGACCAAGAATTTTCCATTCTGGCAGAGGCAGAAGACATAAAATCTATTTCCCATCACTCCCGTTCAGTGATCTCTACTCTATGGCTCTGAGACATTGAGTTTGGCATGATGTGTTCCCCTTGGAGTGTACATTTGCCACACTGGTGTGAGAACTCACACCTCAGCTGTGCCACTGGGTACACATAAATGTGGGCAGCAGAGCTTATACTGTATATAGGCTTCAAAGCAGAAAATAGTTTCCCAACAACTGCAAAAGCTGCTGTATCAAAATATTTTATTGTTCTGACTGAGAGAAAATCTCATCTTAAACCAAAGTAGCCCTTTAAAGTATTAGGATTTCCAAAAATGCATTGGCAATTCATTATTCATACCTAAGGGAATATACAAACATTGTACAAATGCTCCAGCAAAATCTACTATGATTTACTCACCCTCGTGTAGTTCCAAACTGATGACTTTTTTGTGGATCACAAAAAGGGACGTTTTCAAGAATGTCTTCCCCTACTGTACCTACAATCAAAGTGGAAAGTTGGGTGGGTGCAGAGAACACCATAAAGCATCATAACATCACTCACACACTATATCCCAGTTCTTCTGAAGCCATTCAACATCTTTGTGTATTGAAAAGACTGAAATTCAAGATATTTCAGCAACTTTCATTCTGATGAATGAAACATTCTGATGAAAAATAAACGTTTTATTCCATGGAAGTCAAAGAAAACTCTCAGATAAGATTGTAAAATGTTTATTAATGTAACGCTGCTTTAGAGCAAGTAGACTTGCTTCTGCTAAATGCTCGGATCACAAAATTAAAAGTAAGCATGCTGCTGCTAGAGAGAGGAAGTTCTCCCACAGCAGATCTAGACATGTGGTGCTGGGGAGGTGGTGGGCTAAGATGAGGACACGCGTAGCACGCAGATATAGTATTCATTGCATATGCCCTGATTATATAAGTAAAACATAATGAGTATGTTAATCCGATTGGCTGGGAACACTGAACTGAATGAACTAACTAGAATGCAAATAGAGTTTCATGGCTGAACTATTCATATAATGAAAAAGTTTGACACAAATTATTCTTTTAAAATTCAGTGCAATTAGTTTTTCACAACACATATATGTTTTAGAACAGCTTACAGCAAATGTTTGTTTGACTGTCACAAATCAAGTGATCAGTGTATCAGTATAATTAATATCTATATGGCAGTAATATACAGATACATATTATGAATGACAATGAATGTGTTTGGGCAGAAATTACAAAGTGTGCTCGTAATGATGTCAATACAGGGATAGTATTACAATATAAAGATAATATTTAACAGTTTTGAAAGTAGATTCAAAGATATCTGACATCTTTGCTATTGTTGGTGTCGCAAGAAATCTCCGCAAAGGATGGATTTAAACTGAAGCTGGCGCAAAGGCCTTCAAGTATCCAGTAACCAAAAATATTAAAGTCTGACATTTCTCATACTACACACATAGGCCAAACTGATGGGTGCTCTGAGGACACAGACAGAATTGTGTCCTCAGTGCATGTCCATGTCTGGCTTCAGATGTGAAGGGATGTAATGATTCATACACACTTTGGCTGGTGATGAGCAGATGAGACAGGAGAGTGTGTGTGGGGGGTTGTTATGTGATGTTGACAGCCTGAATCACCTCATCATGTTCTGTAAGGCCTTCATACACAGGTAACAGGAAGTGACTGAGACAGAGGGAGGATGAAGTATTATCCTGTAAAGGCACCTGGGAAAATCTTTCTCTCTCTCAGTTACTGCAATGTGGCCGCTATCTCTCACCCACGCACTCTTATGGAGCTCTAAGCATCTGGGGACTTATTTGCATTTTTTCAATCGAATCTGAATATCTCTTATTAGAATCTATATTCACAGGCACCGGTGGTACTTCTTTTCAGTAATGGCTTTCCTTGTGTGTTTTTTCTTTAATAGAGTATGACAGAGGCGGCTAGAGGTTCACTATTGGATCTGAGAGGTGATCAGATGTCAGGCACAACACGTGAAGGGCAAAAGGAGCACAATTAAGGAAAACATCTTGCCTTAGAAATAAACTCCAGTTAAAAATGGACATTCTGCCTTTGTTCCGCAATCCCGAGTGATCTTTTGACAGAAAGTGCCATGTTTCTTACTTTACAATTCCAGTAATTGGTTGTGTACCAATCTTTGAATTTAAGCATCGGACCTTATCATGTAAAACCCCCAATTTCCATTGAAGTCGCAAGTGTCTGATGAAATTGACTTCTAAAATGGAAATCTGAGCTTGGAAGAGAAAAAGATGAGGCAGCTTTCAAATGTTGTGCAACATAAGATGAATATCTCAAACTCGAAAGCATTTAATAGCCTTTACGCTGGCAGAGTAAACGGCAGTATTAAATTCCAGGGTCTTGGCAGCTGTTTCCGCACCGTCTCTGAACTGTCATGGTGACCTCGCAGGATACTCCCTGTTCCTGTTTCGTGACTCAGTCGGACACTCTATTCACATTACGTTTATGGCAGGCTATGTAATAGTCCTGTTAACGACGAGATGGAAGGGGTGTTGTTTATGAAACGCAACTTTCTGCAAAGTGCTCAGATCAACACTCACAGATTACTCTCACATAAAGTCTACAAACTGCCTGTTAGTCTGTCTGGAATCAAATTCACCTCTGGAACCAGGATCAAAGGTGAATTATTACAACACTCGAGAGCTTCATAATCCAGGCACCAAGAGAAAAAGAACTCCGCTGAAAAATATTTAGTTAAATGATGTAATCCATCACTGTGTGGATTTCCAATTTTGACATCTTGCATTTGGTGCATCTTGCGCCTAACAAAACAAAGCCACACAGACATGAACAATAAAAAAAAGTTGATTAAAAAGCTTTTAAAAGAGAAAAAAAAAACTATGTTTATAGCTATCACAAATGAGAATGCCAAGGACGTGTTGCAAAATAATTTCCTCTAAAAAGAAACAAACCGACAAATAAAAAAAGTATCACAATTCTAGGAATATTTACAATATGCATTGCTTTTGCAATTAAATACAGCTTTTGCAACTGTGTCATCATTTTGAGTACACCGAGATTCTCATAGTTTTTGTGCCAGATAAAACTCCACTGAAGGTAATTTACATAATCTGAAAGTTATATTTCCAAAATGACATTGCTTCCTTAAATAGCTGCAGTGCAGTTAGCTGTGTTGCATTAGCAGCTTGTAATGGTTTTTAAATTATTAGTATCAGCTTGGAAAACCACATTTTCAAAGAAGCTTCCCCAGCACGATAAATACTGAATGTGACATTTTCACAGTCACTGTAGCAACCGTTCTATTGCAAAACTCTTACTCAGCACAAATGCTAATTACAAGTAATTGACTTTTTCCCTGTTTTTTTTTTTTATATTAATTATTTAAAAGCATTAAAGGGATGGTTTACCTTAAAAATATTTTTTTTTCATCATTTACTTACCCCATGTTGCTCCAAATGTTTCTTTCTCATGTTCAACACAGAAAATTATATTTTAAAGAATGCTGGTTATCAAACAGCTGATGGTCCCCATTGACTAGTATTTCTTTCCCTACCATGAAAGTCAATAAAGGACCAATTACTGATTATTTCTTTAAAAAAAATCGTATTTTGTGTTTTACATAAGAAAGAAACTTACAAAGGTTTTAAACTAAATGATGGTGAGTTGATGAATTTTAAAGATGAACTATTCCCTTAAATTTCACATTATTGACAAACTATTGTTCTCAGACATCAAGCTATGTTTCAGTGCTCTGAACAGGTGCGTCTGTAGTTTATACCTGTTTATATTCCACTCTTCAGTTTCAGAGTGTCTGCAGAGTGCTGGTGTGGGCGTCCAGAGATGCGTGGGACGACTAGGGAGAAGAGGCCGGACGCTGAAGCTGTCAGAGCTTCAATAGACGAGAAAGTGAAGCACTGCTCATCATGTATTGACTCACAGATCATTGAGGTAGCTTGGAACAATATGAGTGCGTCAGGAAACAATGAGGACTGAATCATCATTCACCCCAGAAGAAGCAGCGGTAGAGAAAGCAAGAGAAGTGGATAAGGAGAAAAGACACCAGAGGAAAAACATAAGTGATAATTGAGACGCCAGGTGAATTTGCCCAGTCACTTTGAATTATTCATGCCTGAGTCAGAGTAAAAAAAGCTGGCAGGAGAGAGAGAGAGAGACGCACACACAGAGATGGAGAGAGAGACTGCAGAATCAAAGATAGAGAGCAAATAAATGTCTAACCTCACTCTGGGGATTCAGGCCTGAGCTTCCTGTAAATTTACTCAACACTGGGCATGCTTCTTTGAACTTTACATCTCTTGTTGTGGGAATAAAACTTGTATTTCCGCTGTATTTATGCCACATTTCTTAAACAGATTGTGATGATGCAAAGCTTCTTTATTACAAGAAATCTAAAAGCCACCCTCAAGTGTTTTCAGAGATACTCCAGAGCACATCATACGCAAAATAGGCTCAAAACACCCGCTTTTACAGCACTCGCGAAACAATGAATTCAGCGTCCAAGGAACCAACTACTTATCAGCTAAGCTTGAGGCTAAAAGACACTCCAGCAGAAAGAAAGTCTCCATCTACCATGAGAAATTAATGAAACTTTATAACAAGAGACATTATGACTGCTCTCGTGGAGAATAATACAGTAATACTAAAATAAAAAAGAATGTTAAAAAAGAACACAAGTGCACAATAGTTTAAGAATTTAAAAGTTATAAAAGATACACACACAAACACAGATCACTTTCAAACATGAATCATTAGTCAAACATAATGAAGAGTGTAACAATAAAGAGTTTAATTTTCAGATTTCTCGCTGGAATCGGCCTTTAAAATAACTGCACAAGCACAGTGCTGTCACAGTTTGTACAGAATAATTTTACCTCACACTGTCTCTCTCTATCATAATAGTTCGTCCTTTGCCATTTTCATTCCTACTGTGTTTCTACCATTTGTATAGCCCCTGTATCACTACGACATCATTTGCTTCTGAAAAATCTCAATTATAAATGACTTTGCATCGTGCCAGGCTAATGCCTTTACATAATGCCCTTCAAATGTTTTTAATTAAACCAAAAATAAAGGATAAATTGGGGGTGGTTGACATTCAGCAAATGGCGGATAGTTTTAGACTGTTTGAGAACATCCTGCATCTATTAATAGCTGAGCACCATGGCGGTGTTTACAAGTGGCATTTAGTCATGCTTGTACTCGATTAGACAGATGTGAACTTCTCGTCTAAACCCACATTACAGCCAAGGCCCTGCACAATCGCGACAAATTACATCCGCACTCCCACGAACGATCTGACGCTCCGCACTATTGTGAAGATTAATCTCCCTCGGTAATGCTGACCAGACTCGCAATAGTCTGGCTTTCCCGCCACTTCCACACTCTTCAGTCCAGCTTGTGTCATGCTTGAGAGTGCATGTTGTTAAAGCTTTTAAACAAAGATGTTCTGTTGCCTTATTTATCCCTAGCTTAGTGTTCTAGGGGGAGGGGGAACTAAAGAACACATTTCTATTAAATGCCTGTCTCCATTCACCTTAATTTACATTCAAGCATTTGGCAGATGTTTTAGCCAAAGTGACTAAGAGTGCATTCAAGGGGTATTTTAGCAATACGAGTGTTCCCTGAGAATCGAAACCGTGACCTTGGCATTGCTAGCAAAATGCATTACCAGCTATTGTAATACAAGGATTTCAAGGAGATCCTGGTCACCAAATATGTACCCATCAATACCATTCACTCTTAATGGTTAATTAAAGTGATAAGAAATCACTAAAATAAACGAAGGCTGATGGGGCAATGTAAAAACAGACTGTAGAGATTGACAAGTGACAGACACTACAAAGAATGAATGCTTTTTGTTTGCTAGAATCAATTAACCGAATAGATTCACCTTGCAACTTACTCTAGCCAAGAACCACCAAACAGAAAGAGACTTTCTGGATGATATGTAAAGCAACCAAACAGTTTGATTTGTTTTTGTGGTTGCTGTTGTTGTTCTCCATTTTAGAAGATATCTAGCGCAATGTCACGATTGTATCGGGAAGAAAGATTTACCTATGTTTTGTTTAAGTGATCATTCACCCAAAAATGAAAATTAGCCCATGAATTAAAGCATCCTAGGTTCAAATGACTTTCTTCTTTCATACAAATATAATAATCAAAAATGTCCTGGCTTTTCCAAGCTGTATAATGGCAGTGAATGGTGGTCGAGATTTTGAAATGGAAACATTCATCATAAAAAGGACTCACGGCTCAGGGGGGTTAATAAAGGCTCTCTGAAGTGAATCGATGTGTCGGTGTAAAAAAAATATCCATATTTCAAACGATTGAACTCGCATTGACTAAAGAGTTTTACACAAACAAAATCAAATTAAACCCTGAGGCTCGTGATTATACATAGATGTGTAAAGACACAAAACGATTGGTCTGTGCAAGAAACTGAAGAGTTTTTATGTAATATATAATTTTTTTAATCTGATTCAAGCAATGTCCAAACTGTTAGAAATCTCCTGAGTGTGTTGTCCTGTGCGTGTTCTCAGCAACAGGTGTGTGAGGCATCTTCTTCTTCTTCTTGCTTTATGGCGGATCGCAGACTTATAAGTGCATTACTGCCACCTATTTCTCAAGTCGACCATTGACAATCTATCTACAATCTCAATTGGTGTCAATGGTCCACTTGAGAGATAGGTGGTGGTAATGCACTTATAAGTCTGCATTTACATTTTAAAACTTATGGGAAGCTAAGGGAAGTTGTGGCCTAATGGTTAGAGAGTCGGACTCCCAATCGAAAGGTTGTGAGTTCGAGTCCCGGGCCGGAAGGAATTGTGGGTGGGGGAGTGCATGTACAGTTCTCTCTCCACCTTCAATACCAAGGTGCCCTTGAGCAAGCCGCTGCATAAATCACTGCTCTGTGTGTGTGTTCACTGCTCTGTGTGTGTGCACTTCGGATGGGTTAAATGCAGAGCACAAATTCTGAGTATGGGTCACCATACTTGGCTGAATGTCACGTCACTTCACTCACTTCAAACTTATACTTTTACAAATCTTTATTTCTTTCCAGAGTAAAGCCAGATTTTTGCTCCAAAGTTCTAATCATTTCATTCCATTCATTTTCCTTAACAAAATAAATATCTTAATAGAAAAATGTATTAATTTGTTTCAAATCAAGAAACAGGTTTGTGTTGCATGATATTAATATTATTTTTTTTCTCTTAAAAATGCACATTTGATAGTAAAATTAACTTGAGTTGGGATGCAGAGGTAAATTCATGTTCATTATAAAAAATCAGTAACATCTGTAAAAAATTGTAGCAACCTCGTTTTTATATGGTGACATTTAATTATTCTGATTGTTTGAGTTTTATTAAATTTAACTATTGGCCTTCCATAGAAGCATACATTTGTATCATGATAGCAGTAAAAATCACACATATAGCACCTCAGTACCATGGTAAAATATAACTAGAAGGATTTTAGGTATTTGTATGAAAAACAGTGGTATACTGTAAATACATTTACTTTAAATGGACAAATGCTAGCTTAATCACAAAAATACTGTACTTATAATCCATAACTCATTTAATACATTTAATACATAATACACTCTTCACATTATTTAATGGTGGACAGTTATATTGGGATAATTATCGTTATCGACTTATCACCTAAATCTACTTGAGGGTAGGTAAATTATATGATCATTTTCATTTTGGGGTGAACTATCCCTTTAGCAATCACAGAAATGAACACTATTTTCATTTTAAGCCTTTATTTAACAAATTAAACAACACTGTATTCATCATAGCAGACTCTGAGCCAACAGAAGAGTTAGGACAGAAGAATAATTTCAAGTGAAACCTTAAGCTCAGCTCTTTCTGCTGAGAAAGAAACTGATTTATTGGGTGTCTGATTGAACCATTCCTACAGATGAGCAATAAATGTATCATAAAGTAACAGCTGTGTCATAATGGCCAATATAGCAAGTGTCCATTTTGTCATCTGATGCTCTCTGATGACAAAGTACAGATATTTTTCAAAGACACTTTGATACTGATGATGAATTAAGGGACAGCGGATGAGAGAGATGCTGCAAAACTTCCACTTGTTATTCCAATTGCAAATTGATCTGTGATGACTAAAAATCTCTAAAACACTATGAAGTCTGCATGCATCCACTTTAAGTCAAGCATGGCAGACTTAAATGACCTGGAGGCAACAGGCCAGCCACAACAAAAAGAGATGTTTTTATGACTATATACAGTTATTGATGCATGGACAGACCTTTCTGGAGTTGAGTGACTCATCTCTCCTTCAAACCTAGCAGACTGCTCTATAAGTTTAGTGATGAAGCCAAAAATTATAATTTTTTCTTAAGAACTGCAATTTACTCTGTCAAGATAAGAGACTAGAAACATCAGAAGTTGGTTTTGATGTAGGGGCCAGATGTTATTTAAATATGTAATGATGACTAATCATGCACGTCCTGATTTTGCTGAGTTAGATGTGTTCCTAGGTCAACATATTTTGTTGACCCTGGAACAACATTTTACTCCAAAAATGTGTTCTTGACCATATCCCTACACCTAAACCTAACCTTAACCATGAGTAATCCCTAAAATCAGAGGAAATGATAGATGAATGACACTGATGTACAAGCACCAAACAGTGATTTTAAGCGTAAACTTCACAAAATCTATAAACTGGTTCTTCAAATCTGATTGGTTAATCACAATGTTGTTCCACGGACAACAAAAATGTTGTCCCAGAAGCATGTCTCACTTGGTAAAATCAGGTTCTGCGACTAATCATACAGTTAATGATTAGAACATTTTATTTCAGATGGACAGGGAAAACAAAGTAATTGACGCAACTTGCTGCCTGTCAAAACTAGAAACAAGGCAGAATAAACTAGTCAGCCAAAAGACAAAACATAGTAACTATGCCGACACAAAAACAGAAGGAAAGACTTTTCACATATTCTAAGCATTGTTGAGCCAAACCAGTAAGTCACAGGCCATTTAGTCAAAGAGATCTGATTTGCTCCTAACTCAAATAATTTTGAGAAAAGATTCATTGATGTTTGCTAACTTGTGTTTATTTCATGATGACTTCAGTCCACCTTTTACTGTCTGAAAGTCGCCTGTGAGCTGGCCGTTTGAGAAACAGACCTGCTTTAAAGTGTGCAGAATAACTCATCCAACATTTCCGTCACACAGTCTTACTTTGTTTCTCGCTTTCTTTTTTGTCTGGTATCTCTTGATCTGTTTGTCTGCCTCAGATGTGCTGCATTTGGATACCTTAGATACCAAAACATCACAGAAGTGTTGAGTTATCACACCATCTTCTCCCCATTTTGCTCTCACACACACAATCAGTGACATTCAAAACACACACACACACACACACATCTCCACCCACGGGATTGAACTGGTTCTTCCTCTCTTCTGTCTCTATCAGTATTTTGCTGAGGCTTTTTGGAGGGGATAAAAGACTTCTCTCTTTAGATTCACGCTGATAACAGAGACATCATACACGCTAAAGAAGGCAAAGGGCTGAGCTATTTCCCCATCTATAAGATTAAGAGTGAAATTTATCTTTTATACTTACTTTTTATACGTCAATTCTTTCTTTTTAGTTCCTCACAAGAAATTTAAATGGAGAGAGTCCAAGGATTAGGATTAGGATATGAAGATGCTAGTAAACCCAGAGCGTAACAATCTCACTAAATTACCTTGCCCAGTGTTATTTGAGCCCGCTTCCTTCAAAGACTTTAGATTTAAAGCATCTAATATCATTTTATTATTTAGAATACCAGACATTTACTAAAACCTGAGGTTACAGTTTAGTCGTTCCCCTGTGGTTACCATCAAGAAGTTACATTTCATTTCATACAACAAAAATATGACATTTTTAGCCTATTTATTACTTATTACTAAGTATTATTGTATCTTTCATGTCTGTACTATTAAAAAACATAAGAAATAAGAAAATACTCAAAGTATCTCTGTTGGACATGAAAAAGTGGTTTCGAGACTCCCTGTACTTTAGCAACGGTGGTATTTTGGTGGAAACTATAGTTCAAGCACTACGTTTCTCTGAGGAACATTTTGAAAGAATGCTAGTGCAGCATGATTGTGAAGTTAATCAGCATGCAATAGCATTTCAGTCATTCATCAGCTTCAGAGACTGAATGACCACAGATTTATCATGAGTCTCTAATTCGAGGTCTGGGGGCCAACGAGTGAGAGAGATGTAGTCATGACAGACCTCCACCCATTCGAAAAACATTTGCTCTCCATAGTTAAGTCATTTTGAAAGAGTACTATCAAATGTGATGGATGAATTTCAAATTGGTGTTCACATATGCTCAACTGAGACTTAAACCACCATCAACTAGAAGGAGTCATGGAACGAAAGAATGATTTTCAAATCACACATGGACACGCATGAAAACTTTCAACTGAGCTGCACACACATCCACACAAATTTCATTTATATTAAAGTCAGCGAAGCACATTTAGGACTCCAGCCTAATTACAAGCTTGTCTGGGTAAACAGTAACAGCGAATGTAAATGAAAAGCATATTGCCCCCCTCTTTTCTAATGAGATCCTGACCCAGAGGTCAAGCTAATTATAAATATTTCTCAAACTGAGTTATTTTGCATGCTTACATAAAGGAAGAGGGGATTACGTTAGAATACCTCCTGTCATATGTTTGGGCAATGATGAATAGAGTAGAGACAGAAAAAGAGAAGAGATGAGACAGACAAAAGGAGAGATAAGGTACTGGGAGAGACATAAAGACAGAACTGGGCCAGCTAGGTCGGGCTGAGCTGTGCAGACACATGGGGAAACAGGAGAGGAGGGTTGTCCGTGTTTGTCAGGGAGGTCAGGGAGACCTTTGTGGAAAGTAATTGCTTGGGAAAGCAGGAGGAGGTTAAACACACGCACTGCCATGATAGAAACTACTCCTAAATCTACAACATAAACCTAAAATATCCACTAGGACAGATAGGATGGGACTAAACTAACCAAACATTTTAGAATGTTCTCTTTTAAAGCAGAAAACACACAAAAAAGGGACGTATATTCTGGCTTGTCCTATAAAAGTAAAAAAAAAAAAAAAAAAAAAAACATATCGAACCCCTGACAAACATCTTTCCAATGCTATTTTTAAACAGTAACAAAATGGTCCTCTAAACGAAAATGTGCAATCAAATAATCACATACTTTACAAGGTACTGCTTTCTCAAGCCTTTATTCAGTATGCTGTTATAAGTCATGGGAACATAAATGTCCGGTGAATGATCTATGTACCACAGATGAACACAACTCTAGGAAGTGTCATGAAACATGAACTTTTCAGTAAAAACGATCTGACTGGGCTGCTATCTTTGTGTATGAGAAATCAAATTGGCAACTGGCGTGAGGCCAATACTTGGTGAAAGCAGGAATTTAAAATAGTTGATGTTTCCTCTGTGCTCTCTTTCTAAGATTGTTTTGCCTCCTTTATCCTGAGCTTATGAGCAGGATATTTTATTAAATGCTTTTTTTCTTTCTTTTTTTTAGAAACATTAATTAAATTATCACAATTGTATGCCCTCTTCTTAAGGAACAAGGAACTTTAGTTGTCATCTGACAATCAGCAGTTGACTGATTGTGACCTTGTCTGTTGTGGCAACGTCATTTCTAAACCAAAGGTAAATCAAGCTGGTACTTTCTAGGTGCTTCCACAGCAGATTTCTGCGAGGATGCCGAATAAAATTTGATTGATTGACTGGCCTCTTGAATACTTGATTTATTGAGGCTGCGCTGAAGAGCTGCACATTTTTATGTTGTGGAAGCATCTTGCTATTGCTTCGAGGTAAACAGCCAAGACAGATTCAATTACACCAGGCCCATTTTAAACTTCTTAACACTGCATATCCATACAATCAATGCTAATCACAAAGCAATTTGACTCCAAGATCATGGTCAGGGGTTGTCCCTCTGGAAACATCTCTAGAGAGTTCATATTGATATATTTGTCTGCAAACTTATTTTGGGAGAGTTTAAGTGCCTACCAGGTATGACTGAACACAGATGTGTTGCTAGATTAATAAGATGGGGGTTTCAAATGCAGATTCTTAAACTTCCACATGTTCTTAAACTTTCACAATCTTGAACATGTGATTACGTCCTTACCCAAAATGGCCAATCCAGGACCAACAATGATTATCCTACACCAAAACACCACCATATAACTAATCACAATATAGTTATTTTTGCTTTAAACAATCTCTTTATAAAATAAAAATGTTCTCAATATCACACAAAAAAAGAAGAAGAAACAAAATAAATGAATGATTAACTTGAACAACAGACAGCAGGAATATAAGACTGTCACTTTAAGAGCTGCCCAGATTCCATATACTGTTACCTGTGTTTTCTTTCTCAGCTGTTTGCTTTCACTTATTACCTTAAGTACTGTGTTTACAAGAATATTTGCAAAGATGGACATTTTTTGAGTGTGTATATTTAACCGATAGCATCTCTACATGCACACCTCTCTAGAAATATAGAAAAATTAGTTCTTTTTAGCTGTTGATTGTGTCTCAACAGCCTGAAATCGCTGAAATGATACATTTTCGTGACCGTGTAATACAGCACCGTAACATGGGCGTGGAACCATGATAGAAACAATAATCCAAAATCTCTACCAGTTGACAAATTTCAGCTGGTTAATTGTGTCTAGCAGTATATCCTCAACCCCTATTAGGCAACATAGTATATTTGTTTGTGGATGAGGGCATGGTAGAACAAAGATGACTTTTGTCTCTACCTGTCTGTGTCACTATTAATGAGAGACAGCCACCCATCCTGAAACTGTCTCTTTAAGCAAACCGCCCCTCGGGTCCCGCTCATTTCACATGCTGTATTTGCAGAGTGCCAAGAGACTGGAAAATACACAGAGATAAAGCAAAACCGCAGTGATGTCAGAAAGAAGAATGGGGGGGGGGGGGGGCACTGACGGAGGGGAAAAGAGCTTTGAGATGAAGAGCAATTGAGCAATTGAGCAAGTAAATGAAGAAAAAACAGGATAAGAGATATAAGATAGAGAATGTCTTTCCGTTTGCGTTAGTTTTACACCTTCAGCAAACGTCAAACACTCCCAGCACACGGACGGCAAGAAACTGAACGCTAAACCAATAAAAGTGGTACAATCCTAATCCCCTAAAAGTGATTGTGTACATGAGGATGTGTGTTATAGGGAGAGAGAGAGAGAGAGAGAGAGATGGGTGGGGGGGGGGGGTAACTGTGTGTGTGTGTGTGAGTGTGTGAATTTGGCAGTGATAACTGACTCGGAACACACGACTGCGATGTTCTTCCTGATGTGACTGAAAACTGTCACCGTTGGCACCCAAAGCGCTCTTTCTCTCGCTCTCTCTCTCTCTCTCTCCTCCACTCTACCCATCAAGGACAGACACGGCAGAGTGAAGGAAGGACAGTAGTGTTAACTCTCTCATCCTCCTCTTTTTCTCTCCCTCCATCTTTCTGTTTTCTCTTCTCCATTTTTCTCATTCATCATTCTTGTTCTTCTCCCACACTCTTTTACACTCACTCGCTTTCTTTCCCTCACTCAGTTGCGCTCACTCTCCCTCCCTCCCTTGTTCTCTCATGAATGTCACCTTTATTGGTGGTAGCCGCTGGATTTGCGCACACACCCACATACACACACGCTCGCTGGCTTCTGTGGGGGGGTGGGGGTGGAGGGTAATGTAGGGCTGTGGGGAGAGATAGCGCGTGCCAGAAGAGGCAGAAGGAAAATTTCTCGGAGTCCATTCTTCTTTTGCCGGCTCCCGTCCTGCGACTCAGGGCTTTGTCTGTCCCAGCAGCTGAAGCAGAAGTGCCTCTGGACATAGGAGCACTGGATTACCGCTCCAGATTATAATTTTTTTTTTCCTCCAGCACAACTAAAGTTAGCCCTAGGGACTGCAGGCTGACCATCTGCCCGGTTCTGACAGGATCTGATTTGAGTCGAATAATTCTGCTGCCAGTAAGTGAAGAACTTTCCACGAAGTCCAGCCATGTGTGGGTGAGAAAGCTCTTCATCTATGTGTGCTAAACTTTAGCTTTGTCAGTGTTTTTGTCTTCAGGAACAAGGCACAAGGGGAGGGGAAGGGAGAAGAGAGAAGGGGGGGGGGGGCAAATATGTCGGCAATGTCGCAACGATGACTTTGTCAGCCTCTTTCTGTATCTTTTTGTGGAAACGTGACTGCGTCAATTTACATTTTTTACGGATTTGTTGTGGTGTCAATATGTATTTAGCGAAACAAACATAATGAAGGACAAACCATGGACAGGTTGTGAGTGGA
Source organism: Carassius gibelio (assembly GCF_023724105.1). Lineage (NCBI taxonomy): Eukaryota > Metazoa > Chordata > Actinopteri > Cypriniformes > Cyprinidae > Carassius > Carassius gibelio. Next base: position 12,372,299 of record NC_068405.1, on the reverse strand, counting down.
CCAGAACTTAACCTCTTCCCTTACTGGAGGGTAACACACGGACACGTGAGGAACCTACTTGAATTCTCGGTTCGCCGCGCAAGGTTTGACCCTTGACTTTTATCTCTTTGTGCTGCTGGTAAAAAGACAATCATCCAGAGAGGGTCTCTTAGGCAAACAGAGACCCCCCTCCCAAAGGTGAGAGGGGGGGGAAGATGGCAGCTCTTGCCAGTTCTCTCATCAGACAAAAACGGGCAGTCAAGGAGGACCAATCCAACCGGCCAGTAGCCAGCAAACGCAAGCCGTGCCCCAAGAGCAACAAGTCTCTTTGCCAGAAACAAATTCTCGTTCTCATATCAAAAGTACGGTTATGTGGCGGCCGCAGAGGAAGAACAGACAAAAGACCAGGTAGGTTTGTTTATAACTCTTTCTTTTTTAACCACATTTAACTGGTTATCCACCAACTAAGGAAAAACTGTATTCTTGCAAAAAAAGCAGAATGAAAAAAAGTTTGAGCAACATTTCCAAACTGATGTCATTCTTCTTTGCTACTGTACTCCACTGACACTTCACAGTCAAACTGTCTGTGGTACAAATGTAAGGATACAAAGCTGAAATACATTCTGGTCTGAAATACAGTTGCCTCTGTGAAGCGATGCTCCATAGGTCACATAAAGGAGAGAACCACTAAGCTCATTAAGTTGCAGTTTTAGGGGATTTATTCAGACATTTATAAGGCCGGAAAGGGTTTGACTGCTATTTTATGACACGAACAGAGCCCGGAAGAGGCATGTCCTTTAGGTATGATTTACAGTCTTTCAAAGCGTCCCACATACATAGGCTATTCTGGGTTGCATGAAGACCTGCCCTTAGGATGCTAATTACTACCCCAAGACACATTATCTCTTCTATGTTCACACATGGGCAAGCATGTTTGCATATTAATACTTGATTTCGACTGTGTTTCATAAAAGATTGTTACTCAGTGATGCCATGAAATTGGAAGTTGGACTCCGGCCATGTTTTAGTTCCGGTAACCTTGCCACTGGCCAAACAGAAAAAAAAACAGAATGCTCTCTGGTTACAGCACTGATACTGAGACAGAAGCTCTGCTATTGTTATGCCAACCTACAGGGCAAAAATGCAAAACACCAGTGTCCACAACTCTGACTAGCGGTTTTATTGAAACAAAAACATCTCTGTTTGGTGTCGCTGCCGCTGGTTGGGAGTTTTGTAATATCTTGGGGACAAAACGCTTATGACATTGTGCAGTTGACGCCATAGCCTAAGATTGAATAACTGCATACTGAATAAAATAACTGTCAATGTAAAACAAAACGAGTGAAAGACAAGATAAAGAGATAAGGCAGTGAGTGAGTGTGTGAGCGTTTGAGAGTGAAAGAGAGAGAGAGTGGGTGTTTTGTACGTAAACCAAAATGATTATAGTCAGGGATATTAATCTGCCTCTTTATCCGCCTCTCTCACCAGTGAACATGAAACACGCCACACTGCAATCATCAGAAAAATAATATGGGTATAAACAGAAATGAATGTGAAGGGGAGAATGTGTGCATGGATTTTTATGATACTGAGGTAACGCTGATAGCCCGTCTTTCTCCTGGGACCATATTCTGTAATATTTACATTCCTTTGATATCAACTGAACACATTATCACATTACGCACCAGTACCGCTAGCATAATGTGATTTAGAAACATACTGAAATGCAAATATATTTCTGCACATGCAAACACACAAAAACCGGCTCAGGAAACGACATAATATTGCATTGCTAGCATATACACTAGGTGATATTTTTAGGTGAACTCTAATATATTCTTGCTGCATTGACTTGAATCCTCATGCTGGTCTAGACAAGCTTATTTGAGTTGCTGATTTAGTGCTTGTCTAAGTTTGGATGGTTAATATGGCCTGTTAGACCTTACTAGTACTTTCCAGCAGGGAAGTCCTATTGAATACCTCAATCTGTGACATGCGAGTTGTGCTTCAAAATTCAATCCATAGCACTATGTGTGAACTGAAGCGGCCAAAAATTGACAAATTAGTGGGCGTCACCAAGCCACAGCAGTGTGGGACCATGGGATCACTGCTGCATTTTCAGGTCAGTGATCCATATACATCCATCATTACAATGTCAAGCCCCTGCTGCACCCTCAACACCCTTCACACATCTGTCTCACACATGCCTGTCTCTAGTTTAGGATGGGTTCCCTTTCTGCTCTAAGATGGCGTCATGGTCTCACACTCTCTGAGGTCGGCGCTGAGTCTACTGGTCTCTCAATCAATGCAGCTCATTAATGTATACTGATTAATCAACGATCGCCCTCTCCGTTTGCCCAGAGCCCAGTTTCACGCAAAGTGGAGATGGTATAGAAACATAACCCCTCCCACACACACTGTTCTCTTAATAGCAGAGGGTGTTTTACACCTTTACAGTTTTATGGAACACTTCTGTGAGTTTGGCTTTATTCAACAACAAATCTCCTTATAGAGGAGAACAGGGACTGAGCAGGAGAGAACTGATTATTATCAGCAAAGGAGTGAGAAAACCCCTAACATAGGCTACGTTCCAATTTCCCTTTACAATATACAACACTTACAGGAGTGGATTGAATACTGTCTATATGAATGAATAATCAATGTCAAGTCAATAACTGGAAGAAACACCCGAAATCAGGTGTTTAATATTTAATACAAGTAAAGATTAAAGAAAAGATCCTTCCTAACTCTAGAAACTCTTTCCACAATTATCACGACAGTATAATAAATTAATGCAACTAAGGCACATGTTCACCTGTCAAATTCTAATGAACTGACTTTGGCTTTGAATGTTTTATTTTTTAACAAGATAACAGTGGAAAACAGCATCTGGAGATGAACCTTCATATGACACTTCATTAACATAACACATCTCCAGAGCCCCACTTCACCACTGTCATTAATAAACAAACTGTGTGTGAAACCATATTTAATCACAGTAAAACTGACAGAGAACCATGCACATTTATGCTGCTGGATAAACATAGCTTTACGAGTTTTAGTGCACTCCGATAGGGAGGGAAGTTAACCACTGCCACCAGCCAATAATAAGAATTTATTATTTATTATTATTATTTGTTTTGTGGGTGAACAAGTTCTGTGGTGGGAAACATTTAGACTGGCCTCGGAAAAAAATGCTGTCACTACGTAGTATACTTGTTTATATGTCTACATTTTGATTAGATCTTAGACCAGCTCAGGAAATGTTCAGGGTGCAATCAGCTTATAATGTAGGTTTTCTTTTGAAGATAATCCACTAATATGAGATTACAGCTTGCAACATTTAGTGATTTCTGCTAAACACAGAGAGCCTTGTTTGAACCTGGGGGAGAAAAAATAAATGACTGGTAAACATACTATCTTAGCTAAAAGAAATGTTTATTTCCCGTCCTGCATACAACCTTCAAAATATAATCAAATTAAAAAGAAGATAAAGAGATAGGAGATATCTGCAGATGTGTAGCAAGGGGAATGCAGTAGTTCTGCTCTGGGTTCGGACTAAAGGAGTCGCTCAGGGCACGAGGACGTGGCACTGGAGGAGGACAGCATTAAGCTGACCGCTGAAGATGGGCTGTCTATCTTGCTTACTCAACAACACCTGATCACACTGCACAGTGTTAGGTAGCCTCTCATTTGAGTACTGAGAGTGCCAGGGGTCAGAAAGGAAGAGTGAGTGAAAGAGAGAGGGGGGAAGAGATCGTAATGCAGAGGAAGGAAGTAGAGGAGAGATGGAAGAGGGAGGAAAGGAGAAAATGGAGGAGAGACAGGTGGAAAGACAAAAAGTGAGTCACTGCAAAAGACAGAAGAACATGCAGAGGCAATTCAGAGGAAGAGAGAAAATCACTGATGACAGAGAGGATGTTAAATTAATATTGGCAGCCCTTACTTTCACTGCATTAAGGTTTGTTTTGTTTTCTTATGTTTTCTTAGGTATTTTATCTGCTATCCATAGCTACAAGCAAGAACAGCAAAGGACAGTAGATCAACAGCTAAATGTAAAATTTTATTTAGATTTTTTTTTTTTTATTGTAAATATTTATCTACACATTTGCGACACATTTTTATACAGAGAGCCTTGTGTTTATATCAATTATATTATATATATATATATTATATTGATATAGATATTGATTATCAAAATGCTGGTACAGTAATTGAAACTGAATTTTGTTTGTTCTCTCTCTGATCTCACAACACAGCACCTCCCTTAAGTAATTAATGAATTAAGATGTAATGATTTTGTTAGTCAACAAATGAACCAAAGATGTACTGTGTGGTTAGGTCCCTCTGGACGATCCTAGAAGCAGGAGCGAATAAATATACTGGACGAAAGAAGTAAATATGACAGAAATGAAAGACACAAAAGGCATCAAGTTACTGAACGGTTAACACTATTGATCTCCATGTCAAAACCGGTGGGACAATTGAAACCCGAAAGAGTCTAATAATGTGGCAGGAAAGAGAACCCACATGTGACTAATGGCCCCTACTGTGCATGTTTTATTGGTGTTAACATTAGCTGAGGCTTTCTCAGAGCTTACAGCATCAATCTGCTCTATCCTCCACTAGCAGTCTTCCAAAATGAACTGAGAGGTTGGAGTTTCCCCTTTAGAGGCTATTAATTTAATAATTAGTGCATTCTGCATTTGACAGGTTGCATGTGGGTCACATCTAGAAATTCACATTTTGTCTCAGTTTTAAAATACATAAACTGTATGTAAAAAAAACCTGAAAAAGTAATAGTAAATTCACAGACATTCCTATGACCCTAAAAATTTAGAAACACAAAATGCAACGCGTTATTCAAAATACGGGTGAAACACCAGTGACTAAACAATGTGGATAATTAACACAGTACACTGTGCCCTATTTTTATGGACTTGGAGTGTAACATCTACAATGACACTGACACTACAAAACGTCTTCCTCTTTGGCTGTCCTGAGAGCCCAAATTCTGACAAATCTCAGCTGCAGCAATCACTGCTCACCACCATCTGTATGAAATGAATATCCGATTAGTTTTGCGGCTGCAACAGCAGCCAAATGAGTTTCCCAGACTCTTTTGTTGATAATGAGGACGCCAAACATACAAACATCAGCTTATGCCGTTACACAACCAAAGATTGAGAAGGGTTTCATCATCTATCAAGAATTTAATTCCAGATGAAAAGATAATTAAAGCTGAAGGGATTCCTGCTTTTGTTTTGAAGGGTTATTTCAGCGCTGCCTCGGGTTGGAAGGCTGGACTTGTAAAAGCGGATTGTAGAAAAGTTCCAGCAGTTTGGATGAGATCAGATTAGGACTAAATTTGCCTGAAAGAGATCAGAGAAAAGGCAGTACTGAGATAAATGCCACTAGCCTGTGATTAGTATGAGTGAATGCATACTGGAGCAAAAAATCATGTATCATATTCATCAAACATGATTGATAATAATAATAAAAAAAGCACCAAAAAAAAGCACTGAAACAGGAAATGATGCTCAGAAAATTGGCATGAAATAGAGGGGGGAAATGTATCTTTGCAATGCTCAATTTGGTATTTGAGGGGAAAATCTAAAATTAGCAGGTGAAGCAGAGCTTTATAAGAATAAAGAATAAAAAATGCTTTATCTTTGTGGAGCTTTTTGATTATACCACAGCCTGCTGTCACCAAAAAGGAGCTTTCTGGGGGAAAAAAAATCACTAAAATTTAAAGGCAGGCAACGTAAATGTAATGTTTTAAAGTTTAAATGTAACGTTTGTAACTTGGTAATTTTTCTTACATTTATGCGTTTGAAACCAGTAAAACTGAAAAATAAACTTAATGAAAAAAACATGCGATAAAACCTGAAAAAGTACTAGTAAATTCACAGACATTCCTATGACCCTAAAAATTTAGAAAAACAAAATGCAATGCGTTATTCAAAATACGGGTAAAACACCAGTGACTAAACAATATGGATAATTAACACAGTACACTGTGCCCTATTTTTATGGACTTGGAGTGTAACATCTACAATGACACTGACACTACAAAACGTCTTCCTCTTTGGCTGTCCTGAGAGCCCAAATTCTGACAAATCTCAGCTGCAGCAATCACTGCTCACCCCCATCTGTATGAAATGAATATCCGATTAGGATATTCACTAAAAAAATCACTAAAATTTAAAGGCAGGCAACGTAAATGTAATGTTTTAAAGTTTAAATGTAACGTTTGTAACTTGGTAATTTTTCTTACATTTATGCGTTTGAAACCAGTAAAACTGAAAAATAAACTTAATTCAAGCCACACTAATGGAATTGTGCTTTAAATGAGTCTTATTTTAAGTGTGTCTCTTCTAGAAAACAAGAAATACAGTTTAAGAGTGATTTTGACCAGTATGACATTTTGATGCACAGAACAATGTAGAATGAGATTTCGAGTCTTAATATTACAGTTCATGTTTGACAGCTCATTTCTCAGAGAGTAAAGGAATTCTGGCACCTCTAGGTACTGACAGAGAGCACTTGGGCTTTATTTACCCTAAAACGATGAGTAAATGCATCAGAATCGGAAACTCCCCCATGCCCTCTCGCCTCACCGCCTAATGACATTGCGAATGACAAAGAACACCTTAATAGCCTCTCTCACACAGCAGCTGAAATTGAATTTGTGGATACTTTGATTAAACCTGACAAGGACAGATTGAGTTTGACCTCTAACAAGAGGGAGACACACAAAAGAAGTGTGTATATGTGTGTGTGTGGGGGTGTGTGTGTGTTTTAGAAGGGGCAGAGGATAAGGAGCAGCAGACAGAAAAGGTAGACATTTACGTCTGTAATTTCTGAGCACTTAAGTGCTGGTGTTGACGTCATGAGCGGGCAAGGCTCCATTACTGTTGGCCTGTCATCCCAGAAAGACAGATTGCTTTATAGTTACATATAACACGTCCACCACTGCAAGTACCGGAACCAAATCAGCTTGTAAAACCACCCTTCATTCAAGTCCTGTACATTCAGCAGCCTGCGCTACAGTATTTCAAAACATGCTAGTTGCCATTCATCCATGCTTTCAATCTCTCATTTTGTCAATTCACAATAAATGATAATCGAGTGGACATGGCTGTCATCTCAGGGGATGGTCCCTTGAGGTCGGTCACACAATGAGGCTTACAAGGTCATGTCAAGCATACAATACAAGGAAGACAGAAGACTGAAGTGTCTGACTGGATTATTGACCTCTAAAAGATTAATACCCATAAACACTCAGTTAAGGTTCACTCAGTTGGGACTTGTGATAGAATCATGGCATTAGAAATTTAATAGTTTTTGAAAAGCTTTAATGGATGTGTCTAAGAGCAAGTCAATTGGCCTTTTTTTCCCACTCTGGTTCTTCAGTAGAGAGCAAAGGATAAGAACTAAAGAAAGAATAGAGATAGTGAAGATAAGGACACATTCTCACAGTGATTTAACAAAACAAAGTTCATAGATCAACAATCATGCTGGTCCTGGAACAATATTAAAATCAACTGATAAGATTTTTAATGTTCAGAAGTTCTTATTTTTCTTTGATTTTGAGGGGTAGCTAATGTTTATGGTTAAGTACAGGGAATTAAAATTGCATTCTTAAAATTATTAATGCACTAATAATAATAATTGAAAATAATTTTTGTCTGAAATCGTTTTGGCGGGCTGAAATTAATAACCCAAACAGTGACATTTAATTAGCGTTTCTCCAAATATGTTTTTTAACCATGTCAGTGTATATTTGTGCAATAACTTAGATGAACTAAGATAACTTAGATAAGCTACTAAGTAAGAATGGACGCACCTCAATATGACCAAAATTATGCAAGACAAGCATTGTGTAAAATATTTCCAGGTAAGGCAACGCATTGCAGAAGAACTTTACACAAGAGCACAGCTGAATTACATACTGAGTTCACTTTTTAATAACCAAAACTTTATTTTCAGTATTTGGCTTAATGGAAACTTTTGGTATAAACTGGAACTTGGTACTGTGTTTAAAAAAAATTAATAAAATGTTTTAGTGCATCACTACTGAATATAACAAATAATAGGCAACTATGCCTCAGCTTAGTAGACTATATATCTTTATCCCCATTTAAAAGAGGAAAAACTAATACATCTCTAATTCCTGAAATGGAACATCCAATAATTTTGGGTATTTTTGGAAAAGGCAAAACATGAAACAGGTTTTGTGCACTTCAAAAAATTAAGCAAACCAAGATTGAATTTAGCCAACTGAATTAAAGACACAAATAGAACAAAAATAAACAAAAAACAATTAGAGATGCCTATGGGCTCCCATTTAAATATGAATTTCCATAGACTTTTTAGGATGAGATAAACTTGTGTAATACATTTTATCACAGATGAACTAAAGTATATGATGCAGTGTTTATGGGGAGGCCCACAGTTTAAGACATTGAAAACCCCTGCAATAGAGAGGTTGAAAGAATAAGAAATGGGGTAAGATAAGAAAGAGGAGAGACCAATAGGGAAGATCTGATGGAGGAGAAAGAAATAGAGAGAGGGTAAAGAAGAATGAGAAATGTGAGCGAGATAAGAGGGGAAAAACTGCTGAGAGCTGCAGAGAATGAGAGACAGCAGAGAGAGAGAGGGGACTGGTGGGGAGTCCTAATAAAGGTTGAGGGAAGCCCTGGTAGTTTGGCCTTAGTCAGGGAGGGGAGTCACAGATGCCCTTGGCTGCTCGCTGAAGCAGCGCTTGTAATTACTCTGCACTCTCTTATCATTACGGGGTAAGCTGGCATCTCACAGCTATAAAGCAGCACACCGCGCTGTACCAGACGCTCTGTCCAGAACCTCCCATACACAAACACACCCACAAATACACGCTCCTACACATACACCAAAGGTTACTTGACAGTTAACCTCTATCGATCCTGTGAACACCAGCAGAAAAAAAGGGTGCGACTTTTGGTTCTGCTACATTGTGACCGATCAAACCACGCACACATAATTGAACGAACACATGGAGGCTTCGTCTCGGTTATTGCATTTTCTGTCTGACTTTGAGGAGCTGCACTGGGCACTGCCGCATTTTAAATAAACAGCCAGAGCTCTCAATACAGACGACCGAAGAGGACATCCTGCTCCGTTCAAGAGTCTATCATTACAATGTGTGTGGTGATTTCACAAGTGGGCAAAAGATAAGCAAGAGACAAAGCCAGAAAGCACCAGCAGGAACATGATTAGCATTACTGCATTTGTATCACTCTAGCTAGTGTAGGGAATATCAGTGCTTGACTAATAATGATGAACATTGCTTAAATCTGCTCCCAGTGGGCTTGGTTGTACAGAGAGGATTGCTGGTTTATATGTTGTATATTTGCTGTTTATTTCCTTAGCCTTTGTCATCCTTAGAAAGGCAGAAAAATACCATGTAACAGCACGAGAAACCCTCAGCCAATCATATTAATTAAAAGTCATCGATGCATGAGATTAAATTAGACAGAGCTAGGGGTGAAAAGGGGATCACTGTAAGATGGGTGCAGAGATAGAAAGAAAACCAACTAGAAGATTGGAACTATTTTCTTGTGGGTAAAATAATTACACAAACAGTATTGATAATATGACATTTGCAACACTGCTCTAGTGAAGTATCAATAAAGTGGAAAAACTTGCTTAAAGTAATAAAACAATCAAAATGTACTTTATTAAAACTCATTCCTTGTCCTGTGTATGATTCGGTAGTACATGTTATACCTAAGCAAAAACAAAAAAGGATATGTTTATGATCTTTCATCAACATGCAGTAGTTTGTCCCACCTCGCAAATGACTTCCCTGTTGTATCAGTTCTACCATTATTTATCCTTTCTTTAATCTTCCCACACTCACAGAGTACAAAAAGCAGACTTGTGAAGCAGACGGTTCCTTCACCATGCTCTGTTCCTCACAGTTACTGTTTCTGACTCAGAAGCCCCAAATCAGGGATTTTCTACAAAGAGTGCAATATATATATATATATATATATATAACATACTCCACATAGAGCTAAATTTGACCTCTAGTAAGAGAGGAATAGTGGTGAATTTGAACACTAGCCAGAATTAAATGTACTAGTGTAAAGCTTTCTATTTATTCCTCTGGCTCAGTGCATATTTAAAACTGTGAGAAGGAAATATAACCCATGTGGTATATTGACTAAAAGCAAAACTACTCAAATTCCACACTGTATGGTAACCTCAAAGAGTAAAAAAAACAAAACAAAACCAAAAAAATATTTAATTAGCAGTGATGGACAGTAGAAACACAAAACAGTTTGCACAGATCACATGACGAAAAATGCTGAAGTTTTAAACCTGACCTGTTAAATCAATAACCATCAGTTACCTCTCAGTAACTTTGTTCCTGATGTCTGCTGTAGTGCAACTGTAAAGTGCTTCACTGTATGATGTGCTGGATACGAAGTGAGCTTTGAAGAGTTCATCAATGTCGAAAACACTCGCATATTGCTTTTCATCGCCTTCTTGTCCACGATGATGTAGAGTTTCTGGATACTCTATTTGTGATTCCTAATGCAGAGCAGGAAAGAATGGTAAAACAGCATACACATTCGAAAGACGCAATCAATCTACACTTCCATTTGGAAAAAAAGGTACAATAAAAAATACCTTCAGAGACCTCAACAAATGCCTGACGAGAAACACTTTGGACCTTTTGTAATTGGAGGAACAGCAGCAAGATAACAGCCTCAACCTAAACATAGAACATACATGAAATTAAGTGTAAAAGAAAAAAAAAAGTTATTTAAATAAATAAATAAAGCAAGAAAATGTTTTCCACAGTCCCTTTCTCCTTGGGCAGACCTATGAGCCAATTAACATACACTCTCTGGCCACTATATTAGGTACACTTGTTCAATTGTTTGGTAACACAAATTGCTAATCAGTCAATCACATGGAAACAACTCAATGCATTTAGGCATCCAGACTTGCTGTAGTTCAAACCGAGCATCAGAATGGGTAAGAAAGGGGATTTAAGTGACTTTGAACGTGGAATGGTTGTTGCTGCCAGACAGGCTGGTCTGAGTATTTCAAAAACTGCTGATCTACTGGGATTTTCACACACAACCATCTCTAGGGTTTACAGAGAAAGGTCCAAAAAAAGAGAAAGTATCCAGTGAGCGGCAGTTGTGTGGACGAAAATGCCTTGTTGATGTCAGAGGAGAAAGACAAGAGTAAATCAAATAACTACTCGTTACAACCAAGGTATGTAGAATACCATCTCTGAACACAAAACACGTCTAACCCTAAAGTAAATGGGCTACAGCAGCAGAAGACCACACCGGGTGCTGCTCCTGTCAGCTAAGAACAGGAAAGAAAGGCTACAATTCACACAGGCTCAACAAAATTGGACAATAGAAGACTGGAAAAACGTTGCCTGGTCTGATGAGTCTCGATTTCTGTGGCAACATTTAGATGGTAGGGTCAGAATTTGGCGTAAAGAACATGAAAGCATGGATCCATCCTGCCTTGTCTCAGCGGTTCAGGCTGGTGGTGGTGGTGTAATGGTATGGGGGATATTTTCTTGCCACACTTTGGGCCCCTTAGTACCAACTGAGCCTCGTTTAAATGCCACAGCATACCTGAGTATTGTTGCTGACCATGTCCATCCCTTTATGACTACTGTGTACGTACTATCTGTGCTACTTCCAGCAGGATAATCCACAATGTCACAAAGCTCAAATCATCTCAGACTGGTTTCTTGAACATGACAATGAGTTCACTTTACTTAAATGTCCTCCAGAGTCACCAGATCTCAATCCAATAGAGCAGCTTTGGGATGTAGTCGAACGGAAGATCCGCATTACGGATTTTTAGCCAACAAATCTGCAGCATCTGCGTGATGCTATCATGTCAATATGGACCAAAATCTCTGAGGAATGTTTCCAACACCTTGTTGAATCTATGCCATTAAGAATTAAGGCAGTTCTTAAGGCAAAAGGGGGCTCAACCTGGTACTAGCAAGGTGTACCTAATAAAGTGGCCAGTGAGTGCATATGCTATTCATATCCTTGGTATCTTGCAACCTCCAAAACACATCATGATGTTCTGGTTGCATAAATGATAGAGTTCTGAAATAAAATACATTATTTAAGTGTACTTCAATAGGTTCTGTATGAAGTCATCAGTTCTAATCATGAGCTGATGAGTTGAATCAGGCTTACAAAATCAATTCCAGGAAATGTGGCTTTAAAAAAGACAAAAGCTTACAAAGTTCAGTGAATCAAGTATTGATTGTTTGTAACCACTTTGACCGGTTCAGAAAAGATGATTCGTCTGGACTCGTGAGGTCTCTTTGTATGATTTGCTAAAAGAACTGGCTCATAAGAATCATTTTCTAATGAATCGTTCAACACTGTTCACGCTTTATGTTTGCTTGTATGTTTCTGGGTACACTCATAATAAAACCTTAGACCACACAGATTTCTTACCGTTGTTTTGCTTTATGCATCTTTATACATTCGATACAGATTTCGAACTTAACTCGAGCTTCCGCTGAAAAGTGATGCATCAAACGCTTACAGTGAGCAAACAGCTAAAAATATTTTGTGTACATTTTAGCCCTTTGTTAGATCTCTGCCCATTCTATGAACTGAATCAATACTACTTGAATGATGTTAATACAATTAAATACTGTAATCTTGATTTGCACTGGAGCACTTTTCATTGTAATGGAAAAGAGCAACCACAGTTATTAAAAAATTCAACGAAAAGAAAGAAAATGAGTTTGGAACTACAAGATAACTGTGAAGAGATGAGAAGCTAAAAGACAAATAATGACAGATAAAAAAAATCTAACATAAACAGAATTCAAGCATTTATTTCTCTAGTTGCAGCTTCCAGTCGCTTTGCTAAATCCTGGCAAACAGTATTTTATCCAGTGCATGCGAGTCTGAATGAGAGAGAGAGGATAAAAGCTGGTGGCTGGTCCTCACAGGCAGGATTCAGCTCAGCACACAAACCGTCGCTTGCTGTATCTCCAGCGTGGAGTTGGCAGCAGCTCAGTGATTTCTGACAAAATTACCATCTGTAACAGCCTGGAACTGGACACAGCACACTACCACTCCCCACACACACCTCACCTCCACCGGATAAACAGCACCCAGGGGGGAAATCAGAGCGGCCACTCGCTTTCTTTTCTCTTCTGCTAAGATTTTTAAACAGAGGGGGATCTCTTTCTCATATAGTTCTTTGTAAGCCAAAATAACTGTATGAACTCTCTTTCTCTTCTTTTTCTCCCTTTGTCATTAGTTTAATTCCTTTCCATTCCATTTTTATTTAAAATAAAAATTCATAATGCATATAAGCTCTATAATACCTGGTAAGCCAATCATATAAGATGTAAATGCAATGTGACTACAGACTCTCAAGACGCAGGAACGTAGCATGGTGACTAACCACGCAAATTCAAACACTCTAGTATCAATATATACCAAGTGCAACCAACCAGTTACTTGTGTTCCTACGCATGACTAAATTAGTACAAAATGTCATGCTGCATTAAATGCTGCTAAACACCATGATGGCGTGTGTATGTGTGTGTTCTGTCGCTTTGCTGTGTCATGCTGGTTTTTGGATGTGGTGTTGAAGAGCCCTGATAGCCGCGGTTCCTGCTGTTTAACAGTAGCGTGGGATGGTGTTCACAACCCGGTGCTTTATGGTGATACTCCAAAGTGTATCATCAGCGTCGCCGTTCCAGCGGAGGGCAGCTGAGATTCTGATTAGCCCTGTCATGCTTCAGCTGTCTATCAAATGAGGCTGTTAGTGTATACTTTATGCATGTCCAATACATACAGAGCCATCTTCTCTAATGAAATTATGTCAGATGCATCCCCCCCTCCCCCAACCTCACTTTGCAAATAATCACTTGCTTCCGCTTTTGGTTGGATAATGCATTATATTATTACAACATATGGGTAAATGAAAGAGAGATGGTGGAGGAAGAGTCAGAAACCAGAGGAAATTAATTAGAAATATTGTAATCATGAATTTCGTTTCATGTAAATGACCCGGCAAATGAAGGGGAAACGCAGAATTGAGAGGTTGTGATGTCCAGATGAAAGGAGATGGGAAGCAGCTTTGCAATATTTTGTAGCAAATAAAATTGTAAAAGTAATTCTATTGCAGTATTTTAGTAATATTTGTTATATATATAACAGAGCTTATAGTCAGCTAATGTAGAGCTAATGACTCACCCTTTGTGGTTTGCTATATACAAATTCATTCTTTTCTAGGTAACATTAATAAATAAATAACATTGATTGTGTAATGTGATGCAGGTGTATTCCCTTTTGCTTATCCACTTTTACAACAGAAAAACAGAGCTTTTTCGTTCTGTACATTGTTTATTTGTTTTGGCCACTTTTTTAACATATATGTGTAATAATTCATTCAGTTGCAGACATTACTGACAGTAATTATAACTGGCATGCTTTTTTTTTTTTTTAAGATTTACTTTTCTTGTTTTTGCCTGTATTATGATTGGACAGTATTTTAGACAGGAAGTGAAGTGGGAGAGAGGGCACAGACCTTCAACATATATATTTTGTTTCTTTTTGTTTTATAAAAGACACATGAAAACGGCCCAGGAAACATCTATTTTTGATTCTTTTCAAAATGTTGCTTTGTATAGATTGTGTAGTAATCTTAAAATATAAAAATCTATCAGAAAAAAAATATATAATTACCATATAACATTTTAAAAAAGAAAGAAAAAAAGACTGCAATGATTATAATATTTAATATGGGAAATGTATTTTGTAGTTTTTGCCATCAAGTAACAAATGATTTTTTTCTAAATTTAGTGTACTTTATCAATGAGACAACAGTCTCAGAAGAGCAGCCGGAGATGAAATTTGAGACATGATTTGTGAAGTACAATCAAGGTAAATATATTTTCTATAGTGCATTATTTACAACCAAATCAAGTATGTGAAAATAAATAAATAAAAACCAAACATAAATGCCAAAAATGACACTGGTGGAAATGCTCTGGAAATGTTCTGTAATTGCATAGACTGTTAGACATAAGAGTGGACAGATAAAACACTGGAAGTGTTAAAAGTGTGTTTTATTTTGTACTGCACAGGATCCAGATTGCCTATAGTTGAAAAACACCCAACACACCTGATCGCTCAATTCAGAAGTAGGAGCTTTTCGTGTGTACTTGAAAGCAGAATCATTTCCTATTCCTACCCATGCTTCTTGCTGATCTCAGATCAGAGATAATAGCACAGCAGCAAAACTAACACACAATCAGACACACACAAACCTGAGCTTCGCAACCTCTTTGTGTCAGTGGAATTTTTATCAGGATTTGCGTGGGTGAAATCGATACAAGCTTTTACCGGGTCTTGGGAAAAGTTCAGCAGATTCTACCACAGTCCTCTGCACCGCTAAAGGTGACGTGACAGCAAAGAGAAATAAAAGGCCACACATACTCCAGAACACACACTCACCGTACAAGTGAGAAAAGATCTTCATATCCAATTGTGTTTGGATCGCCCGATTAAGCATTAGATACAAAGCAGTTCATTTTGAGTTTGACATGATGAAGCATGCAAATTTGAGACTGGCTGTCTTTTTAACCCACCGGCTTGACATTTCTACAATACAAACCTTTAACTAATATTCCTTCGCAGTGGAAACTCATAACAAGCCAGCCTACCCCTCCAGATAATCGTTTTTAAATTACCCTTTTCCTTGAGAGATTTCTTTCATTTGAATTTCACTGTGGGGGATGAATCAGCTGGTCCAAGGAAACTGTTCTTAGTGTGGTCACTATTTAACACAGCTACTAGTCTGTTTACAAGCAACTTTCTGTTTAGCTTCCCTTTCGCTTGTTTCTAAAATGAACACAAAGTAGGCCGGGGGGACTGTGCTAATAAAACATTCAGCTTTTGTTCTTCTCCTCTAGACTCATAAATAAACGTGCAATGTGAGTACATCTTTTATAGCAAACATATTTTATTTGCCAAAGTCCTGTGGTGACCGAAGCTTCTCTAAAAATAAAGATGAGGTGAGCGTCAATACAATGCTATGAGATGGACATTGAAGCGTTCAAAGTATAACAGGCACAGGGAAAAAGAGACTGACAAACACTGTCTTCAAGCAGTTTTACATGAGCAAGTTTAAATGTCAAGTGAGTTGTGCATATTAAATGTTCATGACTAATGCATTATCTGGAATATATTTCTGGAGGCCTGAGAAAGGTGGTCTATTCTGATCTGACCCTTCAGGTCTTTGAGGCATCTTCATGTGCAGAAGAAACAGCTGTGCTCTGGATAACGGTGCTAAAATAGTTCAGTTGTTTTTCAACTGGTGAAAAAAAATGGGTCACAGGTCTGTGCTTTTGGCATTGTGGACTGCACATGCAAAAAACCTAGCATGGCAAAAACAAACCAAAACTAGACTTACGAACTTTTAAAAGGGATATTTTTTTTTGTTGTTGTTGACATCAAAATTGAGCATCCAACCAAATTCTGTTGTATTTTGGCAGAAATGTATCTGCCACCTGGTAGAAGCTAGTGAAATTAGGCCAACATAGACATGTTGTTAGACACAGCCCTTTATCTCTGAAAGAAGAAAAAATGCAAACATATCAAAATGCATCAAGTTTGCTTGCATGGAGTATAAACACGGCTGGTTTGTGCTGCTGAGAGACATTTAGTTATTAAATATAAATGCATCATTCATTAATCAAACAAACCAGTTGAGAGCCACTGAATTAATCGTAGATGAAAGATGAAAGTAATTAATTTATGCAATTCAGACATATTCTTGTTATAATTCACTCTATTTAAATTTACCTTTTAGCTATCAATATGCTTAAGTATTCCTTTGATTGGGGAAAATTTGATTAATTTCATTGCATTCGATGACAAAATATCAATCCAAATGGCAGCGGCAACTGCAAGCTAGTTTTCTAATAGCTAATGTTTCCTAGTCGTTTTTGCAATTACTTTAAACCAACTGGCCCCTGGGTGCTTTTTAATGGATGTATGAAATCACTTCCCCTCAAGGTGTCCTAGCAGAGTAGCCACAGGTATTAATAGTTAATGTGATGAAATGCATGTTCCAAAAAGGTTCGACTACCAAAAATTGTTGCAGTGTGTTTTGTAGGTTTAAAATTATGCAACACACACACATACATATAAACACTTTTTGTTGTTGTTGTAAAGTTTCTAAGATTCTATAAAAAAATAAATGGGTTCATTAAACAGAGGAGTTCATATTTTGCTATCGAACACAATAATAATATTGTGATATATTTTTTCTTTCACAGCAATGCTGAAATTTCAGCATCATTACTCATTCTTCAGTGTCACATGATCCTTCAGAAATCAGTGCAATATGATGATATGCTCAAGAAACATTTCTTATTATTATCAATGTTGAAAACAGTTTTTGCAATGTAATATTTTTATAGAGACTGTGATACATTGTTTGACAGGATTTTTGGATCAATAGAAAGTTCGAAAGAACAGCATTTATAAATGTGCCCCGTCACTTTTGGTCAATTGAATGAGTCTTTTGCTGAATAACAACAATAACAAAAAGCTTACTGACCCCAAATTAGTGACTAAAAATTAGTGTATTTGATGGATCTAAACAGTTTTATTCAGTTAAAAAATAAGTAGCTGCTGATAATGAATAGACTCTGCATACACTTTAATGAAGTCGTGCCTGTATAGGTCAAGCTGTGATGCTTTCTTCCCAGACTAACACTGTGTGCCTGTGTTTGTGTTTTCTCTCTGCAGAGCCACAGCTAAAAGGCATCGTCACCCGTCTGTACAGCCAGCACGGCTACTACCTGCAGATGCTGCCGGATGGCACCATGGACGGCACAAGGGACGAGAACAGCTGCTTCTGTAAGCGTCTGTTCTTTTTCGCTCGTTATTCACGGCTGACAGGCACAGTGTGACCTCTGGTTGGGTCAGTTGTAGAAACTATTGAGGTGTGTCTGCTTGTGTCCGTCCCTGTGACCGCTAGACAGACATAAAATGAACATCTGTTGTTCATGGCATTCATTTCTAAAGTCTTAGAGTCTCTTCATGTACCATTTTATGTCTGTCTGTCTGTGTGTTATAATTATTTGAGAGCCCAATGTTGACATACAGTATGTCCGGTATGTCAGGCCTAAGGTCCGGGGTGTATAACACTTAGCCCATGGTCACTGGTGCCACTATAGTGGATTCACACTTAGCAATATGATTGAAGATCACATGCCAGAATATTAATATTTGTCTGGACTAGAATTAAGGGACCTAGCCAAAGCAGAGAATTAGAATAGGATGTTCACATTTACTTGGCCATGTTGTGTTCTTTCATTTAGGTATCTAGAAGTAATTCACCTTTTCACTCTTGCAGGTTGTTGTACACTGTTTACAGGGTTATGTGCTATATGAATCATCTACAATAATTTTGTAATTTATGTTTTAACACTGTCTGAGCTGATCTTTGATCTCATTCAAATTGCAAAAACAAAATATTTGTGATCATAACATAGTGGTGTTTCGTTATTGAATGAATCTGCATTTTTGAATAAATCATTTAAGTGAATGATTCAGTAACACATTCAATGACCCATTAATTAAAGGCAAGATTTAACAGACATGTCTGTTTTCTTTAATCGCAAAGAAATTAAGTTTTTTGAGGAAAACATTCCAGCATTTCTCTATATGTATATATATATATATATATATATATATATATACGCACACTAATGTTCAAAAACCGTGTGATATTACGTAATGTGTGAAGACATGCATGACCATCGCAGAGTTACAGTATTCAAAAAGTATTTATTTGAGACATTTTTATTCTGGAAATTGACTTATCTTTTAAGCCATCACCTTCTTGCAGCTTTATCTTTAAAAATATATATATTTTTTTTTTATTATTTCATATTTTAATATTAAAATGTTGAATATAAAAAAATAAATAAATTAAACTTTAGTATTGTTTATGCAACTAATATGCTTACTGTATTTGCATTAATGGATTAGTTCAACCCAAAATGAAGAATCTGTCATTCTGTCGCCTTCATGTTGTTCTAAAACAACAAGAACTTCGATCATCTTCAGAACACAACTTAAGATACTTTTTATGAAATCTGAGTGCTTTCTGACCCTGCATAGACAACGACAAAAATATAACGTTCACTGTCCAATAAGGTATTAAGGACATTGTTTAAATAGTCCAAGTGACAACAGTGGTTCAACCTGAATTTTGTGAAGCCAAGAGAATACATTTTGTGCACAAAGAAAACAAACTTTATTCAACAATTTGTCATTTTCCATGTTGGTCTTTGAGAGTAGCAGTTCACCTGTGTGCATTTCTGGGCATAGTAATTAGTAGTTGCGTTAATGTCTATGGAGGGTCAGAAAGCTCTCGGATTTCATCAGAAAATATCTTAATTTGTGTTTCGAAGATGAACGAAGGTGTTACAGGTTTGGAAAGATGATTAAATGGATGCTCAGAATTAATTCATTTTTAATTAGTTGCCTTTTTGTGGCTTGCAAGCAACCACTGGTGATGCAACAAGTTGAACAGAGTTTTACTGTATGTAAGTGAGGAATAATGCACTGCAGTGGCCACCACTGTCAATTCCACTGTAGTTCAGTGTAGAACACCTATTAGTAACTGACAGCATCACAACTTGACAAACTCAAATTCAGAGTGGATGTACAGTACCTTAAGCAAACCAAAAAAATATGCATCCTGGAGTCAACCAAAGATTGAATTTCTGGAAGTCAGTTTTTCTGTACAGGTTCAGCCTGAGGTCTCAGTGATACAATGTTGCATTTTATGTTTAGTCACCATAAAATGCTGTTCATGAAGGGGAAGAGACAGTAAAGGAGAGAGAAAAGCATTCCAATGAGAGCAGACATGTGATGCGTCATGAATTCTTGTGCCTTTTGTGCTCTATGTAAGTTTTTTTTTTTTAGTTTGGGAGTAACGTATTGAGAAGTATTTTATTTGGATAGCAGTTGTCAGGGTGCACAAGTGTAGCACATTCCTGCCTGGGTTGTCAGGGACTATCTTACATGCCATGCTTGTCTACTGAAATGACTGTCGCACATATTAAATAACCATACGACTGTGGCATCCCATGAACGTTGTGACAGGGCAGTCTGATGTGAATCCTAAACACTCCATGTCCAATGAGGTGAATTTGATGGTGCTAAATTGTTGCTATACTGTCCGACACCAATCAGATACTGTCATATATCTGTCAAACACTAGCGGGAATCTCAATGAAGACTAATTGCAGAAATATTTACGCAGTGTTCCTCAGCCTGTGTGGGAATATCTGTCTCCCTCTCATTGCCTTTTATTTTTCATGGTTTTATCTTCTGCGATCTCTCAGAAGCATTAACTGTGTGATGTTCCATAAATGATCCATATCAAACACAATCCATCTTTCTATCAAGGACAACAGACGTAGGAAAGATAGTCCCTCCTGTATGCCTTCCCCCACCTCATGCCATTATCTTTTCCATCCCTGTCAGTTTTACATCCGCTCTTCTGTGTCACTCTCATCTTCATCTCTCTTATCCTGTTTCATCCTATGTCATGATGTCCCTAGTCTCGCAAAGCTAGACTTTTGACTCAAGGCAAAAAGTCGGGTTGCCATTGCAGCTTATTCTACCCATGAACCGCCCACTTAGAAATAAATTTGGACTGACTTCTAAAGCAACCAAGCAGTGTTTTTACTTGCATATTCCATTCTTTCTGACACTTTAAAAGCGTTGAGTGTTTAATCTATTTTTCTGAGCATGAATTTCTCTGATTTCATCCCACAGCACAGTTCAACTTGATTCCTGTGGGTCTGCGGATAGTGGCGATTCAGGGAGCGAAGACTGGCTTTTACCTGGGCATGAACAGCGAGGGATACCTCTACACCTCCGTAAGTGACTGAAAGCTCTTTTAAGGATTGATGATTATCATAATTAGAATCATTATGCCGGTGTCCTCCATGTGTCTCCACAATAATGATTCACAGATAATTGACGATGTGCAGCTATTTGAGGGGTAAATAATTATGCATGAGTGTTTAATTACTCTCCTTATAAAAAAAGAGTTTGGCCAAACATACTTGTGTGAAAAAGGATAGCGTAATTAGGAAGATGCGGACTCCATCATTAGTTCTAAAAACTGCAGGCCTTGTTTATAGCACACAATTACCCATTTTGGACCTAGCAGTGAAGCTCTAAGACGCTCTCCATGGTGCTGAATTGTCAGGTTGCTCTCCATGGTGCTGAACTTCTCTGGCTACATCAAAGCGTCCAATACAGTTTACAGAGGGTCACATTTCTGCAGAGTTTACCTAATTAAACACACCTTAACCAGGTAAACAAGGTGTTTAGGACAGGTTTGAGGTAAAGGAAGGCAGCAGAATTGCTTAGGTTCCCTCCATTGGAATTAAAACTTGTTGCATTTTTCCAGATTTAAGAGTTCTTGTTGTAGCCATTTAAGAAAGTGTATTTTTATTTTATATTATTTATGTTCAATTATTATTTGTTTGTGTTTTGTTTAGTTCAATTTGCTAATCACAAGGGCGTGGTAAATCGGATGGCTGTATGCCGGAAGAAAGGAAATGGGTCAGACATAATTTTTTGACCACTTCATACGTTTTTGTTTGAAGGATCTTTTTTTTTTTTTTGGTCAATTATTTATCTAAATAAATAAGAAGAATGAATAAGCGTTTCCTGGAATGATGTGTGTTCAAGGCCCGCTACCATGCTTTCCTGGCCAAAAAAAAGGCCGAAACAGTTTTAATGTCACAATACCCAATAAAATGGTTCAGTATGCAGTTCTATATACACTAATGTTGAAAAGTTGGAGATTTTAATAAATATGTTTGAAAGAAGTCTCTTATGCTCACCAAGGCTACATGTATTTGATCAAAATACAGTAAAAACAGTAATACTGTGAAATATTATTACAATTTAAAATAACTTTACTATTTGAATATATCTTAAAATCTAATGTATTCCTGTGATTTCAACATTCATTAATTCAGTATTTAGGCTAAAGTAAAAGTCTTTTGTAAAATTATGTAATGATTACCTTACTGTCACTTTTGGTCAATTTAATGCATCCTCATTTAATAAAATTATAATTGTGTGTGTGTGTGTGTGTGTGTGTGTGTGTGTGTGTGTGTGTGTGTGTGTGTATAGTGACTAATTAGAAAATTCAAAAAGTTACACCACATTCTCTCTCTCTCTCTTTTTTTTTTTTTTTTTTTTTTTTTACAAATCTCTTGTGGTTTTGGAGACATTTCAAACCCTATGTTAAGCATACTAGAAACCCTATATCCATATTGGATATGTGCCATTAATGTTCCCAAAGGTCAAGCTTTCCCAAAAAAATAAAAACAATAACAAAAGGATTAGCCCATGCAGTGTGACCAATTACCCAAATTGTGCTTGATGTGGAGTAGAGTGGAAAGCGGCAGTATTAGCAGGCAAGGTGGAGCAGATATTTAGACTGTGTCACGGCTAGAGCAGGATAAAGAGAACAGAGAGTGTGATGAGACAGCTCGCAGAGAAAGATATTGAGTGTGTGTTTGTTAAGCTGTACATATGTGTGTGTGAGCGTTCATCCCAGAGCTGCCGATTAGAATGGGGGATGAGAGAGCTTTTGTCTCCTGCCTCTCTGTGAACTAAGAAATGAAGAGATTTTCTTCTCAGAAGTAGAGAGAGGCATTTGGTTCAAAGGCAACTGATTTTAATTCAGAGCCTGCATTGCTTACCGATGCGCTGCAAGCTTTGGGACATCCTGTCCTGTGTCTGCTATCCTAAAACTGTCCCTCCTCCCCCGGTCTTAAGTCTGGTCTGTCCGTCCTGTCCTTGTCATTTTCACCATTCCCTTTCATTCGGACTCATCCTTAACAGCTTTGTCCTTTCCTTGCTACCGTAACCATCTGAATCTGTCCTCTCTGAGCCTTATTTCAGTCTTTGGCACTCAAACACACATTATTTTTTGCTTCCAGACGTATCAAAGAACATTACATTGAATTCTGGGTAAATTATGTGCGATGGGATGGTTTATTTTAATCAATGTCAGAGGGGTTACATAAGCAGATTAATTTGGGAATGATATCTATGTTTTTCAGTGCTGCTTAACTGGCATCTGGATGCAGGAAATCAGGGAAATTATTTTGTTATATCACCAGTCTGTGCATAAGATTGTTTAAACATAAGGTTTATATGCAAGTGCAAGTGTATGATAACCATCGGCTCAGAGAAAACGTGTATAACTGACCAGACAAATATGTGAGACTCTGAGAACATAGCCAATGGGGAAACACCTCACTCTCCAGGGCATTTTTCTTCTCCGCATGCTCCTGTCCCCTCCCCTCCTCTCCTCACTGCAGTTAAAGAGAAGGTCATTCATAATATGCCACTATATTGTCAAGCTCTGTAAGTATCTCATTGTAATAATCCTACGTAAATTAGACGAGCTGCCTCAGGGATTGTGCTCTTCTGCCATATAATGGATTTCATACATCCCCTTGGGCAGACATTCCTCATGTCCTCATGCAGTGTTTGGTGCAAAGCCTGTAATGACCATTAAGGTTTAAAATGTACCATCAGATCTGAAAGGGGCAATTCAGATGCAAATTTGCACTTATGACAAAATGCTTTTTGAAAATGGCACATTTATAAAAAATAAATAAAAAAAACGAGGACTTTTCATAGCTATCTTAAAGTACTGCCCTTTTTTTTCTATTTAGTATTTAATGCTGGACATTGCCTGTAAAGGAACAGATGTTTTATGGTAATTTTAACCTTAATTTATTTATTTTACCGTTAACAGCCAAAGCAACATTTTGAAGCCCTTATCATCAAAATCTGATGAAAATTGTCTATGATGGTTATTGGCATTCACTAATGTAATTAGAAATCACATAATTTGATCAACATTAAACACAGAAACGCATGAGAGAAAAAAAGGAAAAGAAAAACAGGAAATGTCTGGAAAAGTAATTTAATGGAATCTTAAAATTCATGATCCAAAATATTTCAGTAGCTAAATATTTATTTTGTGTTAAAGCAAAACCTGCTTGCAAACAAATTGTTCTTTGGTTATTTTCTGTTAATTGATCAAATGGTTCACAAAAATGGCTTGAATGGTTATGAAAATGCGAAGGGTCAATTCTGTCATAATCACTGCAAATATGAGATTTTTCTTTTTTCTACTGGAAACAAAAGGAAATATTTAAAGTATTTTTACCATATAAAAACCCACCCATTTTAATTTCATGGATTAAAAAAAAAAGTTCGGAAACATATCCTTTTGTTTTCCACAAAATAAAGAAAGTCACATGGTTTGGAACAACATGAATGATGAAAAAAATTACATTTCTGGCTAAACTATTCCATTTCCAAGTTTCAACTATACAGAGATCAGCACTGAGCTAAAAGCTTTTTTAGAGCCTTCATCGTTTTAATTATCAAGGCACTAGCTGTGTGTGTTTGTGTGTGTGTGCGTGCGTGCGTGTGAGCGCGCTTGGCACAGTAGCCCTGGAGAACGATGGGAATGGATTGCTGAGGGAACCTCCACACTTTTGGTCTACAGTAGAGGGGGTTGTGTGGGCATTGAGATCTGTGATATACCTGTTGTGAAGTTAAGAAAATTGTTTCTAGATAAAAATAGAGCCGGTCCTGTCCTGACCCATTTTACAGACAATATGCTCTGGAAAAACCCTCCTGGGCTGAACGAGAAAGGGTGAGAAAGAGAGCACGAGAAAGATATGAGGAGTGGGAGGCGCTGACACAGTTGTAAGGTTTTTGACAGAAATAGTTGTGGGCCTGTTGCCATGATCAGTCATTATTCAGGCGACACAGGCTTCGATTTAAAACTCCACACTCCAAACAAAGTTTCCACCAGATAGCTTGCGGTATAATGGCACTGTCTGAGCACAATAGGTGCATGTGTGGGTGTGTGTGATTGTGTGACCTCAGACAAAACGTGTATAATGTGTGTTGTGGTGCCTTTATCTCAGCTTTGATAAATGGTTTCTATAGTCTCTCTCCTCCACAGATGGTATTGAGATTCAAAATGCTCCCGTCACTGAGATGCAATCACACCCATCACAGTGCAGACTCAAAGAGACATGTAGTTTCTAAAGGCAAATGAAAAGCCAGAGACTTACTGAATCCAAACTAGAACATCCAGTTGCTTCCAAACACACCTCATTCCCAGCATTCCCTCACAAGCCGGCGAGGGACGGGGAGAGAGAGCGAGAGAGAAACAGAAGTGTAAGTGGCTCAGTAATCTTCTCTTTTCCCCTTGCAGGTAATGAACTGCAGATTGTAGCTGTTCATCCCCATAAACCCTCTGCGGCATTTTAAGCTGCCTCCATTTCCCATAAGCCCCCTTATGAACCCTATAGTACCCTTCAGTTGAGAATCTTGTTATTCTGTGGCCTCTCTGTCTTTGCCCAAAGTAATCTTATTAGTATTTCTACTGATTTTTAAACATGTTGATAGACACTAATATGTAAAATATCATGTACAGTAGGGAAAGTATTTATTTGATCCCTTGCTGATTTTGTAAGTTTACCCACTTACAAAGAAATTAAGGGTCTATAATTTTTATAGTAGATTAATTTGAATGGATAGAGACAGAATACCAACCAAAATAATCCTGTAAAAAAAACAACAACAACATTATATAAAGGATAAAGATTGATTTGCATTTCAGTGAGTGAAATAAGTATTTGATCCCCTACCAACCAGCAAGTATTCTGGCTCCCACGGACTGGTTATGTGTCCATGTGGAACACAGATTAGTCCTGTCACTTTAAGAAGTTTTTCCTAATGTCAGCTAGTTAGGTGTATAAAAGACACCTGTCCCACACAATCTGTATTTTCCATTTCAACATCTCCCACCACCATGGGCCAGACCAAAAGGCTGTCAAAGGATGTCAGAGACAAGATTGTATGTTATATATTATATGCACAAGGCTAGAATGGGCTACAATGACATAAGCAAGAAGGAGAAAAACTGTTCTGAAATGGAAGAAATACAAGTCTGGAGCTCCATGCAAGATCTCGCCTCATGGGGTAAGGATGATCATTAAAAAGGTGTGGATTCAGCCCAGAACAATTCGGAAGGAGCTTGTTAATGATATTAAGGAAGTTGGGACCACAGTCACCAAGAAAACCATTGGTAACACACTATGCCACAATGGACTAAAATCCTAAAAAGATTCCCACTACTCAAGAGGGCACATGTATAGGCCCATTTAAAGTTTGCCAATGAACATCTAAATGATTCAGAGAAGGCTTGGGACAAAGTGATGTAGTCAGATGAGAACAAAATTGAGCTCTTTGGCATTAACTCTATTCGCCGTGTTTGAAGGGAGAGAAATGCTGACTTTGACCCCAAGAACACCATCCCTACAGTCAAACACGGAGGTGGAAACATTATGCTGTGGGGGTGTTTTTATGCTAAGGGTACAGGACGACTTCACCGCACTGAGGGGTAAATGCACAGGGCCATGTACAATAAAATCTTGGACAAGAACCTCCTTCCCTCAGCCAGGACACTGAAGATGGGTCATGGATGGGTCTTCCTGGATCTCAATGACCCAAAACATACCGCCAAAGCAACAAAGGAGTGGCTCAAGGATAAACACATTAAGGTCATGAAGTGGCCTAGCCAGTCTCCAGACCTCAATCCTGTGGAGGGACCTGAAACTTTCCGTTGCTAAATGACCGGATTTCGAGAGAATCTGTAAAGAGCAGTGGACCAAAATCCTTCCTGAAATATGTGCAAACCTGGTGACAAACTAAAAAAATAAAATAAAATAATTCTGTCTTGTTACGTTACGTCTACGTTACAATAAACCTATCATAAAAATTACAGACCAAAAAATAAGTAAATAAATAAATAAACGTAAGTTGGCAAACTTACAAAAGCAGCAGGGGATCAAATAAATATGAATCCCACTGTAGATAAAATTTTGTTTAAAAAGGAGAGGAGCTCACACAAAAATGTGTTATTTTCTTTAATATAATATAATATAATATAATATAATATAATATAATATAATATAATATAATATAATATAATATAATATAATATAATATAATATAATATAAAAGTTTGGGGTTGGAAAGATTAAAATATATATATATATATATATATATATATATATATATATATATTATGTTTTTTTTATGCTCTTATGGCATACAAGGCTGAATTTATCTGATCAACATGTTTCAAATGTTATTACAGTTTTAAATTGTATGTAATTGTACATCTTAAAATGAAGTATAGCTGAATTTAGAATTTTCATCCTCAATACTCTAGTCTTCAGTACCACATGATCCTTCAGAAATCATTCTTATATACTGATTTGGTGCTCAAGAGACATTTATTATTATGAAAGATTTTGCAACGTGTCTTTACTCTCACTTTCAATCAATTTAATGCATCCTTAAAAAGTCAATAATTGGCATTATTCTGAGTCATTTCAAACTGTAGTATGCTACACTACATTGCATGTCCTGTAATAAAATTGATATTTTTGTATTGTTGATACTTTTTTTCTGTAAAAATGTTTGTAGTGTTATCCTTGCCAGTCTGATCAAATAATGAATTACTAACAGTTGATTTAACCAACAGTATATTCATCACACTGGAAATGGAAAGGTCAAGTTGAGTGCACTGCACAGTGGGACACAGTATCTCATTCTGTGTTCTGATTTATATCGCACATTTTGGAAAATCTAGTTCATCCCAGCAATCTACGCATACAGAAAATGCACATATAGACCTTACGCATCCGAGAAACAAGCCTGCAGCCATCTTTAGAAGTTTATCTTTGAACTTCCATTATAGCACCGCTGTTGAAGAGTAATTAGCTGAGGAAATGGATTTACTTATTGTAGAGTTAACGAAAATTATCATGCATTCTAATTAGGGATGCACGATAATATCGGCACAACATCGGTATCGGCCGATAAAAGCTTAAAATGACAATTATCGGTATCGGCCGATATTAATATTTCTGCCGATGAGCCAAACCGATATTCTCCAAGTGAAATAATTGACCTGTTTTTCAGATGTGGATGTCTGTCTACATTTGTAAAATAATAAACTGATGGTAGAATCAGTACAGAAGAGATACATGGATTTCTCTTCAGTAAAATTAAAGTTTAAATATATCAGTATATATTTGTATATATATCGATATCGGTATCGGCATCGGCCAAAATTATTTAGAAAATATCGGCATATCGAATATCGGCCAAAATCCAATATCGTGCATCCCTAATTCTAATGTTTATAGCAGATGGATGTCATAGCAAATGTCAGCAGACCGGAAAGTTTTGAAAAAACAAGCAGTTTGTTCATAAATTCATACAACCTTACTGTCACGCTGTAGAAATGCATATGGAAGACAGAAGAGATTAGTGCAGTGTTAAAAAATGGACGGAGCTTCTCTAACTTCAAGAAAATGTAAGAATAGTATGCTATTCTATGCATTTCACACGTTACAGATTCATATGTGTCACTGGTTTCACAACAGTTCTAATCGATCTTTACACACACAACAGAATGAAAACATCAAGTCAAATTAGGTAAATGGGTTAACTAATCAATATGATGGTGTTAAATGATTAAACTCATTTATTGTAAATACAATTTAAACAACCAACTCCATTAATCTTTGAACCTCAAAAGACTGGTAAAGATTTGTACATCTCTAAAGTTGAAAGTTTAGAATAGATGCTGCCAGCACCTTGATATTGTAAATGTACGTTTGCTAGATTCACAATTTACATACAAGTAAAAATGAGATCCCATTACTTTGCTACATGCTTATTAGTAATTCTGTCAGCCCTGTTCCAGATCATTCATTAAAGCAGGAGATACCATCTAACATCCCATAACATGAATCTTATTGATAGGGACCCTCCATTCGTCACTCAAAACGATGATAAATGCCATCAGCGATCTGGAATAGCCCCGCCCACCCTCACCAGCTGCACGACCATCAGTAAACGTCACCATAGGCAGAGCGTAAATGGATTATGTCCTCGCCTGCATTCGTCCATCCATCCATTGATGTTTCCTAATGCAGCCCTGCATTCTTTATAGACTTATGTAATGTTGTATGCCACTGAACATCCGCTGAACACACAAACTTACATCAGTGAATGCGTCTTCCCACACATGTACGTATAAGTAGCAACACACATTACACGTATGAACTGTACACATATGCACTCAAGTGCAAGGATTAACTGAGGCATAAACATATTGGGCCACAAACACACACACACACATACATTCTAACGCATGAAACATAATCCCCAGTAAGGAGCTTTATGTTTAGATATGATCATGGGCGAGACTGGCCCCAAATGACATATACAGACAGAGATTATGGCACCACTGGGGCCACTTTCGGTCAGCAACTATTGGGTTTTTGTTAAGGGAACCAGGGTGAGTTTGCCTACAAAAATACATCATCACTGCAGCGCTCTATTGACAGCCATTAAAAGTAGCCATGCATTCAGAGTAAATAAGACTCATATTGTATTTTGCAAATACAAATATTTTCCAAGCATGCCTTTCATTCCTTAGCTGCTAGCTATCCAGTTCCTCTCTTTCATTTTCCGTTCTCCGCCAGTGCCATAGGCCTCCTCCACTAACAGGAAGTACAGCACTCATTTACAGCTTGAGTCATAACTTTGCTATCCCAGTGTTCCTTTGTGGCCAAGATGCTTGTTTTGCGTGTTTCCCAGGTTCTTGAGATGAAGGGCATATTTCTCGTCCACTTCCAGTCTCAGTATAACGCCTATAGCTGTAGTCATGGATTTGGGACTAATACAGTTTCACTGAATAATACATGTGTCTTTGAAATAGCATAATTGATATCAATTATTCAACCGTGTCTCCAGCATTGTGTTACATTTCCTTCCCAACTTCCTGCTGAGAAACGTAATGGACATAGAGGTCACGTTGGTCCCAAAATGTCAAGAAAATTTCAAAACATCTGTGTTGCAAGACTGAAACCCCATGTTATGTACTCATCGACAGGACGGATGCTTTGCTTGTCGTTGGCAGTTTAATGTGACTGTTAAATTTTTCATCTGTTAAAGTTATTGTGATGGGCATTAAAGGTGTGACAGCCTTAAGACTGCTTTTTGCTGCACTTGAGCGGGCACTGTAAACTGCCCTCACATCAAGCATTTTTGCATTTGCCACGTGGGAGTAACAAGGTCAATAACAGAAACAGCACAGCAGTAGGATCCCACACCCTCGGTATGTCAATTTCATGCTCTCTGAGCCAAAGGCTGTGAGAAGAAACTTGCAGAACATCTTGTGGTGGCTGCGGAATGTCTGGGTATATGTTTTGTCTGCACGTTTGCTAGTATGTGTAGTTCACACTTGAATAAAATTGATGGGGGAAAAAAATAATAATAAAATGATTGGAAGCTTAAAAAATTCAAGCAACATTATACAGCACATTTCCAAGTCTCTGTGTAGTACTGCAGCTGTATTACTGTAGTAAATATATCAATTCAAACATATTGTTGCCATTACCATAGACTCACCTAACTACATGAAACTGAATGTTGTGGAGTTAAATAAAAAATAATACTTTGCATGTCACTATATGATTAAATAGTCACACCATAGTATAGGTATGTATACTATAGCATGTAGCTTTGTAGGTTTAATTCAATAAAACAATATTTATAAACTCTGTATTTTTAGTTTTAAAACTACTACGGTGAAATTTTAATTAACTATAATCATTAAATTAATTTATACAAACCATGTATTTTGCTGGTTAAACTATTATATATATATATATATATATATATATATATATATATATATATATATATATATATATATATATATATATATATATATATATATATATATATTTAATTTTATTTATGATAGTGTAGGACACACACACATATGCTGTACGGGTGCATCTCAAATAATATTATACAGAAGAAAAAAAAAGTTATCTCTTTTTTTGTAACTTATTTCAAACAGTGAAACTTTAGATTCATTGCATGTAATGATTAAATGTTAATTACATTCCATAGATTCCATATAGTGTTCAGGTCAGGCATGTTGGCTGCCGAATCAAGCACAGTAATATCACGGTCAGCAAAGCACTTGGAAGGGGGTTTGACTCTGTGGACAGGTGCTAGAGTCCTGCTGGAAAAGGAAATCAACATCTCCATATAGCTTGTCAGCAGATGGAAGCATAAGGTGCTCCAAAATCTCCTGGTAGATGGCTGTATTGACTTTGGACTTAATAAAACATAATGGGCCAACACCAGCAGATGCCACGGCACCCCAAATCATCTCTGACTTAAGAAACTTCACCCAGGATTTTGGATTCTGTGCCTCTCCAGTCTTCCTCCAGACTCCAGACCTTGAGTTCCAAATGAAATGCTAAATTCACTTTTATCTGAAAAAAAAAGGACTTTGGATCACTGAGCAACAGTCCAGTTCTTTTTCTCTTTAGCCCAGGTAAGATGTTTCTGACGTTGTTTCTTTTTCAGAAGTAACCCTTTTCCTAAAGACGTCTAAGCTTGGTGACTTTTAATATGCTTTGATACAGCACTCTGGGAACAGCCACCCCTTTCAGTAATGACCTTCTGTGACTTACCCTTTTTCTGGAGGGTGTCAATGATCAACTTCTGGACCATTACCAAGGCAGTCTCACCATTATTGTGGTTTTCAAAGAAAAAGAGATACCCAGAGTTTATACTGTAGGGATGGTCATTAATGAAATTCAAATGTAAATATTCTAATATTTTCAGATACTGGATTTTTGACTTTCATGATCTTTAAGCTCTAATCATCAAAATTAAAAAAGCACAAATACTAATTAAAACAATGAATTTATACTTCTAGAAGTAGTTCAGAAAGTCACACATATTACTTTACACTTAGAAAAAGTTAAAATCCCGACAAACGTCTCATTGTTAAAGTCTGCATGAACTGGAATTCATAGTCTTGTATTGTAATGTGTTTCCAAATGAAGCAGAATACTAAATATGAAAGAAAGAAAAAAAGAAAAAATGAGGGCGGGGCTTGATTGTAATGCACCCCTTTACCATCTAACATTAGTTGTAAAAAAATAAAAATAAAATAAAATAGGGTCAGGTTTGATTTCCTGCAGACTTTAAAGGTCACCTGTCTGTGTTTATGTATTGAACAAAGTGATTTCGAAATGGAGGATGTTTAAAGATTTTTAGACTTTTTTAGACAGAGGCTCATGAATGGGCATTACTTTATGACCAGGTAAATAGATGCAATCAGACCTTTGCATGCGAAAGTAAAAAAAAAAATGGAGGAAGGCAGCGAGAAGGAAGAGAAGGGGAGGAGAGGGGGTGGAGCGAGGGGAAGGTCAGAGTGCTGCTCTGCATGATAAAGATGTTGGCGACTTGGCATCTTTGTCAGGATTCTCTGCACGCAGGCCAGATATTACCTCTTTCTCCACATGTCATTCCAACCCATTCCACCAAGACACTCAAGCTGAAGGAGGCAGTATAACTTCATGAGTCAGAGCGAAAGGATTAGCTTTTCATTTAAGCCTGTAATCATGGCTACTCAATGCTAACTCTCCCAAGCACAGATAGGAGCTGGCCATCTGGGTCAGGGGTTTTCAGACTGGGGTCCAGAACCTCAAAGGGGACCACAAGGGGGTGCTAGGGGGTCCGTAAAAAAAACAATTAGCAGGAAATAATAATAATAATAATAATCTAAGTTAATGTATGCGCTTATAGATGCAATAGATGATTGTCTTCAGAATTTTTTTTCGTTATGCTGGTTGAAAGTCTTTTCACATTCCAATAGCAATCATTAAGTAACATGGTCTAAATGTATTTATGTATTTATATATTCTGTGGAAGGCGTAGGACCAAGAAATGCTCGTTCCGAGACCCTGCACACCCTGTTCGCGCAGACAGGATACATCATCAATGCGTTCACGCACGCTGTGCAGACAGAGCGAGAATGGCAGGCAAGCATCAACAACCTGATCTTCCTTCCTGGTATTGTAGTACTTTTACTAACTGTACTATTAAGTTTTCTCACCAGTGAATGGCACATGATGTATTGCAGTAATGTTGTCTCTGGTCGTCTGGTCTGTGTTTGTATATGCCATCAGGGGGCGTGGCTTTGTACAGCGACTATACAAGCAACACACACACATAGACACACACACGTGTGTATTTATACATATTCGTTTTTCTTATATCACATAAATATAATTATTTATGTTTATTTAAAAGTATGTTATAAGTGTATTTTATATCTGACCTTTTAATAATATAACTGTATACAAATTTCAATGTTAATGTGATACTGACACAATTAAGATTTTAATGAAGTGTGTGTTATGTTCTGATTGAAAACATAGAAGCTGTTTAAATTAATGGTATTTAAATTATTCCTATTTGTATACATTTATATTTATTATTTTTATATATATAATAAAATAGTGTGTTAATTGTTAATCTCAGATAGCTTAATAAAAATATATATTTTAAAGAATATTAATTATGACAATTTGTTTGAAAATATATAAATATAAATGTAAATTTTATTCAAATTGATTTTAAATTTGGAAAGAATTATCTTATCTTTATAATATCACACTTAATTTTTTATTCCACACATTTTTTCCTAACATATTTAGGGGTCCTTGGCATCAAAAAGGTTGTCCTCAGGTCAAGATCAAGTTCTTAATGTCTTAAGATGGTACCACCACAAGCTATAATGTAATGTATGTTGTAAAACCGGACAAAGGTCAACTTTGGGGCTTAATATTTGAAGACTGAACTTGTAAATTTGAGGTAGGATGTGACGATGTCCTTCCCGGTGGCCGTTATTAGTATTCCATGAGGCTGATCATCTATTGATCTCCTCCGTCAGTGAGATTTTAAGGAAATCAAATACGTGAGGCAAAAGCTGCTTAGTTTGATGCACAGGCCAAGAGGAAGGGAAGGTGGGTTAGATAAAATAAGTGAAAGAAAAAGAACGTGAGTGCTGATGAAGACAAATCTAAGAAAAAATCCTGAGCATTGCATAGACTAAAAGCAGACAGGCAGAAATTTGGACCTATGCGCCGGTTTTCACTCAAGTCGAGCTGAGCTGCTTAAGATTGGGGAAGAAAACCCCCCGTAACCCTTTCATCCACCTTCAGACCCCAGAATCATCTCTGTTTCTCCTTTCCTCACTCAGTCCGAATCTCTCAATCTCCGGTGGTTTGCCAAAAGTCTTCAGTCAGCCGTTTCTGCTTGACTACCCTCAGTAAATCAATCCTGCTGATTGGGTCTGCTCTCTGACAGGGCAAGGACCCTGACGAAGACTAAGAGAGATGTATACATGTCGCTCCTGGTTACAGTCACCTGGCTTTAGTGGCTTGGATTGGTGGAAAAGGTTCAAAGTAAAAGGGAGATGAATGGGAACGGCGAGGTTCTGTTCAGAACGGGCTAAATTAAACTTTTAGGTTGAAAGCGGAATGTGTTTTTCTTCATCGCAGGTCATGACATTTTGACTATCTATAGATTTGTGGCTTCTGCTTTCAAGTGTGTGCATTTACATGTGCATGCTGGTACATATGTTGAGTGGAGCGTGCTGCTTCTCTACTCGCGGAGTACCTTTGGGGACAGTGTTAAGTTCATCAGTCATGCAAATGAATGCAGTTTTTGAGTAGAATTATCTACCTCCTGCTCTCTGGAGAACATTGCTTTCAAGGAAGCACCATGATGGGATTTCCACGTAACCTCTACAGATGTAGACCAA
Organism: Carassius gibelio; assembly: GCF_023724105.1. Classification (NCBI taxonomy): domain Eukaryota; kingdom Metazoa; phylum Chordata; class Actinopteri; order Cypriniformes; family Cyprinidae; genus Carassius; species Carassius gibelio. The sequence continues at coordinate 12,337,433 of NC_068405.1, read as the reverse complement.
CCAATCAAAAGTACGGTGCAATGGTATTTCTGTTAGAAACATGCTAACTTTGCCATCTTTCGTTTCTCATACATGAATGTGCATGCATTACAGATGCCTGTATTTATTAGCATATTTGTGTTTTTTTCATTCTTTGGCAGGAGAATTTCAACCCAGAGTGCAAATTCAAAGAGAGTGTGTTTGAGAACTACTATGTGACGTACTCCTCCATGCTGTACCGCCAAAGCCAGTCTGGACGCTCATGGTACATTGGCATCAACCGGGATGGCCAAGTAATGAAGGGCAACCGTGTGAAGAAGACCAAAGCAGCCGCACACTTCCTACCTAAAGTCATCGAAGGTCAGATCAAACTTTGAGATCACGGCTGCATGATTAATCAAATGTGACTGTCATACGCATCTTGTCAGTAGAGATGGTTCTGTGATCAGTAGTAAAGCCTCATCACGTGCTTTCAGATGGAGAAGCATTTACTACACAGAGCCGCAGTTCACTGACAATAACTTAAATAAATTCTTCTTTGAGATGATGTGGCTTCTTATACCAAATAAGCCACACAATATTTAATATATTCTAAGCAGTGATAATGGCTGTGTCGATTAGCATTGCATTAATATATACTTTATAATAATTAAAAATTTAATAAGACAAACCCGGATAAACCATATATTGTCGTAGTCGTGTGCTTTTTAGTCATGTCGAATCAATGAAAGCAGTTAAATCTTCTGTTTATTCAGCAACCACCATAGGGATTTCCTGGATTTTTTCTGTGGACGTTTCTGAAGTTTCAGCACGAGAGCACACTCTGGCATTCGGATGGAGATTCACTACTGATCACAGAACTGTGCTTTAATGAAAGATATGCATGACAATCACAGTTTCTGCCTAAATAGCGATTTATCGCCTTTGCGATTTAATTTCAATTAATAGTGCAGCCATAATTCCAATGCAGAATATAGATTACCAGAGACTAATTCCAAGATGGAAAATCTAACTTAAAGGGGTAACTGTGTTTTAGATTGTTAGACTGTGTTTTTAGTAATTGGTCCAAACAGGTGACAATAGACCAGTTTGGATGGTCTATTAGCAAACCAGGTGGTCAAGGCTGTTTTTGGAAGTTGGTGGCTGGCCAACAAAGAGTAGCTAATAAACAGCTTGCACTGACTAATGAATAATATTTAGCTTGCACTAGCTGTAGACCCAATAATGACAAACTTAGACTAGGTATCTTGGACTAACTTATAACCAGCTTACACTAGCATAGACCAACTAGTAACCAATCTTAGAGCAGATAATAACCAGTCTAAACAAGCTAAAGACCAGCCAATAACCAGCAGCCCTAGTTTAGACCAGCTAGTAGCCAGCTTGCCCTATCTCAGGCCAGAGGCTGGTGGCATAAAATATTTAGACTAGCCTTAAAATTCAGTTACAAAAAAAAAAAAAAAACAACAACCTTAGATTAGTAGATAAGCTGAATCCAAAATACAAGATTTTGCCCCATCTTAAACCAGTCTATATTCAGCTTGTACCAGATGTCATAGATGAGCTTATATCCAAATTTGGCCATCTTATACTGGATAATAATTAGTTTGTACCAGCTAATGGCCCTCCCAATATTCAAATTAGTGGTCCAAACAAGGGTTTTTTTTAATGGCAGATTCTTAAAAAAAAATGTATTGCACTATTCCAGAGACTATAACTTTAGTTACTCTGTTGTTGCTTTAAATAACCTCAGTGTGTCTTTATTCTTCTTGTTCCCTTTAGTGGCCATGTACAAGGAACCTTCACTGCATGAGCTTGTAGCGGAGCAGAGTCCTCCACGCAAAACCGTAAAGACTTCAGACTCCCCGTCTCACAAGAATGGCAGGAAAGAGGCCCCCAGAGCTGATGCTTCATAGCACAGGGGGCGCACGCAGGGAGGGTGAGGGACTACATAGACACTGAGAACTCCATTTTCCTTCATGTAATGAGGGCAGGAAGAGCTGTGTGAGCGGCTGTCAGTTGTGGGTTTTTGAACGGGGCAAGATCAGATGGACAAGTGGAGAATCCCTGCCTCTCTCCATCGAACCAGCTCACATATATTTCCAGACCTGACCCCCCCGTATGATCCCATAATCCTCTGCAAAAACATTTTTCCATGCACCCATGTGCCCTACTTGAGTTCTGTCACAGTGTCAGACGAAAAATGCAAACAATATCCATCCTAACTGAAGAATTCAATTGACTTTTCTTTCCCTACGGTTTCTTTTTGTTTGAACAAAGAGTTTTAGTGCAAGAATAAAAGCGAAGGAGAGAGAGGTTATTATCCCATATCATCATAATGATTTCAGCAGATGAGACCCTTGCTGGTTCATTTTTTTTTCCTGCCATCACTTTGCCAAAGGCTGCTCTGTGCCAGTCAGAACTATACGAAGGAGCATAGTAAAATTAGTTTTTATTGGACCATTCAATGAGGATCCAGTTCTAATGGTCAGCAGGTGTCCATTGATTTCTGCTGGACTGCTGCCAGGGAAGCCAGTGGTGTTGTGCATAATATGTGATTGGGCAGCTTTTGAAATCAAACATAAATCTGTAGTTGTACTTCTTTCCACTGTCTGATATTCTCAAAACAACCCAATGAGGAGGATTATGAATTTAGATTGAATCCACAACTCAAAACACATCTGTTTTTGGTTTAATTATGGCTACAACTGCGGACTGTAAGATCCAAAAAAAAGAAAAAAAAAGAAAAAAAGAAATTCTCGTGTGAAACTCTATTCATGTTTAATGGCCAGTTGGCTTGAAGTGGCTTCTGTATCATTGGCAAACGAGTGAAGATTATTCGGGGCAGTTGTTTGATAGCTCTTTGATGGAATTCTTACAGGGGATTACATGGAGTCGAGCCATGATTGCTTGAATTATTTACTCCTTTTCCCGGGAACGTTCCGCTTGTTCAAGCAGCTCGGACAAGAGATTTTAATATGCAAATTTAAATTGCGGCAAGCTGATCAATGACGCAATGTTTGTGTGCGTTTAGACGTGCGTATTAGAGTGTGAAAGAGACAGAACGATGTGAAATGAACATCTGCTTCCATTATTTATTTGTGTGTGCGGCAGTCTGGACACACGTGTAAACGCATTGGCTCGCACACCACAGTTGATCATTTTAATGGCTCGGTAGAGTCTGGGCATTTTAATCTGCCTGGAGATGTTGACTGATGACCCTCTCCAGGTTTCATAATTGACACATAACCAAGCGGATGTGCTGTGACATCCAGGATCTCTTTGTAATTCCACAGGCATCTTATCAGTTTACACACACCACACTCCGTTAGTTGTTTGCAATGTGTGCGTTTGCAAGTGCATTGGTCAACCAGCTTCCAAATGGTGACCTTTTGTCCTACAGAAGGGAAGCAACCGCCTCTTAGATGATGACATGCATTTGTGGGCCAATAGCAGTTGCTGAGGCTGTAGAAGGTATGGCTTGCATGTCTTTTGTTGGTTTTGCTGCTGTTCTGTCTGAGAAAGGTCATTTGTTAATTCTTATTTGTGTTCACATAGACGTTCACATAGATCTCTTTGAGCTGTGCCCTAACATCTGACCAGCAAGAAAAAGAAAAAAAGAAATAAATACATACATAAAATGAATCAATATTTGACTAACAATTAAATCAAAGGACATAAAATATTTTGGAAAATGCATCAGGAAGTAGGAAGAATGTATAGTGGATGTTAGTGAGGGTTTGTGCAAGTTGCAGAAAGTGTTTAGCATGTTGAAGCAAGGTACGTGTATGTGTCTCAATGAAAGTTATTAGCAAGTTGAATATTAAAGGAATATTCCAGTTCAACTGAATTGAATGAACAGCAGATGTGGCATAATGTTGATTTAACTAAGAATGCATTTAAATCTTTTCCTAATTTTCTTCAAAAAAAAAAAAAAAAAAAAAAAAAAAAATTTGTACACTAAAATCATGTTAACATGCACATTTTTATATCTTGTGCCGTTTTATTAAAGAAAGATTATATTGAAATTTATCCTCTTCACTTTCATTGTAAGTGCTTCACTGATTTTTGTTGCTTCTACTTTTTTTTCTTTAGAGAAAAGGGGGGACAATTGAAAATACATTTTTGTGTTAATCAACATAATGCCACAAGTGCTGTTCATTGCACTTAACTTGTATTGAGCCTGGAACATTCCTGTAATGTGTAGCATGAGAAAGGCTGGAGAAAGTTTGGTTATGCATGACGAGATTTGGGATGAAGACAATTTGCTGGCTGCGAGAGTCTGTGAAAATCCTGAGGGCAGCTCTGTGATTGAAGTTAGCTGGTGGAGAGGAAGACGACATTCGATTATGAGGAGCAAAACCAGAAGATCATTAAGTTGGATTCTTGGAGGAGAACGTGTGCTTTGGTGCTAATGATGAGAGTGAGATCCGACACAAATTCTTGCCGATTGAGAGGAAGTTGAGGAACATAGTCTCTCTGAGGATGGGGGGAGGAGAACGCGTTATGTGTAGCGTATCTACCTGACGCTAAGAACACAACGATGAATGTTGCGCAAATATGTCCCCTCATGTGTGCTCCAAAGTCATGCTCCATTTCCTGAGCAATCTCCACAAACCCTCTCCTGTGTGTCCAGTGGCTATTAACCTTCCCTCCAGCTCTGTGTGTGTATGTGTACGAGTGAGTGAGAGAGAGAGAGAGAGAGAGAGAGAGAGGTAACGATCGATTGACTCAATAAAAGCCAAACTGGAGAGCAATAGCCCAGCGCTGTGAGCAATAATTTCCCTGTTCAACTGAGGAACTCGAGGACATTAGCAGACGATGAACTGAGATGATTTTTTTATTTCTTTATTTTTTGTGGGACTTTATCCAGTGGGAGAGAAAGCGGCAGAAGAAAGGACAACATGGAGATAAAGTGACATCCAGATCGCAAACCCAATTTGGGTATTGTCAAATGGGCCTTGCTCGCTCGCTCCCCCTCTATTGCTTCTGTCCAGACCTGGTTTTGCTGTGAATTTGCTAGTATTATATCTCTCCTGACTCTCGCTCTCTCTTTTAAATCAGGGCAAGTTCTCAAGGACACACTGAGTCCACCCTCTGTTTCATTTGCCCTCAATTCAAGCATGCAAAAAGAGCGAGCTGATCAAGGGAACACTTATGAAATTTTCATGCTGTATTTTTGTGATGAAAAAGAGATTTCATAATATCTATCTCAGAGAAGTAAAAGAGAACAATATGTGTATATAAATCAAAGAATGATTAAAAAGTAATATTAAATGCAATAAAGCAGTGATGACAGTACTGTAAATGGGTGCTTTTGGGGAGATGGACTGCCTGGTCTTGCCAAACCTGCTGTGAGCCATAAGGACTTTGGACATGTACAGATTTGAGTTCCTTTTTGTATTTGTTTTTATTAAATTGTAATATTAATTGCAACCGAAGGCCATTTTACCCACAGTAAAAAAAAAAAAAAATTGTCATTTTAAAGAACTGATGGGTACTTGTAATTTGCTTTTATATTTAGTGGAAAATATGTATGAACCTGAAACCTTGTATTTGTTTGATTGTTTTCTTTTACTGCTATATTTTCCCTTGTGCAAACTTGTTTTTTATGCTTTTTTTTCTTGTTAATGGACTAATTGGACTTTTAAGACCTCCTCACCCATACTTAAATACATGATTTGTGACTTAAGCAAAAAAGAAAAAAAAAATACTCAAACTAAAAGCCAACGCACCTTTTTCTGAACAGGTCTTCCAAACGAAATGAAAAGAAAACAAGCCAGTCCTTTTCTTCCCTATCCTCTTGTCTTCCGAAAAAGCAAAGTCTTCCACTAGCCAGGGCTTGCCTGAGTGTGGCAATAACTGCCAAACAGAATGTGGCTTCCTGCTTAAGCCCCGCCCCTGATCTTACAGTGGATGCAGGAACAGGCTGATTGGCTGCAGCCACTGGAGGCGGAGCTACACACACCTCAGCATGGAGGCCTGCGTGGAGACTCACCGAAGGCTGACCATAGACCAACAGCCTGGGTCATTTGGCCATCCCCTGCGCCCCTAACCAGCATGGCAGACGTGCTGCTCTGAAAGCCGACACACCTGGGAGAGTACTGGGACTCTACTGCATGCATCCCACTTCGGAAATACTAGGCAATGACTCCCCTTTACAGAGCACAGGATCTCCTTAGCACCTTCTCCTGGCCTCTAACTTGACATCCTGTGTACGTTTCTAGAGCAATTATACATCTCTGGGTTAGGAGGAGGAAGGGGGTGTGTCTTATTACTACATATTACTGAATAAACAGTTATATTTGTATTATTGTAAGATGTGTGATGGACTGTATTGTATATAATATGTGTTTTTAGATGTCCGCTGTTCCTGGTTTTAGAAAATGACCACGCATAATATCAGAAGCATGCAGGAAACAGATGGCACAGACAGATGCAGGTACTCACAGGTGAGCAGTCAGGTGACAGGTGAAAGACAACCTCTGCTCCCTCCACTTAGCATTGGCACACTGCACATGGACAACACATCCACACACGAGAGACGCTCACTTTGTGCAGTATTTATTCAACTTCTCCCTTTTATGTCACCAGGCCTCGACTAATCCTCTCACAGGCCACCTATGAACATCTGCATCATGTCACTGCATTACAGGAAGTCTCGCTAATCAGATGAAGAACAGAATTAATACCGCAGGGTGGAATATAAACCACAGCCCACTCTCACTCGCGCATTCAGACTCGTTATATAATCGTAGATCATCTTCCAGCCCCTTCAAGCAAGCCGAGATAATTGCCTTTAATGCCTTTACAGACCCTACAAACTCTTAAAACAAGTTTCTTCTATATATTTGAGGATTAGCTGGCAGTTGATGGATTAATATGAGAAAATTACATGCAGAACAGGGTTTGAATTGCAGCGTGGGAGGGCAAAACATAATTCAGATCCCTCCGCCGGTTAACTAAAAGTAATCCTAGAAACTAATTCTAGATCAGGATTCCTGCTGCGAGAATATTCAGAAATATTTTGAAGGCAGATTGCTTATTGGAGATAATGACACCATGTTGATTAAACAAGGGAAATGAGAAGACATCAAAAGTATGGGATAAATCAAAAAGGATGGTTGCGCTGTGATCATTTCTCTGCATGATGAAGGGATGAGACTAAAATACTGTTGGAAGTTTTAGAAAACACTAGAAGATTTTACTTGTTTTCTCGTGGTCACAGGCTAATTTTCACAAGAACTACATTAAAAAAAAATTGTCATGATGTCAGCTTTTCTGAACCATTTAAGTGGCATGTTTTAAACATCCAATCGGTAAATTTGAACATTTTATACGATAACATTTAAAACCAACCGAAGCCACATATTTACAAAATTAAATAAATAATATAATCAATATCACTTACTAACTAAATGTTTATCTTAAATGAGTAAAAATAAAAATTATGTGATAAAACGGCCAATACGAAACGGGTTTATAGAATAATAACTCTTCGAAACACTGTCTGCGCATGCACTTAATTGAGAATGCGCGCGCGAAAGAGAGCGGGAGCGAGCGGGAGAGACAGATGAGGTAGTACGGAAATCCCTTTTGTGGGCATGGGTTGTGCGCGTATTATGCAAATTACGATCTACCAGCACGTGTTCAAGAAACCGGTTAAGTACAAACTATTTGCGGACAGACCTGTTGTGAATCCTCCGGTTAATGTGCGTGTTTTTGAGCTCATAAATACAAAATTTGTTAAAAAATATTTAGTGAGTGACGCTCACTGACTTGGAAGTTGTCTACCGCTGACATACATAGAGCTATTCGAGCTGTAATGAGTCCCTGAACAACGAAAAAACAAACAACTTCGCTTATTCATAATGCAGTAATATACATAACGTGCTTAGAAATGGCGTTTGTAACATCAAAACAAAGAAAAACGAGCGAGAGAATTTTGTGAACCCTTTTTGACAAGGAAATAAGATCATAATCACAGCAAAATCAAAATAATTATTCATGTGCTTCTTATACTTGGCAGCAGTAACCTATTTTACATCACAAGCACGTTTGATTTGACTGAATTTTACACACCCACTGACAAACACGCACCAGAACTTGGTTTTGAGTCCCCAGGCTGAATCTGAAAGCATCAGAGAAGCTATGAGTCATGGTTGTATCAGACCCTCACCTGCAGCAAACCTCCGCAACTCTTGATAAAGGTAAACCACAACAGTAATGCACAAATCTGTCAAGGGAGATAAATGCTCTGTAGCTTTTTTTCTTTCTTCCCATGGCTAAGTTCTAATGGTAAGACTTTCAAGTGACCACATAAACACAGATTGCTAAGGCACCCTGCTGCAATCTTGCTAAAATAGAGCTAAATGTTAGAAGTAATAATTGATCCATGCATTATTCATGGATGTGTCCCTGGGGAGGAAGGAAGAGGAAGGCAAGGGTGGCAGGGTCAGAGAATGCACCTCTGCTATCTGCTCCTCGTTACATTTGCCATCTGGGCTCAGCGTTTAGACCAGGGCTTCCCTTCACTTTCTGATCTCACCCTATACACTCACACACAGGCTGCTGGTATAATGCATACAGAAACAAGTCTCTACTTGCACACTGGCGAGCAAATGCTCACAGACACAACTGTGTTCCCTTATAAGCCTCTATGATCTCTCAGATAATGATTTTGATCCAACATGGCATCTTCTTAAAGCCGCTTGCTCTGTATGTTCGTGTGCATTCAAACCTGACATCCTTCACACTATTTGAACTCTTCCCTCAGGCCTTCAGCTCTGCCCTGAAGCCTCCTGAACACATCTCCAGACTCTCCCCAGATTGTACCTACTTAAACTGATCGTCAAGGTCTTTGGCGAATGAGATTGCAAGAGTTCAAGACTTGTTCTATACTGCTCTCTAGTGGATGTAAGAGACGCGGCGTCCACAACGCAAGTGATACCTGAGTCAGCAGCCTTCGTTCTGATATTATTTGAACTGATTACCTAAAATACAAATAAGGTTCTTTATTGGCATTGATGGTTACATAAAGAACCTGTAACATCCATAGAACATTTCTATAGCACACACTTTACAAGTGGACAAGGTTCTTCACACACGAAAAAAAGATTGTTCTTTTAAGATTTGTTCAGTGAATGATTTTTGGGGTACCCATTTGATTGCCTTTTTGGAACTTTATTTTAAAAAGAGTGTGATGTGTTACTTTTATATATTTATTTTAACACAACATTAGGTGGATACTTAATTTTGTTATCTTATGAGAGGTGATCACAGAAATTGCAACTTCAACTTCAAAACAAAGAAAGACATTACTTCAGTTAAAATGCATAAATAAACTTAATATGCTTAAATAATACACCAATGGTGTACAGACGGAAAATAAAAAATCATACAAATATGGCCTAAAGTATGAAGGGATTTTCCATATTGATTTTTTTACAGGTGTTCTGTGTTTTTATATTTTGAATTTTGCACTGGCTTGTGTTGTAGGGTTAATAGAAATGTCTGTAAAATTAATGAATAATGTTTTGGCAGAAAATTATCTTTTTTTTTTTTACAGTGAAAAAACAATTCTCACTCATAAATTGCTAGTAAAGCTCACATATATTCACATAGAAATGGCATGTAACATGCTGCATTAAAAATTTAATTAAGTAGAAAGACTTCTATATATATATATATATATATATATATATATATATATATATATATATTACAGTGTATGTAGGATCATTCTAAAATTAATAGTTGTGCTGTCAAATAAAGAAAAGGAGAGACGAACAAAAAAAAAAAAAAAAAGTCATAATCCAATTTGTAATTACAAGAAAATATATTAAATTATGCAAATAGTAGCATTTTTGCTATACTGGTCTCAGACTTATGGACTGTATAGCCTCTTACAAAAACACACTCAGTATTTTTCCTAATGTCCTCCATTATCCTTCCCTGTGAGGCCCAGGTAACATCATCATTGATTTCACTTTTATCTCATTCCCACACATTCTCCTCTCTCCTCTATTCCTTCATTCTCCCCATCACACCTTCTTGTTCTCATTAGGATGTTAATGGACATTATTTTTTATCAGATGGGATAAGGAAGAACAAAGAGAGAAACAGAGAGAGTCTGCTGAGACATTTTGGTGATGTTCAGCATCCATTACACCAATAAAGGAAGGAACAAAACAAATGTCAGAGCTCTCTGGACTGAGCTACACTGAAAGGCCACGACTCCCTCTAGTGGCTGACCTGAACTCTAGCGGGGGGTTTCCACTAGGGGGCGTAGTAAGTAAAAACTGGATGACAGAGAGCGTGAGAAGAGAGAGTTTCCACGAAACCCATCTAGAAACTGTGGTTAAGATAAAAGTGATAATAATGATACAAGAAATATATGTTTGCAAACAGCCCAGAGCTAATTCAACTATATATAGCAATACATGATAATATTACTATGTAAACTAAGCAGCAGTTGTCAGAATTACTATGCTTTCCACTGATACTAGTCCCATTTCCTCTCGGCTATGAGTCACTTACAGATGACAGTTCGAATTACTTGCCTTGAGACTCTAAACAATTATAGGGGTGTGTCAAATAAGACCAGCCCCCTAAACCCTCTCCCCCACCACCCAAGCACAGAGGTGACATTGAAGTCTCTGCTCAGGAAGAAGCACAGTGAGAAACAAAAATGATTCTTGTACAACCATGGCGAAGATATTTATAGGAATTTTGCATTTGCACACAACATCAGAAATAAACTTCCGAGTTTCTCACGCTCTCTGAGACAGTGACCGGTGGATTGTGTGAAATGTCTCACTGGACCATAAGAGTATGAGAAGAGATGCGATATGTGGATGTGCATATGTGTGTGGAGGAATATAAAGTAGATATTTCTTTGTATGTATGAATGTGTTTGCATTAGATTTCAGGAAGTGCTCAGGGCTGGTGATCTGTGGTTTATGGGAGAACCTGTCTGACCAGTTCTGGTACGTTAGAACCCTCCACCCTGTGAGAACGGTGGCAAATAATGCTTTAGTAAACAGTTTCGCACTCATAAACAAGGAAGTGTAGATCCATTTGTACATGCTCATTTGTTTATGAATTATATCAGGAATTTTTTTTCTGGCTGAAACCTGTGACGTATAGCTCGTATGATTCATAAAGACACTCCCTTTTCTCTTTCTCTATGTTTGTGTAATGTGGCTAGACTAACAGCAAAGAAAAACTGTCCTTAAGTGGAATCACTTCCCTGGAAACGATACAGTACAATGGAACTAAAGACTGGTTCCTAAGAAAACACTTCGGCTTTTTACAGTATATTTACTAACAAGTTCTAAAACAGATACTCAGATGAAAAAGTTGAAAAGTGTGTTGGGTTGGCTGCAGGTTTTTAAACTGGTATACAGAGGAAGCCTCAGGGTGCCGGGCAAAACATTCACTCAAATGACAGTTTAAAACATTTCCTGTAAAGGTTCTGACATGTGGCCTGTGAGTTTCCAAACTAACTTTATGTGGCTTATAGTCATGACTTTATTGCTGTGTCAGGCACTTCTCTCAAAGGGGTCATATTATGTGATTTATATTTTTCATTTCTCTTTGGAGTGTCACAAGCTCTTGGTGCATAAAGAAGATCTGTAAAGCTGCAAAGACTAAAGTCTCAAACCCAAAGAGATATTCTTTATCAATGGTAAGACTCTTCCACGGCCCCCTAAAACGGCTCAATAAAACATGCCACCACATGTCTACTTCACTATATGGAAATATTTGCACAATGCCACCCAAATGTTCAGCAAAGAAAGAAGAAGTGGTTTCAGTAACAGCAGCTACTGTTGAAGCAGCCATGTCAGGGATCTAGGAGGAAACAAAAGCACTTTATTTTTCCTTCCTGAAAGTAGATTCATTTAGCAATCTTTAAGATTAATTACAACACAAAAGCAATGCATTTTATGGACAGTTTCGTGAACCTAGGAGAGGAGGTAATTCTGACTTTGCTATGGCAATCTGGTGCTTCTGAATAAGCTACTAAGTTGTTTTTATTAGTTTAAGTATCCGCTTATTGAATATTCAAATGCAGAGTTTTGAGTGTCTCGTGTGTGTGTGAGAAAGAGAGATGGAGAGAGGGGGTCACACAGTGGCTTGTGTACTGCAAACATATACGAGCTTCATCACTGTCTGTCACGCGACTCTTTTCCCCTTTCAGGCTTGAACTGATGGTAAAACTAAGGACATTATTAACTGTCTTTACATTTATTTTGAAAGAAGAAGCTTGTAATTATGGTTATATTTCCGTTGTGCTTGCGGTGTTCAGCCAATCACAATGTTCTTTGTCAGTTGGCCAATCAGAGCGGATTTGTAGAAAATGACACGTTTTTAGAGAGGCGGGGCATTGAGGACCTACAATAACGTACAGTGTTTGAAAAATAATTAGTTTTTTGGACATTAAAGCATGTCAACATATTCTGTTACACCAAATACACAATAGTGTCAGCACTTTTAACACTTACTTCTTAAACACAATTTAACACTATTAACTGTCATAGCGTTGGTTAAATGTGAGCTAAGTGTAAGTCTATATTGTACATTCAGACAGGCCAAATCTCTGTCATGAAAAAATTATTTTTGGTTTAATAAATTTCTTTGTCAGAAGTAAATCAGAATATATAGTTATGAGCTTAAATACATAAATGTAAACTGTGACCATGTAGTTATAATTCTCAATATATAGCCTATATATATATATATATATATATATATATATATAGCAATATGTAGATTTTATATAAAAGCATAATTAAACACAAGTGGTATGCTTTTCATAAAATATCAAAATATAGGTTAAATAACGTTGCATCATCATTCAGTGTGTGAATGTACAGGGGCTTCTCAATAAATTAGAATGTCGTGATAAAGTTCATTTGTTTCAGTAATTCAACTCAAGTTGTAAAACTCGAGTATTAAATAAACTCAACTCACACAGACTGATTTTGGTTCTTTAAATTTATATGGAGAAGTGTTTAGGCAGTAGTAGCCTAGCATAACCATTTCTAAAGACCGAGACAACTTGGCAATAAGTTCCGAGACATGAAAAATGCGATACAGATTGTAAATGAAAGTATGACAAATCTGCTATTTGTGATAACAAATGATTTTACTCATACTACGATAAGATGTCGTCACGATACCCTCAGACCTCACAACAACACACCGGAGTGAACTGAAGACGAAACTCAGGAAGTCTCCGCCCATAAAGAGGACGACGCTCTAAAAGCTCAAATCAGCAGCTATTCAAGGTGCGGCTTCACAGGACAGGTAGGCTATCTGAGTTGGGGAATCAGCAACGGCGCTTTACTGCATTTTAACTAACATTTAAAAAATATAATACATATTTCAAAACTACGTTTTTGATTATTTAAGACGTTGGAGGATTACGAAAACCGAACTCATTTGGAAAAGCATTAGACCTGACCTGCTGCTTTCAGATATCGTTTAACTTTTAAGTTCATTGCGAGAAGATGGCAAATAAAGGACTGCAGCTTTTGGGATTTACTCTATCGCTTCTGGGGTTGATTGGGCTCATCGTTGGCACAATCTTACCCCAATGGAAGATGTCTGCCTACGTTGGAGATAATATTATCACAGCGATAGCGATGTATCAAGGTCTTTGGATGTCGTGCGCTTTCCAGAGCACCGGACAAATGCAGTGCAAGGTGTACGACTCCATCCTCCAACTCGATAGTAAGTAACAGCCTACAAACAGCATTTCTTTTTTCTTTTTCTTTCTAACAAGGGGTAGCTTTAGCATATATTATTAATAACACTGCTGGATGTCTCTAAAAAGTACTTTCATTTGCACCGGTCTGTTTGTTCATATTAGTTGTGGTTTAAAACTCACGAAACCTGTAAGCGCGCATGCGCGCACTGTTGAACGTACTGGCATATGATCACTTCTTCACACTCTGATGATAATTATAAGAGTATTTTGGCTCCAAATGGTGCCAAGCTACTGATATAATTTATTTGTGTCCTGTCATAGCTACGTTAGTTATTAATTATGAAATTGAAACTTAAAAAAATATTGGTTGATAACATGAAAATCATTTTAAAACCATTTATTTTAATTTTTAATTATCAAATATAAGGTGCAAATTACTCCAGATTGTTGTAGTGATGCTTTTCTTATCCGTAGCTACATGAAAGCCAGGACGTTACCACGCCCTAGAGCCATTTTGCGGCAACTCCTCTAGAGTTACAATAATAAGGACAAGCACCTGTTGTTCCACAAGTTACCTAAAATAAATAAATAAATAAATTCACGCTAACTCATTCTGGCAGTGATTACATAAAATGTGTATGAATAGCATAACACTCACATTCCTACAGAGCTGATTGATAGATAATGCTTTTTGTTTTTACCTCGGTTATGTTTTGGGTAAAAGGAAAGGGCAGCCGTCCTTCGGGAATGTGTAAACAAAGTATGAGGTCAAATTTAAAGCCAGAGTTTCCTAAATAGGAGATTCACCATGATAATTATCTCAAAATGTGAACCGTTTTAACATTTGGGTGAACTTTCTGACTGGGACAATGCTAGTTTAGTGTTGGGTGATCCAGCTGGTTACTCGAAGTAATGATTACACGGGCGTGACTCCCACCCTTCCTCCCCTCGCGGAAACTGTGCTCCTGTGTCAGGTGGGGGAGTCAGGCATTGTCTTTGAATGACTTGTGTATTTTGCAACAGTTTATTAAACACAACAAGAAAAAAAAAAAAAGAGTCCTTTGTGAAAGCACCTAAACGCAGACAATGAAGCTTTTTGAACTCAAATAGTGCCTTTTTAGAATAATAGTAGAGGCGTTTGCTCTTTATTTGATGTTTATTCCCCTCATTTCATGCCATTATTTCATCCCATCTTTACTATTCACACCAGAGATTGATTGAAAAGGCTCACTTCAGTGCTTATGGCTGTATGTTTATACACACTAAAGTCATATAATCAATTACCATATCAGTCATTTGATTTAGCTTGTGTAAAACAGACACTTATCAGTGAGTTTATGCACAAAACTTTGATAGCCTATTTAATATTTTGCTGTAGCACTACTGTTATGGATAAACCATGAGATATAACATGAAACACAAAAAGCAAGGTGATGTAACCGCCCTAGGCAGCCATTTTGTTTATCCTGTAAGATTTTAATCTACATTTCATTTCAGGTGATACACACCTAGTAAAGTGATTTCTTCTTAATTCATCTTGATACTAAAAGTGTTTTAATACTTTGGAAAGCCAAACCGTACCCATAAAGAAAAAGAAAACAGATTGTTGCAGTCATACCCAAGCTCCCACTGACTGGTTAAACCTGTTCCTTCTCCAAAGCTAAAGGGCAAATCGCTGCCCACGTATGTGTACAATCTCACTGCGCTCTCAAAGGAGGCTTCCGGTTGGAACCGGTCTCAGTCGCACCTGACTGCAGGTGTGGCTGGGGGAAGGGCCTTTTTGTAAGTCAGAGGAAAAAAACAAACGCCTGTAGAGAATTAGGCCATTTCAAAACCCTTTAGTCAGCCTATAATCTCTCTGATTCACTATTAAAGCACTTGCCTGTTTTGTGTGCCGAGTTGAGTTTAACCATCATAAACAATGAAGGGAATAATCATACCTTTAGCCTAGTGGATAACATTTACTTCGAGTTTTTATATAATTGAACAAATTACAAATCTACTGCATCAAGAATTATTTACCTTTTTCTCTTTGTATCTCACTCATTCTCTACCCTCCCCCTCTTTCAGGTTCTCTCCAGGCAACTCGTGCCCTGATGATCGTCGGGATCCTTCTCACAGTAGCAGGACTGGGTGTGGCCAGCATGGGCATGAAGTGCACTAACTGTGGTGGTGATGACAAGGTCAAAAAGTCCCGCATTGCCATGACCGGCGGTATAGTCCTCATTGTTGGAGGTGCGTTCACTTATATTAATGCTAGTTTTGTAATGCAGTACTTTTTCATCAAAAAGATCTAGATAAGGTATTAAATGCCAAGGTTAAAGGAATTCTTGCCAGGTTAGGAATCAGTGCTTTGTTATTGCTCCAGAATCTGTCGCCTGACTTAAATGTTCACTTCCTCCTCTTTGGGGACAAAAATGGTCAAAAACATGTTTGGAATCTTTTTTTCATAAGTAACTTATTTATCTCTTCTCTTCCATTCCTCAGCCCTCTGTAGCATTGTCGCCTGCGGCTGGTTTACAAATCAAATCGTCCGGGACTTCTATAACCCCTTCACACCAGTCAACACAAAGTAAGTTCAAAAGTGGGTGCAAACCACAAGCAAATTATGTTTAGTCCTTTATCCATGTGCTTTACCTTATTTTATAGTTCCTCCAGAAAGGAAAGCCAATACTCATATCATAATATTCTATTTCTATAGGTATGAGTTCGGTGCAGCCATTTTCATTGCCTGGGCAGGTGCGTTCCTGGACATAATGGGTGGAGGCATGTTGGCTGCCTCCTGCCCAAAGGGTAAACCATCTCCCAAGTACCCCAAGTCCTCCAGACCCCCCAGCAGCAGCAAGGAGTACGTTTGAGCCATGGCAGCAGTTCACAAGCTGGAGAAGATCATAATGAATAACAGAGCATCTGTAGAAGTTTCCCTAGTCAGCTGATCTCAGATCTTTTTAGATTTTAATTTCTTGTATTGTGTTTGACTTAGAATAGAACAGACAGCTAAGATCAGTGGCCTTGGGAAAATTTTACTCGTGCTCCGATACAGCAGCCCACTTCAGAAAAAGAGGTCACTTATGTTTTCTTTCTTTTGATAAGCACCAAGTCTGTTTTTTCCTATTATAAATCATGTTACTGATGTGAGTTTGGAAAGAGGGGGATCTTCCCCAGTATGTTCCTCCTTTTATAAGACTGCCATGTTTAGGGAACTTTAAAGAGAGAGGCATGCTCAGGGAAAAATCATCACTCATACCGCTCATTAACACATCTCTATTCTAAAGCCATGTCCTGACCTCATCTGACTTTTTTGCTTTGTGTTTCACTTTATGCTATGTTGTCTGACACTGAGGTGCATGAAAAGAACAATTTAAATTTCTTTATAATTTTTTTAAGAGCCAAGACCAACATACAAATTTCTGGTTCACTTTGCTGCATAATTTCAGGCCGGTGACGGTGACGGTGACATACCAGACCTTCTCTTTTCAAACAATACTTCACTTTATACAAATGATCTGAGGGAAGTTTCACTCATTGCTATTGAAAGACAGTTTTTGAAAGGAAGTAGTAAAGTACTGAACTACTCAAAGAGAACTATAATGTTACCGAGTGGTATGTTGATGGAATTAGATTGAAATTGCTGGCATGCTTTACACAGCTAGATTGAAACTAGGTGGATAAACAAAAGCTTTTTTTGTGGTGAGGCTAAAGATAAAGAAACTAAAGCACTAAATTTATCAGTGAAGCCTGTTTTTTTGTTGTTGTTTCTTTTTTTTTGGGGGGAGGGGGGTGTAAATCAAAGGAATGGCTCTTATTTAAGCAAAGTTAAACCATTTTTTTTTTTTTTTGCTTCAGCTCCTCAGTGTCCTTCCTGTTATTAAGATAATGTTACAAAATCTTTTGGCACTCCTTTCTTGCTTTATACACCATTTTTTGGTCAGGAGAAAAGGTTGTAGATATTTGCTGAGTCCAAGACCAAGAATTACATGTCTCTTTTTATCCACATGTACATGAGTATGTGACATGCAAAATCTGGTTCTCTATGGCTGTTGTTCTTTCTTTCTTTGGTCTTCGTGCTTAGACCACTTGAGGTGGGTTGCCCTCAAGTCTATTTAGGATAGTCGATATTATATGTGTAACCAGCTTATGCAAATATTTAACTTTTTGAAACGTTTATGACCGTTTGGTTTGCATTATAAAAAATTATGTAAATAAATTTTTTAAAACAAGATTTGGCCTTTTGTAACGTTCTTTATATGTGCCTAATGAAAGCTGTGACTGTTTACCCATTTTAGTAATTTGCCTTTTGAGACACATGGTCCTCTGACTTCTGTTTCAGCATAGTTTGATTATTCTGGCTAACACTGCAAATGTGCCGTAAATGTAAATAATCCTGTAATGGGATAATATGTGTGAAAAGAAAATAGGTCATCAAGTGGTAGCATATGCATGGGTAACAATTACAGCCATTTGTATTTAAATGTTATAAGTTGTTATAATAAATGACATGAAACATGTTTACAAAGAGGATTTACGTTTCACTTAAATATTTGTGACAAAATGCAAGGTACTTTACCACAATGCTCAACCTGTGGTAGTTGTTGCTCTTTATACTGCCAATCAGAGATCATTTTCTGCTAATGTGTATCTTGTTGGTCAAAGTGGCTAAACCTGATGGGTGCTGCTAATTCAGACTAAGCTTGAAAATAGAAGCTTGAAATAAAAGTCTAATTGTCTTATTCTTCATACAAGATCTCAAAAAGTCTGTAACATTGCAGATGTTTTCATAATTGTGGCACCAAGAAGTTAAAATTTTGATTGGGTTAGGTGAACCTAGACAGAACATGTTTTATGGAAATTCCTTAAACAACCCACCTTGTAATCCAGGCTTTTTCCAGACATTAAACCTGCAGATTCTGAGGCGGTTTTATTATAGACTAAAGCCTATAAACAGTAGCAAATGCAATAAATAATTACAATTGCTAGAGCCTCAAAGGAGAACCTTTAATTTTTTTAGGTTATGTGGCCATCCAGTGGACAAAGATGGAACAGTTTGACACAGAGCAACGCAGCTCAGCCTCTACATTAGTCATTTATTGTCAAACTTTACACATTTTCCAGTGCTTAAATAGTTACAAAATTCAAGCAACAATAAAACAACATAAATTCTTCATACATGCAACATAATCATTCAGCCAACTAAATAAAAGCTTGTTACATACTTCATCAAATGTAATGTGTCATAGCAATAATCAAGTGCATAGTTTTTCACAGTGATAACTAATGCAACGTGCAATGTTTCTTAAGGCATAAAAGCATGTAAACCAGCTAGAGATGCAAATTCTTAAAAAATGTAATACTTAGCTTCAGGGCACAAAAAAAAAAAAAAAAAGTAATTTAATAAATAAAAGTGATCAAAGAAGTTTAGTTCTGGAATCACTGCAATCAAGAAATGTATTGTTTTTTTAACCTTTATATACTTCTAGTTTCTGTTAATAAAAGTCAGAAAAACCAGAGGGAAAACCTTTTTAGTTGACACAATTGAATACAACCATGGCTCTAAGAAGCAACATACATGTCCAGAGTTTAGAGAGACAAAGTGAAACACAAGAACATTGTGCTATTCTTCTTACCAGATGTCTAAATGAATAAGTTGAAAGACAAAAGATATATAACAGCACAAGCCAGGACAGAGTGATCTACAGTGGCTGGTCTTTGCCTTTGGTCAGAAATATGTTAACCAGCCTACATATACACATTTCTTCCTCGGGGAGGCACGAGTGTTACACACACAGCTCTGGTCTAAGAAGCTACTACACAACAAATCACCTGTGTGGCCTGCTGTAGGCTGACAGCTGCTGCCATGCGACTACTAAACTACAGCTGAAACGCATGCGGATCTCGTGTGAATCTGATACTGGGAGAGGTGTCTGCCTTTTCTCCTGCTGAAAGTGTCCCGACTGTCCTGTGGCAGAAGGGCGTATTTCCCGAATAGCTGGTCTAGAATATTACTAGAGAGGCTCAGGATGGCTCATTGCTGAGAGGGACAGGTAGAGGTCCACTGTTGTTGTTGTTGTTCATGATGTCGTCCAGATCTTCATCCTCTATGACCACTATAAAATAAAGTTCACATATCTTGCTTTAAACAGAGATGTTTGAAATTTAGGTCATGCTTTGGTGTTCAGTTACACTGTGCACAGTTTAATTAAATCAGTATAGAACTACATTAATGGAAAAGGTATAACCTTACTTAATATGTAAATATTCTGTTAAATATGTTATTCCATAAATCACCACACAAGCTCCAGTAATGTTATAAAATGTCACTGAAACTCCATTAAAAAATATATAAATGTTACAAATTAAGTGTCTACTTTCTATCTTTTTTAAGTTTCCTAGTAAGGGATATTCTTGAATCTTCATCTATGCATTTGTACAAATTATTTTAAAAAACTGGGTATTTATAAATATATCAAGAGTTCTCTGCTTTAACATCTTTGTTACATGGCCTTTAGCACAAGTGAAATATGAAACTGTCAACCCAGTATGATTTTGTATGAGCTGATTATTAAACATTGTATGCTTGTAGAAATATCAGCATTAAATTGTCTTTCCAATAAACACCTTTTAATACCATAATCTTGAGCACTAGGCTAATTAAATGCTTTTTCAATATTATTTTGTTTTTTTCATATTCCACTATGTTCTTCCCTCAACTTGATGACAAGTTGATACGTACCTCTCCCTTCTCAGAGCATGCACTCAATCACTGTAGCACGCGGTGCCACTATGCTAGCATTTAGCTTAGCACCATTCATTGTGACATATGGTGACATGACATACGGCCAAGTATGGTGACCCATACTCAGAATTCGTGCTCTGCTTTTAACCCATCCAAAGTGCACACACACAGCAGTGAACACACACACACCGTGAACACACACCCGGAGCAGTGGGAAGCCATTTATGCTGCGGTGCCCGGGGAGCAGTTTGGGATTCGGTGCCTTGCTCAAGGGCACCTAAGTCGCGGTATTGAAGGTGGAGAGAGCACTGTACATGCACTACCCCCACCTACAATTCCTGCCGGCCGGAGACTCGAACTCACAACCCTTTGATTTCAAGTCTGACTCTCTAACCATTAGGCCACGACTTCCCCCTAAATTCATTCCTTAGGATGCCAACAGGGATGAATATAGAAGCAACCAAATACTTCCAAGTTTTCCCTATTTAAAGACGGTTACATGAGTAGTTACTAGGGGTGTAACGGTTCACAAAATTCACAGTTTGGTTCGATACGATACACTGATGTCACGGTTCGGTTCGGTACGTTTTAGATACAGCAAAATGTAAAAACATCTCAACTTTTCAGAATGCCGCAAGCGCACCACGGGTCATGTGACAAGAACTAACCAATCAGCTTCATCCTTTCCCGTAACAACGTTGAAAGCTCAGCCAAGATGAAGGAACAGCTGATCATAGTTGTATATGGATTGCAATTTTGAAATAAATTTAGTAGCAGAGCTACTGAAAGCGATTTTTAGAGCTGCAAATCCATTTATCCTTTGCTGAAATTTCCGGGTCTCATGGAGAGTGCACGTCATTGTTGCTTAGCAAAGACAGGCGCCTCATGAGCACTTTTCCACGCGTTTTTAGGCACCTAAGGCGCTCGCTCACTCAGCAGGCGCTGAAGGCTCGTTGCAAAATGTCTGATGCATTTAACAGACCAGAAATAGAAGATCCTTCAATAACCAACAGGTCTGGTGTTTGGGTGCACTTTGGATTCCCTGTAAACTATAATGGTGTACCGGTGTCTAAATGCTGCGGGGATAGTTTGTTGCATGTATGTTTCTCCTTTTTTTCATCTTTTCCCAGATACTGACACAATAAGGTTATGTCGGCGTAAATGAGTTGACCTGTTTCAAGTATTCCCGCTGGTGTTTTTTTTTTTTTTTTTGTATTCCCGCTGGTGTACCCTATTGTCATGCAGCAGATGCGACAGACCGTTGTTTTTTTATCCACCACTCTCTTGCCATCACCATTATAGCTTACAGGGAATCCAAATTGCACCCAAACACCAGATCTGTTGGTTATTGGAGGATCTTCTATTTCTGGTCTGTTAAACGCATTGGCTATTTTGCAACGAGCCTTCAGCGCGTGCTGAGTGAGCGAGCGCCTGACTGAGTAGCCTAACATAAACATATAAGTTGGTGTTTTTTTTTTTCTTCAGGGGTGTCAGGGGCATTGCCTGTTACGTCGTTTTGGGTTATTGGGCTACCTAGTTGAACGCATATCATTATATTTCTCTTTTTTTTTTTTATATATAATTAATTAGTCCAACGAACCGTTCGGTATACATAATGCGTACCGCGTACCGAACCGAAAGCCTTGTACCGAACGGTTCAATACGAATACGCGTATCGTTACACCCCTAGTAGTTACACAAGTGAGTTTGGTGACACAAAATGGAATGTGGCGATATCAACCCTATTGACAAAGGGCATCTCAGGAACCATATACTAGTGGTTTAAGTCTAACCTCTAAGATAAGTCCTTCAAATTATCTTGGAGGGGTGAGATGTAATAGGGGTGGGCGATATCTCGATATTTAAAATATATCGAGATATTTTTTTAAACACGATATGGATTTTGACATATCGTATATATCGATATATTGTTTATATTCTGATTCCGCCACTTTGCTTGTTTGCCTTCCCTGTGCTGTGCTCGCCAACGCTCGCTCGCCCCCCGCCTCCTTGCTTTTGTCCCCTCTCACCTCGCGTGTAGAGAACTAGTCAAAAAAAAAAAATTATATGGAGATACTTCAGTTTTAAGGCGTAGGGCGAACGGCAGGCAGATGTCTACTGTAGGGCCCAACACTCTAAAAAACGCTGGGTTGTTTTTTCAACCCAACTGCTGGGTTGAGGCCGTTGGATAGGACTTTGGGATGTTTTAACCCAAGTTTGGGTTGAAAATAACTATCTTTTTTAACCCAGCGGGGGTGGGTTGAGGACGCGGACGTGAAGGAGAGCACGCACGTCACGTCAAAATCGTACGTCTCCAGTGCGAGCAGCCGCCATTTTCTCAGCGTGATAGAAGCGAGAAGCGAGTGAAAGCCTATGGTAAGTAACGTTAAATATTCAAAATGTAAAGTTATCTTTTATTGTTTACCCGGTTGTATGAAAGGCGGAAGGTTTTATGAAAGGCGGAAACAAAGGAGCTTAACGTTATATACGTTATATATAAAAAAACGGACGCGGTTTTCGCCTCGGACACGGAGGTCTTAACTGCCTCATGTAACGTTACTGAACGGAGGATGTACTTTTAATATAACGTCTGTGAATGTATTTTGTCATATTTACATAAGATTTTACATTATCTGTTCTCTTTGAGGCGTTAACAGACGGTTATGGTCACGGTTACGCTCATGTGAATTTGTCTTTTTTTTTCGCGGTTAAACTGAATGTATGTTTGTCTCCTAAAGGAAACGGCATTGTGTAGTAAAGACTAGCATAATTATTTAGAGGCTGTTGAAGTGGTAACTGTTAAAAGTATGTTTTACATGTAATATTTCAGACTTGTCCAGCTCCTGTCTTCATTGTCCTCGCGCTGAGAGTTAAAGACACAGAAGCTGTTTGTGTGAGGAGTCACAGACCTGTGTGAGGATGAGGAGGAGGTGTTCTTCTGAAGAGAGGGACAGACGGTTTAAGGAGAGTAAACTTCAGAATAACATCAAGTTATCTTTATTTTTACTAAGACTAAAATAATGTGTGGTTTTTTTAGATGTTGAAATCCAGAGACAAGATAACTTCATTCTTTTGAGATTGATGTGAGTTAAATTATTATTACTTTTTTTTTTTTTTAGAAAACTAATGTTTCTGTTGTGTCCTGCCTGTTAACTTCACATTTTGATGCAAAAACAGTGTGATTTTATATATGTATGTATGTATATGTTAATATTTTATTGAAACCATTGATGCCCCTCTTTGCAGAACTCAAACTAACTGGAGTTAAGGACACACAAGTCTGCTTGTGTGAGGAGGTGGTTTTCTCAGCTTCTTCTGAAGAGAGGGAAAGATCGTATAAGGCAAGTAAACTTCATAATTTCATGTTATCAGTTGTTGTTGTGTTTTACTAAGAGTAAGATAATGTTTGTTTTTTGTTTTTGTAGATGTTAAAAGCAAGAGACATGGGAGAGCATCATTCCTTTGAGATTTTAAGTAAGTTATTTTTAGAAAATAAATTTTTCTGTTGTCTCCTGCCAGTTTACTTCACATTTTGATGCAACAACAGTGTGATTACGTGCTCATTTCATTAAGACCATTGATGTCTGTGTTTTTTATTGCAGAACTCAAACCAACTTTGGAGTTGTCTGATTTGGAGAGTCATTATTCTTGGTCTTCGCTCTTAGAGGTAAAGTTCACACAAAAAATCATTTACTTGCCCTCAAGTCATTCCAAACCTATAAGACTTTTGTCTGTCTTTACAACATAAATTAATATATTTTTAGTTTTCTCATAATATGTTAATCCATTTATAGTTTAGATAATCAGTATTTTCAAGCTTCATAAATATAGAGTTATTGTAGAAGTAAATTCTGATATTTATATATGAATACATCTTAAATTATATGATAGCAAACATGTATGTTCAAAATAAAATACTGCTCTCCCAGACCAGCAATGGAGGACACAAAAAGAGAATATTAAATATATTCATATGTTTTCCAAAAAATGAGCAGATTTTGTATGAGTCTGGAAAAACATGAGGAGAGTAAATTATGAACATTTTAATTATTTGGTGAACTAACGGTTTGAAGAGCAGCCCTCCATGTACGTGAATATTGTGAGGTATGTGAATGTCATGTCTGTTTTAATGTTTCAGTAAAGAAGCTTTCTGAAAGCAATATTTATTCAAACAATATCGCATGTCCTCACACTAGTGCTGCCATTATAGACTTCATGAGAGCTGTGGTGGACTGAGACATTAAACAACCGCACAAAGTGTTGAAACTTTAACACCGATTATTTACCTATCCTTACGGATGTGAATACACCTCTACCTGAAAATGGATAGTTTAATTTTTTCAAATGTGTTTCTCTTAGGCCACTGATGAAGAGCAGGCGGTGACTGGGATGAATGCTGGTCAGAGAGGAGAAACTTTCCCCTAAACAGCGGTGGTTTTAAAGGAGGACGCTGCCCTGGATGATGTAGAAGATGTCAGATGCTGTGCTGATGGGGCTTCTTCATGATTACATCAGTTATGCTAAAGAGATCATGAAAATTGACCGTGATGCATGATCTGTATTCATGGACTATGAAACAAACTGTAAGTGCATAATTTGTTTAAAAAAAAAAAAGTTAAATGCTTTTTCTGTGTTGTTTAGTAGAAGAGTTTACACTCTGTCATTCATACACCTGCTCACATTCTTTCACACACACACACACACACACACACACATGCGTCTGTTAAGTGTTATAATATCAAAGTTAATGTTGTGATTTATTTGTGTACTGTCATGCCAGAATAGTTGGAAAAAAACCTAACTAATTGTAAATTTATTGTATGTGTTTTCGTATATTTTTATACAATATATACAATTGAACAAAGTCCAATTTGATCTTAAGTTATATTCATCAAATGTTCAATGCTTTATGAATTCTGTAGCTGTTAATGCCATCCTTTTCTGCATTTCTTCTAACATGTTACTTTTTGACTTTTCTCTTGTTTTTAATAAATATTTTCCTTTTGGTTATTATTATTTGTGTGTAAAAGTGATATTTAAAATGAACAACATTTGTAGGTTTAATGCCTAGCTCAATTTGGGTTAATTTTAACGTAGAAATGCATTGTTTCCCCACATGGCTGCACTCTGCGAGTTTATTTTCTGCCAGCAGGAGGCGCTAAGAGCGGGAGAGGTAGGTTTCTCCGGTAACGGCTGCAGAGCGGTGCTGAGCTCACAAACGCTGCCTTATCAAGCACATGCGAAATGATATCGAACATTTTCTAAATACAGTAGTTTTCCTTCTGAAATACAGTGATAAAAAAACACCTGCTCTGTTTTTTTAAACCCTGCAATATAGTCATTTTAAACTATAAAAAAGGCAACCCAGCAGGCTGGGTTAAATATGATAACCCAACTGGTTGGGTTAAAACAACCCAGCGCTGGGTTCGTCCCTTTTTGACCCAGCGCTGGGTTGTCAAAATAACCCAAATTGGGTTGTTTTCAACCCAGCAGTTTTTAGAGTGAATGAAACGCGGACGGAATCGCGGAATCCAGTCATAAAAAATTGAATTTACAGTTTAACGCGGAATGTCACGGAATTGGTCAAATTTTAAATGAATTAATCAAAAGTCGGTCATGCACTTACATCAAATCGCGAAATGGACTAATATCTGCAAATATTAACCCGGAAAAGTCTATTTAAATATGAATCCTGCATGTTTTGCGTGTCTGTGTCAACGAATGGAGCAGAAGCGCGTCTTCATTCATTAAACACGGAAGCTCGCATAACGTTTGCGCTGATTTCATTGTCTTTCCTCTCTCTAAATAAAGACGTGAACACATGAGGAACATCTCCAGAACTGCACTGAGAGTCACTTCATGAGCATCTGACCGTTTGATTTGAGTAAGACTAGCTCATATCACATCATAGACTGTGGTATCACATACACAGAACTGTGAAGGTAAACCCGACAAAATAAAAGTATTTGACAGAAATCTATTACTATTGTACAGATAGCCCAATACTACTACTATTAAAATGAAACGAACATAATTTTATAAGGAATAAATCACACAACATTTCTCCCATGTTTTATTTTTAATAGTAAATCCCCTTTGTTTACCAAAAAATAAAGTTTGCTTAATTTTAAATAATTAAAAGATAAATTAAATGAATGTTTTATGCCTTCATTTGATAATCAGAAAAATGTAAATACACAGAATTTCTGAAGGGAAAAAAACATTTCACATAAGGCTATTTTAAGAATGGTTTTTAACTAATTAAGTTGTTTTTATGCATTTAAATAATTGCACATGCTAAAACACAGAATTAGGTAACAATAAAACATATGGTGAAGAAAAAAAATAAAATGTTTCATAGGCCCCTTAACATGTAATATTTGCCATATTTGTTTTTGCAGTAGTTTTTTGGGGGTTATTTTTCCTGTAAAGATATCGAGATATATATCGTATATCGAGATATAGCAAAATATATCGAGATATATTTTTTGCTCCATATCGCCCAGCCCTAAGATGTAAGTCACAACATCTAGCTACTGGGGTGCCTCAGGGCTCAGTTCTTGGACCACTTCTCTTCTCTGTCTACATGGCATCACTAGGTGTTAATGTTCAGAAACATGGCTTTTCATATCAATGATGATCTGACAATAGCTGCTCAAGTCTTAGCATTTGTCTAACAGACATTTCTTGCTAGATGAAGGACTATCACGATCAACTCTCAACTTGGCCAAAACAGAATTGCTTAAGTTTTCAACAAACCCATCACTTCATCACAATTTCTTCATATTCACAATAGCCATAGGTGCATCAACCATAACTCCTTCAAAGACAGTCAGAAACCTAGGAGTTGTGATTGATGATCAGCTAAATTTCTCAGACCACATTGCTAAAACGGCCCAGTCTTGCAGCCCCTTTCTGTCAGAACATACTAAACAACTCCTTGTGCAAGCTCTTGTTTTATCCATACTGGACTATTGCAGTGCTCTTTGGCAGGTCTTTCAACCAATTCTATCAAACCTATACAACTAATCCAGGACGCGTCTGCAAGATTAGTTTTTAACGAGAAGAATACGTCACACCGCTGTTCATCAATTTGCACTGGCTATCAATAGCTGCTCGCATAAAATTCAAGGCATTGATGTTTGCCTACAAAACAGTCGATGGCTCTGCACCCCTTTACTTAAATTCACTACTTCAGACTTGTGTGTCCTCTAGAAGCTTGCATTCTGTAAGTGAATGGCGCATTATAGTGCCATCTCAAAGAGGCACAAAGTCACTTTCCCAGACTTTTATATTAACCTGGAATGACCTGCCCAACTCAATCCAAGCAACTAAGTCCTTAACCATCTTCAAAAACAGCTAAAACCCTTCTTTTCATTTGTCCCACTCTTTATTCTAATTCTAAGGAAAAAATAAAAAACCCAACACTTCTTTTATATATATAACTGAGCCTCTAACACTAGCATTCTCTATTCTTTTTCTATTCTATCGTCTTGTTTTTATTATTATTATTATTATAAAAATGACCCTCTAACATCAGCATTCCCTATTCTTTTTATTGTATAAAAACTTGCTATGTGTACTGCATTAAGCTAACTGAGACTTGCACTTACAAGCACTTACACTTTATTTCCCTTTTTTTTTGGTTTTGATTGCTTCTATTGTTCTCATTTGTAAGGCGCTTTAGATAAAAGTGTCTGCTAAATGATAAATATGTATCCCAGTTTGTTTCATAATTCAATTTTAAATGGCACAATACATTTCATTAAAGCTTAATGTTTGAAATCTACAATGTTTGAAATCTTCTAAATATATATGAAATATACTTTTTAAAAAATGGGATGAAAAATTATCAATTATCCAAATAAACAAAACAAAATGACTGACCTCATTTTGACCATTCAATCTGTCCAAGGGTTTATTTATATATATATATATATATATATATATTTTTTTTTTATAGATTGTAGTTTGTATTGATATATTGTAAACAAGAAGCTTTGTCAGAAATAAGTCCATGGGGGCCCTGAAGTGTTGTCTAGGTCAACGTAAAAACCAGGCTCAGTTATTTACCATAATCACTAATCAGGTATGTACCATACAAAATCACACACACACACACACACACACACACACACACATACATATATATATATATATATATATAACTGACCTCTCTTTGACCGTCCAATTTGTCCGAGTTTGGGGGCCCTCTGGCCTAACCTCCGTTGAGGGGATTCGGGGCTCAAGAAGACTCTGTTGAACTCAACCCGCAAATGCTGCATCTGACACACCGAGTCACGAGGACTCGGTTGAAGTTGCCCCGAGGGCGGCAGGAGCTCAGGCATATCCGTTGCGTCAAACATCCCTGCAGCTGGAGTTTCTTCCCGGTTTCCTGCGGTGACGGTGTCCGTTTCCCCGCTGTTCATCAACGCCTCCTCCGCGCCCGTGTGCTCCTTCTCCCCCTTCTCCCTTCCACCGCAACAGTACAACATTCAGAAGTGTAGCGGACGACGAAACGGACGTAGCGAGGATATAACCGTTATGTTCAGTGGGTGGTTCAGTTTGCTCAATGTGAGCAGTTTGTCGTTGTCTCTGCTGTGAGCTCGTGTTGCATTCCACTTCGTGATCAGGTTGAAAACAGCAGGATTCAACTGCTCTTGACCAGCATCCCTATCCCTCTTTAATGACCGTCCTCGTGTTCCGTGTCTTCCAGTCAAAGGATGCCGTGGACCGGATGGCGTAAAGCACCTCTTGCTGCTGAGTATCACATTAGTCATTCACTCGCTCTGCTTCAATGACTTTGGTGTTTTTGCGACTAAACACGGCCAGGGAATATTTACTGCTCTCCTAATTCCAGTTAATCCCTCAAATTTCTTAAAGAAATGTCTACAGGAATTAATAAGAATCCTTTAAGAATCAAATGTCAGATTTTAAATGAGTTATGAAACAGCAAGCAAAAATAAATAAAACTTTAGATAAGGGGTAGTTATATAGTATTATTATGTTGGTATAGTAGGCCTATCTATCTATCTATCTATCTATCTATCTATCTATCTATCTATCTATCTATCTATCTATCTATCTATCTATCTATCTATCTCTATATGATACTGCCATTATGTGTTATTGTATGTAATTCTACATTGTATGTTTATGTGATAATTTACTGTTTTTTAGATTTTTAGGATGCCTTTTTAAATCTGGGTTGCCTATCTGGCAAGGGGCAAGAGATGAAAATTAGCCATTGGGGCTAACTCTGGCTTATGTACAGTATTTTGCTGTTAATAAATGAGCACTGTCCCTGTTCAATAATAAATACATGTCAAGACTCTTATATGCTGCCCAGCGGTAATCAAGTTTACAATTTAATCCTGGAACCAAACTAATAAATCGAGAAATAGAGAAAGCTGCAACTCTGCTCTTCAATCACAGTCCGTCTCAGAGATTACTGAAGGGGACACAGCTCATCATGTGCATCTTGAAATCATGCGTTCAGTAAATATATAAAGTGAAACAACTAAAGATGCTGCGTCACATGAGTTCAGAATGAAAAAGACAATAGGAAGAGGATAGAATCCAAACTGATTTGAAAGAAAGATTGGACTTATTAGTTGACATACCTTGGCAAATGTAAATAACCTGCAAAATGCTTCAGATATTTCCTTTGGTTCTTTGGCAACTGTTAAATAACGATAACAAAAGCCTCAAGTTGTGCAATGACTCTCATCATCATTTTAATAATTCTGCATGATGTCAAGATATGAGTTCCAGTATGTTACTGGGTCTGTCCTTAATATATCGCATTTTTCATGAGTGAGAAGCACTTATGGGAAATGTTTGATGGATGCTACTGCTAACAGGATTTCTTTAGCTTAGCAGAGAATGTTCAGAAGAAAAATAATTTAATAACAGCTTTCATCTGTCAAAAACGGAGCAAGAATCTCAGTGAGGAAGTCTTCTGATTTTGTTCAGTAGCTTAGCTATTTTCTTCCAGTGACAGGTTTTGAATTTAACATTCTGAACATTGATGCTTTGGCGTCTGAATATTTCTAACTTGCTCTCTGAGGCGGTTTTATTGTGAGGTTTCCAATGATTCTAGAATCTTAAAAAGGTGCAAAAGTGGCCGGCAGCCATATCACCCTGGAGCCAAAGACTGGTTTCCCCCAGAAGCTAAGCAGGGCTGAGTCTGGTCAGTATACCTGGATGGGAGACCTCCTGGGAAAACTAGGTTGCTGCTGGAAGAGGTGCTAGTGAGGCCAGCATGGGGTCCTCACCCTGTGGTCTATGTGGGTCCATAAAATTCCCCCATTGTCCTCTGACCATCATGGCCTCCTAACAATCCCCATATCTGCTGATTGGCTTCATCACTCTCCTTTTCACCAATAAGCTGGTGTGTGGTGAGTGTTTCTGGCACACTATGGCTGCCGTCACATAATAAGTATTAAATTAAAACTGCTCAGATCATATATGGTCGCACTCAACAAGAGTGTTAAAGTAACACTGAAGCAGAGTTAAAGTTAATGAGATAATTATGTGCTGTTTGAGCATTAGGGATGAACACCTGCTGTTGAATCACTGAAGAAACTTCCAACCACAGCCTAGATGAAACCAGCTGAAATAAAAGAAGACAGTAAATCTCTCAAGATCTCCGCAGAGGATGATTAAACAACTACACAAACACCATCACCAGCTTCATTTATACCTTCATTTAAACAGTCTAAACTTTATTCCTAGTTTATCTCATACGTAAGTTGTTAAATAGAACTTTGTATGAATTTTTTTTTTATTTACCATTTTGGTGAAAATAGTTTACTTTGTTTACCTCTTGACCCATGACTTTTTAAATGTTAGTTTTTCTCTAGCTGCAATTGTTTGTATGAAACAAACTTGTTATGGCAAGAAACTTGGTTATGTTAAAATCATGTGCAGTCTTCGAGTTACTGATTAAGTTACTGAGCTAAACCTGTAAAACTTCTATAATTTTTTGCATTATTGTAATCCTATGAAATGAGTATAAAAAGAACTGTGACCATGTGATACATTTTACAAGCATGGTGCACAAACAGGGTTTCAATTCTGGAACTCGTAGACAATGTTGACAACACAATATTCTCATAGTTTTATATGATTTTTGAAAGTCACAACAAAAAGTAATCAAGCAAATAGAAGGGAAAAGACAATGCAGCTGCATAATTTATTTATGTTGCAATGCATCCTGGGAGCCATAGATGAGTGTTGATCGGTGCACCTAAAATGCAATCCAACATGAATCAGTCTAATATCGTCATAATTGTTGAGATTTTTTTATGTCTGTCTGAACAGTACAAATTTAAAACTGGTGTGCTAAGTGTTTTTAAGTTTCTTTATATCACTGCATTTAAACACAGCTGTGATCAATAGTAGAAAATAAGTTACACATCACCACTGATGACATCAGTGAATCAAGCTATTGTTTGATAATTTTGACTTTATCAATACTTGCCCAATATAACCTGCATTTAAAGAAAAACTAATTTTAAAGTAGTAAAGGGTCAAGGGCCCAACTACATCAAAGGGTTATTTCAACAAGGGTGACTTCATACTTTATTATTGTCAATAAACATCAACATCTAAACCTTTTAAACATCTAAGGACTTTTTTTAGACACATGACAAAAAAACTCAAACTGGTTAGTAATGTATGAAACTGGTAAAGCTGTTTGTGGTGTTGTTTAATCAGAGATATTGAGAGATTTAATGTCTTTTATTTCAGTTGATTTAATCTAAGGCTGCGGTCGGAAGTCAGTAGTTCTTTTCTCTTCAGCGATTGTTTGTTAACAGCAGGTGTTCATCACTAATACTCAATCACCGCTTAATACATCAGGTAATTATCTAATTAACTTTAAATCTGCTTCAGTGTTACTTTAACAGTCTTGTCGATGGGACCATATTTTCTGAATGGTGTTAATTGTGATCACAGTTTTAGAAATAACAGATACTTTGTATTACCTTGGATCTGTCAACACAGTGGTAAGTGCAGATTCCCTACAGAGTTATGCAGGATCAGAAGTTTATTTTTCATTATTCGTATCTGTATTTTGTAAAATTATTGTTTAATCTTTTGTATTAAAACGAAGTAGTTTTTACTGTGATACTTCAGTTTTGAATGCCGTATAAAGATGTAAATGCTTATGCTTTAAAATGTAATGTATTATGAAAACCGCTTTTAAAAAAGGAAAACTTATCAACTGTTTATTATATCATAGGCTGCCAGTTAAACCTTTAAAAAGTTTTGAATTAAGGAAGCCTCTTGTGCTTAACAAGGCTGTGTTTTCTTTATGCTTCCACCTGCTCATCCATCAAAACGTATTAATCTTCGGAAATATTCAAGTTTTATACTTGAATATACTTACTGGATTTTTGGCTTTCATGAGTTGTAAGCTCGAATCAAAATTAAAGTGGTGTGTGTTTTTTTTTTTTTTTTTTTTTTTTTTTTTTTTTTTTTTTTTTTTAAATATACATGTAATGAATCTAGAAAACTTCACTTTGAAATGTTACAAAAACCCCATCAACATATTCTAATTTTGAAACCCATAAGAAGTCATTAAAGAGACCCCTAATTAGCATGTTCTTGACAATCATGACAAACTCTTCTGCCTGTTGTACTATATTTATATATATTTTTTATGTATAAAGGTGTAAGTATGTCGCATCAAATGGTAGTCATGCAGCCACAGCCTGTTCCGCTCTTTTGTGATTCTGGTCAGTGGGGGTCTGGAATCTGTGACTGTTGTGATGACGTGCCTGAATGTAAGTAAAGTTTGGAATAAAATGAAAAGTGGAATTAAATTGTCACCATTTACTAACCCTCTGGAGCAGTGGTTCCCAACCTTTTTCAACTCGTGGCCCACACAACCAGACACATGTGTTTGCATGGCCCACTGCAAAAAAATGATCTGACCCCGCTATTGTTGGGTTAATAACTTGGTTCTCAGAAGCTAGATTGTTAACTGTCTTTATTGAATGAACTGGCAATGAACCGAAAATAACTTTTTAACCGCTTTGCACAACTGCTGTTGTTCTGTAGCATATGTAAAAAAAAAAAAAAAAATATATAAGAACTTGGCGGTTTATTCTTAAACCAATCAGCGAGCTCGAATAGTGGAAGCATAGTTTAATTATTTTTTTCTTATTCACTTCTATATATGAAGTGATATTATGTTATGACTTAGACATTTTTACATATGAACAATATTATTTCTTTTAACAGTAATTTGCAGCCCACCTGCAATACCATCGCGACCCACTAGGGGACCGCGGGCCACAGGTTGAAAACCACTGTTCTGGAGTAAGATCTGTTGTAGTATTTCCTACTCTGTTTTGTTATCGCTCCGAACCATCTTAAAGTTAAAGAGACCGTTAATCCATTTAACCCCTGGCTGGGTTTTAACTTGCACCCTATGCTTTGACTTACTAGCTCAACTTTTAACATCCAGGCTACTATACTTCCAAAGCATTTAAGTGTTATGAAGCAATATAAAACACATTTATTATGATTGTGTCCCTCTCTGTGAACAGGCTGCTTGGCTTGTTGGTGTTTCTGGTGTTTCACGTGCATGAAAGCAAAGAAATATGGTGAATGTTTATGTCTCCCCCTGCTGGATTTCGGTGGTTTAATTCCACCCATAACCATGTCCATAAGGGTCTCAATGCGCCAGCGTTATGGCATTAGGGTAAGCATCGTCAATCAAAAACAGAATTTACAGCACTCTTTAGGGGTGACTAGGGCTAGTTTCTATTTCTCAACGGTTTTGAGCCGAAAGTGAATTTACTCTTGTTTATTCTTTCAAGCACCGTGGTTTTCATGTCATATTCAAACTTTTGTGAACCGTTCAATTCACATACTCTTATTTTAACTGTAGCAATCTGTCAAATTGAACCACAAAATGGGTTTCCTACTGCTATAAGCTGATGTATAATAGCCAATATATTTTGATTTGCAGGGAGACATGTGTAATGACTGCTTGGTGTCCACGTTCTGCACAGCTTGTGTTTGGTGTCAGATGTCACGAGAGATGAAAGCACGAGATCGACAGGTCACTCTTGTTGGTGCCAGGAATTTGTAATGTGTTTTGAAGCAGTTCTGCTGTTGTGTAAATAATCCTGACACACTGGCTGATATTTAAAAAGTCCTTTTTATAGCATTAAGATGCTTATGACAATTTTCAGTCAAAATCTTAGTGGAATTTGTGGTAACACAGGGATGTTGAAGTTCTTCTACGGGTATGTGTATTGTTGTATCTTTAATGTCACTCACTTCAGTTTTTAATGAGCATCACTAATCGCATGACCAGTGTGATCCGCTAAACTAGATGTGATGTTGTAGATTTGACAAGTGAATATTCTCCACATCATTTGTAAAAATATAACTTTTAAAATGCTACGGTTTTTGGCTTCAAGCATATTAAACCATTCAGAAATAAATACTGATTTCCAAAATGGCTTTGGGGAAAACTTAATTCTTAATGAATTTCACAATACTTCAGCGTTTTATTCTTGAGTAAGCGGTCCTCTAAATATATATATATATATATATATATATATATATATATATATATATATATATATATATATATTATTATTTTTTTTTTACCCAAATAAAGTCTGAGAATTTGACACCTTTTATAATTCTGCAAACTCCAGGTTGCAGTTCTGGAAAATGGTAGCGCTTGTCCCCTTATACTTTTACACCTAATTGTTCACATTCTTTAATACTTTTGCAGTTAACATCTTATTTTCTCCACCTGTTTTTCTGACCCTGCAGTCCCGGTGAGCATTTTGCTGTCCGATGGTCATGTCTTCATTTTGCATTTTCTCCATTTTGTTAGTTTTTAATATTTCTCATGGGTATTTGACTATTTTGGACGTCTGAGTTGAACCTTCTTTATTTTTAATTTATACTTATTTTTTTAATCCGTAAATGAAAACATGCCAAATAGTTCTGCACACTTCCAGCCCTCATGGACAATTATATATCACTCATAAATGATTAAGTACTAAATCAATGGTCGTTATTAAGATTTGTGAGGTTTGGAAATGGTATATTGTGCTTTTGGGGGGGACTATCAAGGTGCCTTATTATGCACGTGGTGTACTTCTAGGGTTTGGTTAGTTGCTTGTATGCATAATTTTCTGTAAGTCCATACTGCATATGCACAGTATATTTACAATACAAAATATACTTTGGGAACATTTGATTATTTAGAACTACTTTGAAAGAGCTACTTGTTCTGTGTTAATGTTGGAATTGTATGAGGAAAAACACATTAGGATCCTTTTTGTTGGATTCCTAATTTTAATAGGAATTCCAATAGAACTTTCATACTAGGCGTGTTGTCTCTGTCAAACATTTCAACAAAGAAAGGACGAGGATTTCGTGACTCCGAGATATCCCCATCCTACTCCGCCTTATGTCAAGACTCTTGTATGCTGCCCAGCTGTAATCAAGCTTACGGTTTAATCCTGGAACCAAACTAATAAATCCATAGAGAAAGCTGTAACTCTGCTCTTCAATCACAGTCCGTCTCAGAGATTACTGAAGAGGACACGGCTCATCATGTGCATCTTGAAATCATGTTTTCAGAAAATATATAAAGTGGAACCACTAAAGATGCTGCGTCACATGAGTCAGAATGAAAACGACAATAGGAAGAGGTTAAAATCCAAACTGATTAGAAAGAAAGTTGAGACTTATTAGTTGACGCACCTTGGAAGATGTCCAAGTGATTTTACATAACCTGCAAAATGCTTCAGATATTTCCTTTGGTTCTTGGCTTAGACTGTTAAATAATGGTAACAAAAGCCTCAAGTTGTGCAATGACTCTCATCATCATTTTAATAATTCTGCGTGATGTCAAGATATGAGTTTCAGTATGTTACTGGGTCCTGTCCTTAATATATTGCATTTTTCATGAGTGAGAGGCACTTATGGGAAATGTTTAATGGATGCTACTGCTATTTCTTTACCTCAGCAGGGGATGTCCAGAAGTCCTTCTAATAAAAGTTCTAACACCGCTTTCATCTGACAAAAACTGTTAAAGATGTAGCTATCTGTAAAAGATTCTGTTTCTGTTAAAGATGGCTGCATTCTCCCAATTACTGCTTTTGAATTTAACATCATAACCATTTGAAAATATTTTCAAACTTTCTGTATATATTTCTGGTTTGTTCTCTGAACTAGTTTTTATTATGCAGATTTGAATGATTGCTTTCATATAAAAGCTGTCAGTGGGGATTGTGCTTTAATATGTATTCATATTAATTACTAATGTTTCTTTCTAAATACTAATATGAATGCTTTGGGTACTTATATGTACCTTTAAGGTACTAATTATAAGTTCCTAACAAGGAGTTAATAATATTCTTTTGAAAAGCACCTTTTATCTGAGTGTACAGACATTCATGTCAACAGTTTCATGAATCCCAATATTTGCATACTATAAGCATGTCTGTATTCCTCATGCATGGAGGAATGCAATCTAGTTCTCTACCATGTTGTGTGCTTTTTTTTTTTTTTTTTTTTTTAAGTGTAATGCTTAAAAGATGCTGCCGTGAACCGGTCTAACAGGTTAAGGGGGTTTCCTTTAGAGCCAATGTGGTGAATTTTTTTTTTTTTTTTTTTTTTTTTTCTTTTTCATTTGGTGTGGTCACCAGGCAATTCTGTGATCACAGATTTAGAAACCACAGGTACTTTGCATTACATTGGAGCCGTCAAGACAGAGGTGAGTGAAGATTTCCTACACCGATATCAGGATCATAAGATATTTTTATTATTCTTATCTGTGAATGTTTAAGATTATTTAACCTTTTGGACTTGAATAGTTTTTACTGTGACACGTGTGTTCTGAATGCCATATAAAGTTGTAAACACTTTAAGATGCACGCAATCTTTTATATGAAGAAATCATCTGATTAAAAAGTATTAAATTCATAATTTTGATATTATTATACATTTTTATTTAAATTAAAAAAAAAACTTTATGTATATGCTTCCAGTCAAAACTTTGGAATAATTTTTTAAGAAGTCTCTCATGCTCAACAAGGTTGCATTTATTTGATAAATACAGCAAAAACAGTAATATTGTGAAATACAATAACAATTTAGAATGACTTCAGAATAATGCATTTTCTATTTTAATATATTTATTATATTTAATATTTTTTTTAATGTGGTGCAAAGCTTAATTTTCAGCAGCCAGAACTCAGTGTCACGTGATCCTCCAAAAAATAATTGTAATATGCTGATTTGCAGCCCATGAAACATTTCTTAATTTCAATATTGAAAAAAAAATGCTGCTTAATATTTTCATGGGAATTGTTGTTACATCATTGAAACGTTTGTGGTAACTTTTTTTTTAAGCAGCATGGCAATAAAGACATTTAAAATGTCACAAAATATGTCTATTTCAAACCTTTTGAAAAAGATATAAATATTAAGCAGTAGTAGCCCATATATGGTAGTGCATGAATATAAGAAATCATTTGAATGTTTGTGATGCTGAAATCATATTCTCTGTTGTGTAGGTGTAAACATGTCGAATTCAATGGTAGTCATGCAGCCCCAGCCTGTTATGGTCTCCAGAGATTCAGATCAGTGGGGGTCTGGTATCTGTGACTGTTGCAATGACGTTCCTGAATGTAAGTAAAGTTTGTATGAAATAAAAAAAACAAGTGAGGAAGAAAAAATTATTGACTCACCCTCATTCCATTCCAAACCTGTATGACTTATTTCGTCAGTGAAACTCAAAAGATATTTCGAGTGGTATTTGCTAATTAGTGCGGTCATAGATCAGAACCAGAGACAGCTCCCCCTGAAGCGTCCTGCACTTAACCCCGGGATGATGCTTTGACTTACCTGCTCAGTGCTCACATCTTTAACACCCAGACTATTGCAGCACTTAACAGTTTAAATTGTGTCATAAATCCCTGAAAAGCATTATATCAATATTATTATTACGTCCCTCTCTGTGAACAGGTTGCTTTGCTTACTGGTGTTTCTCGTGTTTCACATGCATAATAGCAAAGGAATACGGTGAGTGTTTATGTCTCCCCCTTTTGGATGTCTGTGGCATCGTCCCACCTATAACAATGTCCATAAGGGTCTCAATGCGCCAGCGTTATGGCATTGAGGTAAGAATCATTAATCAAAAATAGAATTTACTTCATTTACTTCACCTTTAAGAATGAGCCGTGCTAGCTGTCACATGTAGGCTACTGTATAACAAGAAAGTTATAGGCCAAAAGTGAAATTAGCCTACACAAATTTTTATTTTTAGTGATTTTAATAAACCTATTCAAACATGTCTTCATTTAGAATGATACAGCAAATTATATTTTCCCCATAGCTTTTGGTTAATGTGTAACGAAAAAAAAAAAAGCACATTATTTTAATTGTGACAATATGTCATACATGTTTTAAATGAGTAGGGTGATGTGTATAGCTAATATATTGTTGTGTTGATTTGCAGGGAGACATGTGTAATGACTGCTTGGTGGCCACATTCTGCAGAGCTTGTGTTTGGTGTCAGATGTCACGAGAGATGAAAGCACGAGATCTACAGGTCACTCTTGTTGGTGCAAGGAATTTGTAATGTGTTTTGAAGCAGCTGTGGTGTTGTGTAAATAATCCTGACACACGGCTGATATTTAAAAAGTCCTTTTTATAGCATTAAGATGAGTAAAACTGCAGATGCAAATAAAAAAACAGCAGATCTGACTAGTAAGATAAGAATAGTTACTAGTAGTGATTACAAAAGGTACTAGTGCCTAATGAATAACTATATTACTAATATTAATACCTTTTGGCCTTCATTTCAAATAAAGAAAATGTTGAAAATGTCTGAAAACCAAGGTTTGGATTGTTGGGTGCCCTGTACAGAACATAAGTGTGAAAAACATTCAGTGTCTGCAGCACCAGTGTGCCCTGAACAGAACATAAATGTAAAAACATTCAGTGTCTGTAGCACCAGTGTGCCCTGAACAGAACATAAATGTAAGAACATTCAGTGTCTGTAGCACCAGTGTGCCCTGTACAGAACACAAATGTAAGAACATTCAGTGTCTGTAGCACCAGTGTGCCCTGTACAGAACACAAATGTAAGAACATTCAGTGTCTGTAGCACCAGTGTGCCCTGTACAGAACACAAATGTAAGAACATTCAGTGTCTGTAGCACCAGTGTGCCCTGTACAGAACACAAATGTAAAAACATTCAGTGTCTGTAGCACCAGTGTGCCCTGTACAGAACACAAATGTAAGAACATTCAGTGTCTGTAGCACCAGTGTGCCCTGTACAGAACACAAATGTAAGAACATTCAGTGTCTGTAGCACCAGTGTGCCCTGTACAGAACACAAATGTAAAAACATTCAGTGTCTGTAGCACCAGTGTGCCCTGTACAGAACACAAGTGTAAGAACATTCAGTGTCTGTAGCACCAGTGTGCCCTGTACAGAACACAAGTGTAAGAACATTTAGTGTCTGTAGCACCAGTGTGCCCTGTACAGAACACAAGTGTAAGAACATTCAGTGTCTGTAGCACCAGTGTGCCCTGTACAGAACACAAGTGTAAGAACATTCAGTGTCTGTAGCACCAGTGTGCCCTGTACAGAACACAAGTGTAAGAACATTCAGTGTCTGTAGCACCAGTGTGCCCTGAACAGAACACAAATGTAAAAACATTCAGTGTCTGTAGCACCAGTGTGCCCTGTACAGAACACAAGTGTAAAAACATTCAGTGTCTGTAGCACCAGTGTGCCCTGTACAGAACACAAGTGTAAAAACATTCAGTGTCTGTAGCACCAGTGTGCCCTGTACAGAACACAAATGTAAAAACATTCAGTGTCTGTAGCACCAGTGTGCCCTGTACAGAATATTAATCTGTTTGCAGCACCAGTGTGCCCTGTACAGAATATTAATGTAAAAACATTCCGCGTCTGTAGCACCAGTGCTATATGAAACATAAAGATAACATACAGCTCGTGTATGAAATTTTTTGTTTTTACTGGAGGAAAAATAGGAAAATAACAGCTAATAAAATTGGTGTATTATCTCCATCCCCGTCACTCGAAGACCAACAAACACATTAAGCTATTATATTTATGAAATTACAGTTAAAAAACTGACAAAAATTCATTTTCTATGTGCTTGTGTACAAAAATTTTCTATTTTCTATTTGGTTTTCTTAAAAAAGTACATCC
The DNA here is from genome assembly GCF_023724105.1 of Carassius gibelio. Taxonomy (NCBI): domain Eukaryota; kingdom Metazoa; phylum Chordata; class Actinopteri; order Cypriniformes; family Cyprinidae; genus Carassius; species Carassius gibelio. Next base: position 12,296,771 of record NC_068405.1, on the reverse strand, counting down.
ATTTCCTTGTTTCGGTTTCCTGTTTAATCTCTCCTATATGTTGCTGGCTCATTAATATTCAACATAAATTACCATACTGGGCAGAAATGCTAATTTAAAAAGTACTAGGATCTATTAAGTCCAGGATATCTCTGGTCTTTGACACAGAGCTCTGTGAACAGCCAGCCTCTTTTGCAATGACCTTTTGTGTCTTGCCCTCCTTGTGCAAGGTGTCAATGGTCGTCTTTTGGACAACTGTCAAGTCAGCAGTCTTACCCATGATTTTGTAGCCTACAGAACTAGACTGAGAGACCTTTTAAAGGCCTTTGCAGGTGTTTTGAGTTAATTAACTGATTAGAGTGTGGCACCAGGTGTCTTCAATATTGAACCTTTCACAATATTCTAATTTTCTGAGATACTGAATTTGGGATTTTCGTTAGTTGTCAGTCATTAACATCAAAATTCAAAGAAATAAACATTTGAAATATATCAGTCTGTGTAATGAATTAATATAATATATAAGTTTCACTTTTTGAATGAAATTAGTGAAATAAGAAAACTTTTTGATGATATTATATGACCAGCACATGTATATATAATTGTATTATATGTTGTGCTCTTTGTGTTGATATTACAGTTAAAGGCTTTTCATGTTATCTGGTATCTCACAAATCCGTATATCAGTTGACAAATTTAGCTGCCTCCAGTTTACATGTAATTTTTTTTTTATGTTGATTAAAATTCTATTTATTGATCTTGGATTGTTTTATTTATTTATATCTTATTTTGTTACAAATGGGGCCCTATCATTTAATATTATTTGTAATTGGAGTAAATGAAAGTAAATGTAGAACGGTGCCATAAATGGTTGGTTTGAAATCTCTGGTTAGAATACAAGGAGTGAGAGGAGGAGAGATTCCATCACATCCATTCATGATAAATCAGACAGCACAACACCTTTTTTCCTTTGCATACTTTACTGAATATGATTTCAGGTTTAACTGCATATGTTCTATGGTTCAGTAAACATTTTTCTTTTGTTTGTTTGTTTTCAGTATAGTTAAATCTTGCACACATAAGTTTGCTTTTACTTCCTTTTGACAAAAGGCTGGAGCAGTTGCACTAAGAATAAGTAAGCCATTTATTATTGCTTCTCTCTTTTTTCAGCAGTTAAACCAAATGTATAAGTTACATTCTGTCTTTTTAAAATTTGACAAGGGTTTTTTCAAAACGTTTTTTCAAATTCTATTTGTGTACACTGGTAATTAGTCAATGTTCTTTTTGTAAATTAATTTGCAAACTTGAACACAACATGATGTCATGCTATTGCTATTATTGGATGCACTCTAAATATGAAATATGGGTGAAATAAATAATAAAGAAGAAGAAGAGTTTATTCACATTTTTACACATACATATATTCATATAAACTTAAGATGAGCATGCATGTGAACTGGCCCCCAAAGAAGCTATCTAAAGCTTATAATAGGGGGCCATGACAAGCCAGGAGAGAAAGAAAAAAGAAATTACAAAAAAAGGTGTGGCCTACATATAATACATTTCATACATCACATTCATACAACAAAAGGAAGGAGATCCCATTTAACAGATACAATTTTGTTTAACAGTTTACCTTGAGGTTGAGAAATTTATACTGAAATACATGCAGAGTGAGAAACAGTATGTACATCAGAAAGATGTATACAAGTTTAGTAATTGTTTCTTGAGGTTTTGTTTAAAAGAAGAAATAAAGCTTGAGGTTTTCAGACTTTCATCCAGCTCATTCCAGATCCGCGGTCCCCGGCACACTACACTCATACCAGTGCTTTTTAATCTCCATTTTTACCAGTAATGATATGCATGTTTCTAGTGAGGTAAGTGTGCCGGGGATAGTGGATTGGAACAAGTTCACATAGTCTGTTATTCAAACCAAAGACCACCTGATACATAGTACATGCATTGTGAAATATATTATATTCAGTTAGTCTTAAAAGACCATACCTAAAAAAAATAGAGCGAGTTGGAGCATTGAAATCAGACCATGATATGGCACGAATTATTTTTTTTTGTAGAATTTCGAATTTTTTTAGGTGAGTAGAATAAGTATTGCACCATATAATATTGCCGTAATTTAAATGTGGTTTAAAGAGGGTTTTATAAAGAATTAGTAGTAAATATGAAATATGAAAACCTTCACAACAAACTGTAAATCTGTAAGTCTAATGAATATGAAAGAAGTTTTAGTTTAAGAACACAGAGAATATAGTACATAAAATATGGAATAATTATAAACAAATTATTTTTATTGTAGGGTTACAATTAAAACATTTATTTTTTATTTTATTTTTTTATGCAGCATTTTTAATGCTGTAATTTAAGATTCTTTGGAATAAAAATGATCAATTAAAGATTATTCTGGGCATCACAAGAATAATCCAGTAAAAGTTATGAATTCATTTGGAAATTTGTGGATAGATAAATAGATTACAGTTATATCTTTTGTTGTTATTATCTTTGCTGTACATACACTCACCATCCTCACGAGCCCAACTGTTTTTCTTTTCTTTTTTTTCTTTTTTTAATGCAGCGTAGTTAGTTTGTAGGCATCATTGCAACTATACACCAGGCTAAGGGTATTATTATTATTTTGTACTGTTTTTGAACAATTCAAAATGTAAGTGCATAACATATTCTGTAGTAGGTAACTTTTGTAAAAATACATTTTTTTTTACATATTTGTTAAACCTGTCATTATGTCCTGACAGTAGAATATGAGACAGATAATCTGTGAAAAAATCAAGCTCCTCTGGCTCCTCCCAGTGGTCCTATTGCCATTTGCAATTACTGACCGCTCCCGGTAAGAAAACAACCAATCAGAGCTGCGGTCCGTAACTTTGTTTGTGTTCAAAATGTAGAAAAATGTTTATAATAAGCGAGTACACCATGAATCCATTTCCCAAACCGTGTTTTTAGCTTGCCCTGAATCACTAAAGTGCACCTATAATAAGTGTTTATATTCGGATTTTTAAAGATTGTTTCGGGGGTACCGCGGCGGAGTAACCCAGTACCTTTGTGATTCTTCATAGGCATAAACAGAGAAGAGTAGTTCCGGCTAAGATGTTCTTCCGCAAGATGCAAGCAGTTCTGTTTATTTACAGCTAGAGCGTCAAAAGTTACCAACTGCAGCTTTAACTTGTGGAAAGAACACTAGTTTTTGAACACATTGCAAGCAACTAAAGATTTCTGGATCTAAGCTGATTTACTTCAACTTGTTAAAACATGCTCCATCAACAGTTTTTCCTGAAATGTCGTCCACTGCAATGCATGCATGGTTTTGAATTATAGCTAAAAAATGAATCTGCATGACATTAGAATTTAATATATCAGATAACAAATCACCAGGATCAGTGAAACTTTAACATTTCTGTCATATTTCCATATCAGTAAGATCAAATCATTATGATGACTGTAGTTGTTCAGCAGCCTCTTGGCAAGGCTGGGACAGAAGCGTGGAATTCAGGAATATGTGACTGTTGCGAGGACTTGAGTTCTTGTAAGTATATTTAAAGTAGGGATGCACCGAATCCAGATTTTTGGGGTTCGGTCGAATACCGAATCCACTGTTTAATAAGATTCGGCCGGATCCGAAACCGAATACCAAATCCTACTCGCATCCTTATTCCATTAACACAGTAAAACACATTAATGAAGTAAACAACGTCCACAGCAATGTATTTTTCATTTTATTTTATTTTAAATGTAAACATTATGCCAGGATGACAAGTGAGAAAAACTTTTTTGACAATTACCAAGCTTATGCTTACCCAAGTAAACAACCAAAACCTTTCAATAAAAGTGCAGCAACGCAAAGAAAAGTGTTTTTCTTTTCTTTTTAAAAATCTGAATATGTTTGATGACTTAACTGAAATTAATGTAATTGAACATTAACTCAATAAACATGGATAGTAGGCTGTTTAGTTTCCGTTTATAATAGGCTACGATTAGAACAGTAGCCAAATATTACGAAAAATATTACGGAAGATCACACACACATTTCCTGCATCATAATTAAATTAACGTAAAACCTCTAATCTTTCACATGAAATGAGAGTTTAATTAGAATAAAAAAACAAGACGCACTGCATTAACAGTTGACAGCCGGTTGCGAGTGTGGGAACTAATGTCCCCAGCAGTACTGAAAAGTCTTTCACTGGGCACAGAGGTAGATTTTTGCCAGAATTGGAAACCATTGCCGGTTTGTCTTCCACCACTGAAGAGGATCCTCTCTAAGAGGAATCAAAGGCGCACCTAAAAAATTATCTCCACGTCAGCACCTTATGCGACTGGCTGGCTCTGTATTGCTACGGTATAAATCGTCCCAGCCGCTCAAGATTCCTGTACAGTTAATTTAGAGCGAACTGTAGGGGCTGTGTTCCTCCTCATATAAACACCTTCACGCAATCAACGGCTGCGTGACGTCGACCAGCTGAGCACAAGCCTAGGGTTCGGTGAAAAAACAAACTAAGGTTTGGCCGAAACCGAACCCCGTCAAAAAGCCCAGTATTCGGCCGAATTCGAATCTAAATGCCTTTCCATTTTTACAAAATTACATGCAAATAATATCACATTATGTGCATTTTTGTCCTCAGGCTGCTATGTGTACTGTTGCTTTCTTTGCGTTACTTGCAGCACCACTGGAGAGTTTGGGGAGAGCACCTGTCTGCCTCTGCTTGACATATTCGGCCCAGCTCTAATGGCTGTGTTTGGAATTAGAGTATGCGTTCCGTCTTTGGGTCTGGCAATGAGGGTGGTAGTTCACTACAAACAACAAATTGGGGTGAGTTTTTATTTCTGTCCCTCTACCGATACAAGAAAGAGGGCCGCAAAACAATCATTTGTTTGTATGTGTTGCTACAGGGCAGTCTCTGTGAGGACATCATGGTGTCTTGCTGTTGTATCTGGTGTTCTTGGTGTCAGATGAGTAGATAAATTAAAGCATGCAAAAAAAGTCATCAAAGTAGTGCAAAGAAATCCCATGATGCAGTCGGTTCCAATGGCAGTTAACCGTTATGCAGCACCCAACAGTGATTGGTGCCGCACCGGTCCTGCAGTCCAGATGGCACCAATTAAGACAGTTGATATGTTGAAGTTCACCACAGGTCTTCCACATGTATCTTGCTTAAAAAATATCAAAAGGGATCCATAGAGTAACAGCTATCCAGTTTAATCAATATAATTTTTTCTGAGTGAATGGCTTGGGTGCACTTGGAAAATGTGTTTATATTGTATACTTTAAATTAGTTAATATTTGTATTTGTTTTCCTTGTTTGGTTTAGCTAAAAACTGAGCAAACTTTTTTAAATGTCTGATGAACTGTTTACAGGAATACAGTATTGTTCAAAATAATAGCAGTACAATGTGACTAACCAGAATAATCAAGGTTTTTCGTATATTTTTTTATTGCTACGTGGCAAACAAGTTACCAGTAGGTTCAGTAGATTCTCAGAAAACAAATGAGACCCAGCATTCATGATATGCACGCTCTTAAGGCTGTGCAATTGGGCAATTAGTTGAATTAGTTGAAAGGGGTGTGTTCAAAAAAATAGCAGTGTGGCATTCAATCACTGAGGTCATCAATTTTGTGAAGAAACAGGTGTGAATCAGGTGGCCCCTATTTAAGGATGAAGCCAACACTTGTTGAACATGCATTTGAAAGCTGAGGAAAATGGGTCGTTCAAGACATTGTTCAGAAGAACAGCGTACTTTGATTAAAAAGTTGATTAGAGAGGGGAAAACCTATAAAGAGGTGCAAAAAATGATAGGCTGTTCAGCTAAAATGATCTCCAATGCCTTAAAATGGAGAGCAAAACCAGAGAGACGTGGAAGAAAACGGAAGACAACCATCAAAATGGATAGAAGAATAACCAGAATGGCAAAGGCTCAGCCAATGATCACCTCCAGGATGATCAAAGACAGTCTGGAGTTACCTGTAAGTACTGTGACAGTTAGAAGACGTCTGTGTGAAGCTAATCTATTTTCAAGAATCCCCCGCAAAGTCCCTCTGTTAAAAAAAGGCATGTGCAGAAGAGGTTACAATTTGCCAAAGAACACATCAACTGGCCTAAAGAGAAATGGATGAACATTTTGTGGACTGATGAGAGTAAAATTGTTCTTTTTGGGTCCAAGGGCCACAGGCAGTTTGTGAGACGACCCCCAAACTCTGAATTCAAGCCACAGTACACAGTGAAGACAGTGAAGCATGGAGGTGCAAGCATCATGATATGGGCATGTTTCTCCTACTATGGTGTTGGGCCTATTTATCGCATACCAGGGATCATGGATCAGTTTGCATATGTTAAAATACTTGAAGAGGTCATGTTGCCCTATGCTGAAGAGGACATGCCCTTGAAATGGTTGTCAACCATGGTCAACAAGACAATGACCCAAAACACACTAGTAAACGGGCAAAGTCTTGGTTCCAAACCAACAAAATTAATGTTATGGAGTGGCCAGCCCAATCTCCAGACCTTAATCCAATTGAGAACTTGTGGGGTGATATCAAAAATGCTGTTTCTGAAGCAAAACCAAGAAATGTGAATGAATTGTGGAATGTTGTTAAAGAATCATGGAGTGGAATAACAGCTGAGAGGTGCCACAAGTTGGTTGACTCCATGCCACCCAGATGTCAAGCAGTTTTAAAAAACTGTGGTCATACAACTAAATATTAGTTTAGTGATTCACAGGATTGCTAAATCCCAGAAAAAAAAAAAATGTTTGTACAAAATAGTTTTAAGTTTGTACAGTCAAAGGTAGACACTGCTATTTTTTTGAACACACCCCTTTCAACTAATTGCCCAATTGCACAGCCTTAAGAGCGTGCATATCATGAATGCTGGGTCTTGTTTGTTTTCTGACAATCTACTGAACCTACTGGTAACTTGTTTGCCACGTAGCAATAAAAAATATACTAAAAACCTTGATTATTCTGGTTAGTCACATTGTACTGCTATTATTTTGAACAATACTGTAAATAGATAAACTGCAGTGTTCTTCAAAAATGGAAATAGATGACATTTGTCAAACACTTTAGCATTTACTTGTAACTGAAGTGGTTGTATGGAGTATACAGACAAAATACATTACAATTAATATGTGTATGTGTTTCCAGATCAACATTTAATAACTTCATAGAACAGTTCATTTTGCATATTATGGTACGCTGGTGGACTTTGGCTTAATAACCAAATAGAAGAGTTATGTTCAAGATGGAAGCTAATCTCTCTTTGTTCGGAGTTGACATACAATGCTCATTAAATGTTAATTAAAAATAATTTATTGTTATTAGATTATTCTTATTGTTATGGTCCCTGGTCTACGTCAGGGAAGTAACATAAACAACACAACACTGTGTGGTGGGGGGGGCGTGGTTTCGCGAAATCTGCAGTGGAAGAGAGAATCGGGAGACGAATGTGAGTGGTTTGGGCGGAAACAATCAACACCTGTCTCTTGTTTCAGTAATTGGCATGGAGAGAGTTTAAAACGCCAGGAGAGACAGAAGCAATCGAGAGGGAGACGGACTGCTGACCACCAGAAGGAGTCAACCGGAAGCGTTTCTCGATAGAGTTGGCGAGTGTCAGAATAAAAGTTGCCATTGGTGTTTGTAAAGATAAATATTGTCAGCAGTCCATCCGACCCCTTGTCCTCTTCCTTTCCTCGTAAGAACTCACTAAACTTGTGCCAAAACCCGGGAAAGGAAAGAGTGACACCGCCATGCAGAGCCCGTCCTCCACGCCATTTGGGGACGTCATCGCATCCCTCGCGGCCCTGCACCAGAATAGCTACCGGTGGCGAACCTCCTGGTCTTCAATGACTAAAAGAGGGCCATCATTCAGCGTGTTGGCTGGTCCTCAGAGCAACATCGCCAGCTGTTCCGTTCACTGGACCTGGGGGAATCCGGTTGGCCCTTCGCGATGGCCCAGCAGCTCCGGGACTCCTGCCGCAAGTGGCTACTCACTGAGGGAAGTGACGTGGAACGCATAATTGACCTCGTGGTGCTGGAGCAGTTCATCGCTCAGCTTCCAAAGAAAACAGCCAAGTGCGTCCAGTGCAACCGTCCCACGTCACGGTCCCGGATGTCCCACAGGCCACCCCCGGTCAGGCAGGAGAGTACCAAATACCTGTGAGTATCAAGGGGGGTACATATCCGGCCTAGGTGGATTCAGGATGTAACCAAACCTCAATCCATCAAAGCCTGATTCAACCGGGGGAATTGGGTAGCCCCCTGTTGAATCCATGAGGTTAAGGTGCGGTATGCACACAGGGATGTGTTGGATTATCCGGTAGTCCCAATTATTATTTATTTCAGGGGTCAAAAGCATAGTGTGGAGGTAGCAGTTAGTCTAATTCTGGGAACGAATTGGCCCGCGTTTTACTGTTTTATTGGGATCGTTATGTGCGGATGCCTCTTGGGGAAATAAGGCATGGAAGAGGACTGCGCAGGTGCAGGTGGGAGAAACTGAGCCAGGACCGCTGGGTTCTGCTTCAGGGGAACCTATCCGTATTTTCCCATTTTAAGAGATCGGTTGTATCGAGTGACCCAAGACGCTCTGACAAAAGTAAATACAACACAGTTGTTGATTCTGTTGATTTTCATGCGGCTCATTCTAATCCTATGGCGGGTCATTTGGGACAGGCAGCAACACTGAATTGCCTCATGACCCGTTTCTTTCGGCCTGGCATTCATGACAACGTGTGCAGGTGGTGCGCGTCTTGTCCGGAATGTCAGTTGGTGAATCTACCGGCCGCCCCAAAAGCGCCTTTGCGCCCCCTTCCCTTTATGCAGGTCCCTTTTGAGATAATTGGTATGGATCTCATCGGGCCATTAGAGCAATCTTCACGGGGACATCACTTTGCATTAGTCATAGTTGACTATGCAACACGATATCCTGAAGCAGTGGCCCTCCGCAACATTTCCGCTAAGAGTGTTGTGGATGCCCTGTTTCATCTAATCTCCCAGGTGGGGGTTCTGAAAGAGATCCTCACCGATTAGGGCAAGGAGTTTATGTCACGTACACTATGCAAACTGTACAGATTATTGGCCATCAAATCAATTCGAACTAGTGTCTATCACCAACAGACCGACGGCCTGGTTGTACGATTTAATCGTACGCTTAAATCCATGATCTGGAAATTCGTTCAAGAAGACGCCAAGAATTGGGATAAGTGAGAGAGGTTCCACAAGCCTCCACTTGGTTTTCCCCCTTTGAGCTTCTCTACGGATGCCAGCCTTGAGGGGTGCTGGATGTTCTGAGAGAAACTTGGGAGGAGCGGCCATCTCAGGGCAAAAACGAAATTCAGTATGTGCTGGACTTGAGAACAAAACTCCACACTTTGGGGTGGCTATTAATGGAGAATTTGTTACAAGCCCAGGACGGCCAGAGCTAGCTGTATAACTGGGGAACTAGATTGTGCAAATTTGCACCGGGAGAGAAAGTACTTGTATTACTCCCAACATCGAGCTCTAAGTTAATGGCTAAGTGGCAGGGACCGTTTGAGTTTGCACGACAAGTCAGAGATCTCGATTATGAGGTAATACGGTTATTAGTGAGACTTAGAAGGACTGTATATTGAGATATATCGCCGAGACCTATTTTGTGTAGTGATCACTCTCGGGTGCCGGTCAGGACACAGGAACCAGACCAATTGCTGAATTTAGGTTATTTAATGAACAGTTGAGTAGGCATGGGCAAACAATCTAGCAGTTGGCTTTATAACATTTCCGTCTCTGTGTATGTGTGGTTCTGGAATTAAAGAAATAACAAAAAATAAATAACATATAAATAGAGTATCCATATACATACATTCAATAACTAAACAGTAACTAAACTGTAATGTGTGTAATTACAAGCATCGTCACAGAAATAATGAAGGCCATTAAACATAGTCACATGTACAGAAACGTGACTAAATAAAAAGTGTGTCACCAATTATAACGCCTATTACTGGTGAAACTTAAAAGCCAAAGATTTGAAACTCAAAGTATCTAGCTGTACAATACACAGTATAGCAGAAATATCTTATTAAATATCTATCCAAACATAATATACACTGTGTTTGTAATAGTTAACAGGGAAATATTAAATGAATCTAGCATTGCGTCATCTAGACACTGGTCATAATCACACTATATATCACCCAAACGCGATAGTCTAAATGATTAAATAAGAAGTCAGAATAGAAACTTACTTTATGTCATTAACGCACACAATATAACTATATTATGTACATGAATGGCATGAACACTAGCATCTGCACAGCCCCACGTACTGCCTTCGCTTTCTTTCTCGCGCAGTTCTACCCATAACTGAGCGCTGCTCACAGATTATTGCATGCACGCTGGTTGTGTTTAAGCGCATCTGTCGGCGCTGGAGTTGCGCATAAGTGATTGTTCAGTTATCTGCGTGGCCTTTCTTACAACGGTCCAATAGGAACGGGGCACGTCAGATTTACCACTTCAAGCTCCTCTAAAAATGGAATGAGGCAGAATCAGTGATGTTGGCAATGGTTCTCACCCCTACCGGGTTATACCAACCTCATTCAGCACCATATCGAGATGGAGCCAGGCGTGGTAGTTCGGAGCCGGCCGAATCTCTTACCTTAGCACAAGAAAAAGGCAGTTTAAGCTGAATTAGGTGCAATGCTCGACATGAGGGTAACAGAAGAATCCAATAGAAACAGGGCGAGCCCGATAGTTTTAGTTCCAAAAAAGGACAGCACAGTCTGTTTCAATGTGGATTACCGCAAGGTGAATGCTGTGTCGAAATTCGATGCGTATCCAATGCCGCGGGTTGACGAGTTGCTTGATAGGCTAGGCTCAGCTCGCTTTTATTCAACATTGGACTTAACAAAGGGTTATTGGCAGATCCCCTTGTCTCCATTATCTAAAGAAAAGACAGCTTTCACAACGCCATTTGGATTACACCAATTTGTTACCCTTCCATTTGGGTTATTCAGAGCACCGGCCACCTTTCAGCACCTCATGAATAAGGTTATGCGGCCCCATGCTGCATATGCGGCTGCCTACCTAGATGATATCATTTTATTTAGAAATGATTGGCAGCGGCATATGAAGCACCTGAGGGCAGTCCCGAGATCGCTGAGGGGGGCTGGGCTCACGGCCAACCCACAGAAGTGTGCGATTGGGCGTGTGGAAGTAAGGTATCTGGGCTTACACTTGGGGCATGGACAGGTGCGTCCCCAAATTGACAAGACAACCACGATTGCGACCTGCCCATGTCCCAAGACCAAAAACGAGGTAAGGCAGTTCTTGGGACTGGTGCGATTTTAATAGACGGTTTATTCCTAATTATTCAGACCTCGCCAGTCCTTTGACTGATCTTACTAAAAAGGAGTTGCCAGATAAGGTCCAGTGGATGGAGCAGTGTCAGCAGGCCTTTACCCGAGTAAAGGCTGCCCTGTGTGGCGGGCCGTTGTTACACTCTCCTGATTTTTTTCTTCCTTTTCTGTTGCAGACAGACGCATTGGACAGGGGGCTGGGTGCAGTCCTGTCGCAGGAGATAGAGGGGAAGGAACGGCCGGTGCTGTACATTAGCCAGAAGCTCTCGAAGAGAGAGGCTAAGTACAGCACCACAGAAAAAGAGTGCCTCGCCATCGGATGGGCCGTCCTCATCCTATATAATCATATTATATCCTGAGACGGGAATTCACCCTCTGTTCGGACCTTGCTCCGCTGCAGTGGCTCCACCGCATGAAGGATACCAACGCGCGGATCACTCGTTGGTATCTGGCTCTAAAGCCTATTAAGTTCAAGGTGATCCACAGGCTGGGTGTTCAGATGGCTGTGGCCGACTTCCTCTCCAGGATGGCTCCCCGGCCTGAGTCGGGCGGTGGGGGTATGTGGCAGGGGGGGCGTGGTTTTGCGAAGTCTGCAGCAGGAGAGAGAATTAGGAGACGAACGGTAAGTGAGTGGTTTGGGCAGAAATGATCAACACCTGTCTCTTGTTTCAGTAATTGGCATGGAGAGAGTTTAAAACGGCAGTAGAGACAGAATCAGTGGAGAGAGAGATGGACTGCTGACCACCGGAAGGAGTCAACCAGAAGTGTTTCTCGATAGAGTTGGCGAGTGTCAGAATAAAAGTCACCATTGATATTTGTAACGATTACTTTTATTTGTTAAAACTATTGTCAGCAGTCCATCCAACCCCTTGTCCTCTTCCTTTCCTCCTACGAACTCACCACACACTGCTTCTCAATTAAGTCTTTTTACTAGACTTTTCTTGCTCTCTTGATTGTTTTCAGAATATTGCATTTCAGATTTGACAAAGTATCCTGAGTAAATCAGAAAATCAAACAAAGAGGAAAAGGGGGAAAAAGTTGAAGCAAAATCTTCAGGGGTGAGCTAATGCCAAAATAACAAACAAAAAATAAACTAACTTTCCCACAAGAACTAACTTCCCTATGAATCACAAATAAAGAAAACAAAATATATACAATAACATACCCTATCTCCTTAACTATCCAATAAACAGGAGAATAGTATAAGGCCGTTTGGCCTACAGAAAAAAACACTCACCCTCAGAGCTTCTCAAATTCATTTCACTTTGACAGAGGTGATCACAAAGGCACTGAGGTTTCTAAGAGGATGTCACAAACAGTTATCAGTGGCAAACAGTACTCTGTTACCACTACACTGCTATGCTTTAGGCACTATCTTTTAATATAATTTGTCATTGAAGTATATTATGGTACATTTTCAGTTTGATAGAATTCAAAAAGAAGTGGAGAGATTCTATCACTTCCATTCATGTAGACATTCATCAGAAAATTAATATTTGTTCTTGTTTTTTTTTCCTCTCTATTGAGACCTACTAACTTCATTAGACATATCTTCAGGTTTAGCTGCTTTTTTGTGTGTGTGTGCCTGATTAATCATACCGTGCTTTGTTTTCTTTGAAATCAGACAAGTATAAATACGCCCTCTTTTACTTTCGTATCACAGAAACAGGAGGCTAGAAAGAGTAAGCAAACCATTTATTTACTTCTCTATTTTTTATCAGCAGTTAAAACAAATGTATATTTATACCTTGTCTTTCTTTTTAAGATATGATGCAACCTGTTAAAATAGGCAGAGAACAATTGTTTTTAAATTTGTAATGTTTTTTTTATATAAATGCTTGTCTACTACCTTTATTCTATTTGTGTATATTGGTAATCATATATTAGTTACATCAGACAGTAGATCACCTGTCTGTATAAGGAGTATGAAATAAATTATTTTATTTTTGTTAATTTAATTGTTAAAGTATTTTGTTTTTAGAATGTACACAGAGTTGAAGGCTACATTCTTTTCTTTATTTTTTCTTAAAATTAAAATACAAGTTATTTTTATATATTTTTTCCAATTCCATATTCTTTTGCATAAGAAAATCATAAAAATGAAAGGTTTAGTAATTAAATTCTGAATAACTGAGAAGTTGATAATAAGTTACATTTTAAAATGAACTGTAACCATGTCATTTTTTTTTTTTTTATTGTCAGTTTTGTACATACTTTTTGTTATATATCCATGGACATTCATTGTCCTCAGCTGTAAAGAAAAAAAGAAAAGAGGAACCGGTTTAGGCATTATTGGCAACAACATCAGAGTGAAGGTACATAAGTGGTTTTGACCTGAAAGTAAAAGCAAAGTATTCTATAGTCTTTGGTCAATAAATTGGTAAGCTAATGGAATAATGTTGATAACAAAGATTTTTGGATTGAATTTGACATTTTTATTTTTACAGTAGGTAAGATATAGAAGAGACTATGTTTGCTAAGGATGAATTAAGTTTTTTTATTTTTTTTAACTATCACATAAGTATGCAGATAGTTTGTATTTACAAAATAAAATACAAATAATACAAATAAATACAAATAAAATGCAAATAATCCACCTTGACCAAACTCATTAAACACATTATTAATAAAGCATATCATCTACAGACAAGCAGATGAGTCCAGAATAAGAACGCAACGCTTTTAATTAATTACATGTTAAGTGTTTTCCTCTCAGTAAAACATTTAATTTGTCTTAGTGCATTACAACAGTGTTTTTCAAAATACCAAACTCAATAAACATTAATAAATCATACGATGTACAGACAATGTTGATTTATTTATAATGTTTATATAGTTTGGTATTTTTAATAACACCGTTTTAATGTTAAGCAGTTTCCTTATGAGAGAAAAATGCTTATTGTATAATTAAATGTGTTGCATTCTTAATCTGTAATAATCTGCTTGTCTGAACATATGCTTTATTAATAATTGAGTTTGTTCTTTTAAAAGCACTGCTTAATGCATTAAGCCAAGAATGTCAATTTTTACATCACATATCACACTGGAAAGGCATTTATTTTCTATATAAATTAAGGAAATAATGGGAAAATGTAAAAATAAAGTCCCTCATTGATTAAATGGTTAAGATTGGGGTAGCTGAATAGCTTTATTGACTCAATAAGGTGGTACATTTTAATAAAAATGTTATGTATATAATTTACACTCATTACATTATTATTGCATATTAATTTCTGATGTAGGCTCCTACAATACTGAGGTGCAAATATCTGCCACTAAGTAGTAGCTACATAACGTCTCAGGTTACAAATGTAACCATTGTTCCCTGAGTAGGGAACGAGACACTGTGTCCTCTAGGGGTCGCTATGGGGAACACCTCATCGTGACCCGTTTCTGAAGCATATATTGGAAAAAAACACCAACGAGTTGGCCGGTGACAGCCACTGACGTCACTACCGGCGTGACTATAAATAGGCACAATTAGAACACGTCATTCACTTCATCATCTGAAGCTTGTGTCCAAAGCATTGCAGAAAGCTAGAGGATGCAGTTTCTCATTCCCTACTCAGGTAATCATGGTTACATTTGTAACCTGAGACGTTTCCTTTCAAGGGAACTTCGAACTGCATCCTCTAGGGGTCGCTATGGGGAACAGTATACCCATGCTGCTATGCTGAGGGGAGTGCAGGCCAGAATTATGGTGAACACTAAGTACCAACTCTACCATTTCCATGGAATTGCCCCTGGGACATTTAGACGGCTGTCTGTGACAGTACCCCTTACAGCCATAGGCTTAAGCTACATACCGACTTGATTGTTAGGGCTTCATCCCGGGGTAGCAAGAAAGATTAATTTAAAGGGATACGGATAAGAACCTAGCTTTTTATACTAAGTCTTGCCTGTCACAAAGGGGCTACCGCTTGCTTTTGCATGGAGTGGAGCCCAAGATGAACGGGGCTTTACCAACTCAAGAAAGGGCTCAAAGCAACCGCTCAAAGCCCTAACCACTATAGGATTTTAGAAAGAACGCAAAATACTACCATGCAAACTTACCACAATGTGGATTTTATAAAGTGTGCAAAGACGTGCACACTTACCATAACATGGATTTAAATACTGTTCTAATGAGGGGGCTCTCGTGGTACTCTGATAGAGCAGCTCATAGATGGAATGGTGCATCCCAAAACAATATGTTTGAGAGTCATCAACTCGATCTGCTGGAAATAGTGCTGGAGCACTCTGGGTAAAGAACAGAAGACACAATCTACATGAGAGGAAAACTCCAAACTCAGAAAGAGAGTGGCACACTCATAGGCAATGCTTCTTAGTAAACAGGAGTGCTGCTAAACTACCATGAGAACCACCCAAATAGCCCCCCATGTTTGAGAGAAGCGATGCTTGAATTGTATAAATAAATACACCCTGACTGAGTGGAGCCCAAGCAAACCAAGATCTAACCATCTCAAGAAAGGGAACAAAGCTGAGCGCATAACCCTTACCATACAGGATTTCAGAGTGCGCAGAGTCTTGTGTGCATACTTACCACTTGTATGGATTTTAGAAAGTGCGCAAAGTGTTCAGCGTGCATACTCACCACCATGTGGTTTTCATACAGTACACAGAGCTTAACATATGTACTTAAAGATTCCTAAGCATCGCAGAGGTGCCGGACCACACAGGAGAGGCAAGCTCAAATTCATCACACACGCCCCACTCATCACACACCCCCATCACACAGTGTTTTTAAATAATGAAAAACGTTCCTTTCTTTGTCATCCTTCCATATTAGTAAAGCCAGACCACAATGACAACTGTAGTTGTGCAGATGCCTACGAAGAGTGGCTGGAATTCAGGAATATGTGACTGTTACCAGGACTTGAATTCTTGTCAGTAAGCTTTAAGGTCTTATAATAAATATTACAGGACCATTTTTACAGTTCAATAAAAATTGTGCAAATAATATCACATCATGTGCATTTTTGGTCCTCAGGCTGCTATGCGTACTGGTGCTTTCCTTGCTTTACCTGCACCACCACTGGGGATTTTGGGGAAAGCACCTGTCTGCCTCTGCTGGACATACTCGGGCCAGGCATCATGGCAGCAGTCGGGGTTCCAGTATGTGTGCCACCTGTGTCTCTGGGGATGAGGGTTGCAGTTCGCCACAAATATGATATTGAGGTGAGTTTTTCCTTTCCCTCTACAAATGAAAAAGGAAATCAAAGATGGCTTCAAAGCAATCATTTGTTTATATGTGTTGCAACAGGGCAGTATCTGTGAGGACATCATGGTGACTTGCTGTTGCATCTGGTGTTCCTGGTGTCAGATGAGTAGAGAAATTAAAGCACGCAAACAAACGGTCTCTGTACAGACAACACATCCCATGATTCAACCCATTCCAATGGCAACCACCACACAAGTTATCTCTACACAGCAGTCAGCTGGAGTGATCAATGTGGCACCGGTAGCATTTGATCCTGCAGTCCAGATGGCACCAATTACATCTGTCACAACAGTTGTTAAATAGATGGACTGCTACTTGTATCAATAATGATGGCATACATAAATACATAGACACAATATGTAGTGACTATAGTAACCGATGCATAGTGTAATATCTAACCTGATGAAATTATATTCTGTGAATGGCATGGATGCATATAGAAAGTGCCTGTGTCTTTATATTTAGTCTCTGATGATTCTCGATTAAATATTTTTAAGTGACATTGTCTAACTTGATTACTTGTCTAACTAGTAGCAGAAGTGAGTACAACTCCTTTCTGAAAAAAAAAAAAAACTAACTAAAATACTGTTTACAGGAATAAACAGATGTGATGTGCTTCAAAAATGAAATTTTGCAATTCAACATTTGTTAAAGCACAGCTATTTCTGAATATCATGCTGGACAGAAAAAATAAGGGCTGAGAAATGTTTCATAAGAAAACAAAAGAGGAATTATGGTAAATAGGGAAGCTAATCTCTCATCCTTCAGAGACTGTGTGAAGGCTTTTTCTTTTACATAGAATTTTTTTTTGAGGGACTGAAACTAGAAGACTTAACTCAGGTATGGGACCTAGCAAACTTTTTATACATTGATATTTAGCTTGCATAGTTTTAATTTATGAACAATGTATATAAAATAAATATGCATAAGAGAACTCAGTCTTTATACTTTAGTCCATTTTAAATACTGTTTATTGTATTTTATTTAAGGCATTTAAAGAGATTTTCATGCTGATTATTTTTGTTATTTTGAGAGAGGAAAAAAAGAGAGAAATGTGTGGATACATTTCCCTCATTTTCCTTTGGACATCCCTCCTTCTGTCTTTACCCTGTGGTTATAATGGCAGTAAGATCCTGGTTTTCCCTGTTGATGGCAGTCACTGGGTGAACACAGAAGTACTGATTTAAATACACAGGGACACTGGTTATTATATAAATTTTGCATTATTTCAGCAAAGTCCACTATTTCTGGTGTTGAAGCCTGTTTTCACCTCAAAGAAGAACAAGACCTAGACTTGTTTGAGAACACAGTACAAATGATTTTTGAGGCCCGCAGGAAGGGCTCAGTGATGGGCTTGCTGACCCAGATATCATAATTTATTGACATCATAAAGGTGGCTCACACTGCAAACTGTGCCATGGTCACCACCATGCTGGAGAACAGAGATGTGATGACACAAATAAAGACTGCAAACTATGACTTGATGCTCACTGACCCTGCCATGCCAGGTGGGGTGATCCTGGCACATTACCTCCAACTTCCAATGGTCAATAACGTCCGATTGATGAGTTTCGGAGAAGGCCACTTCTCCATCGCACCTTCTCCCATATCCATGGCCTGTTCCCAGCTCAGGTCTGACGGACCAGATGGGTTTATACCCGTAATCTTCTACATTATGGGTTAAAACGTGTTAATTAACAATGTTATGCCTAACAAATGCTCAAAATAAAGCTCTTGTCAGAGTCCAACACAGCAGGTTCCATTTTAACACGCATTTATACGCCAGATCACCAGCAGATGGCGCAATGGATATGTTCAAATATTGCTTGGAATCATTCTTCAATCCAAAATCAGATTATAGCCTATTTCCTTTTACATCACCCTGATGCTTTTTATAAACCATACATCATAATGCCATGGTTTCATTAAAGCAAAAATGATCTAAAAGTTAGATGATCACAAACCTGCCCAAAATGCTGCGCGGCACAGCACAGCACTTTCTCTTCACCAGCCAGAAGAGGACATCCTTTTCTCCAGATATGAGACAGGAGATGGCTGGAAGCACATGCAGGGACAGAATGATAAAAAGAAGACAGGCAAGGATGAGAGAGGTCTAACTGATTGAGGGGACATTAGCCAGGGCTGTATTCGCTAATGTATGCTTCTAATGACTCGTTATCTCATTATCAATCTTATTCTCTCTCATCTTTTCTTTTCCTCACTCTCTCCCCTTCCTCTATCTCTCTATCTCCTCCCAATCGACCAGCAATGATGGGAATAGCAATTAGGACGCTAGGCTGCCAAATGGCTATTTTAATTAGCCTTTCTTAGCAAAAGAGAGAGAGAGAGAGAGGTGGGACGAGAGATCGAGTGAAAGAGAGAGAAAGAGACTAATGTTCTTCATAAGTGCTACAGATTAGAAGGTCATTAGGCTTTTGCTTGAATTAATGATTAGGAATTCCTGCAGGTCATAGAAACTTATTACACAAGCCTACTTAACATTAATAGAACCATCCTATTTGTGTTAAACACAAAGAAATTAAAACTAAAAACCAATTACAAAGAGATGACATTGTCTTTTTCGCCCTCCCCCTGGTCACCCATAACGGAGAAGCGGTGTAAAACTCTCTGGACATACTTTAGTCGCACGAGGACAAAATGATCGCGGTTCGGTCGCTCATATAGTTTCATTTTACTCCATGGTCATGGTTTTTCCCCTCAGCTTTCAATATCTTCTGCTTTTTTTCCACTATGTGTCCCGTCATCCACAGTAAACCGCGTTGTTACTCCACAGCTTCCCGCTCATTGTGGTACGTAATTTTCTTCAAACGCACAATTCCACATTCTTGTGTGTTATTTGTTCATTTGTGGCTTGTTTGGGACACGGGCTGGTCTGGCAAAAATCTCTTCAGAGGCACTTTCCATCCCTAAAGAGATAGACTACTCATTCCAACCCTCTCTTAGACTTATCCCCCTGACGCATAAAAACGGCAAAAACAAGCACACGCAAGGCCTCGTGCATAACGCAAGCACAGAACAAAAACATGTAGCCTACATCACATAGCAAAAATAATATACTAACAGTATACAGTATAAAATCATGTTTAAAAATTGTCTCCTGAAGCCATACCCGAGATTTAAGTCACTGATAATCTTCCCCTCCAGTGAGCTGTTAACGATGCAATGAATCAATGAGTCAGTGAGTTGAACTTGAACCGAATGAATTCGATTCATTAACAGATCATTCAGTCAGTGTTTGTGAAAGGAATCTGAAATGATTAAATGAAAAGATCAGACGACTTAAAGGACAAATGGTTCTAAACACTACCAGTACAAAGTCATGGGATTGCACACTTACAATACTTTTATTACTATACTCAAGAACTAAAAACTCTAACAATATATGGATCATTAATTCAGCATATCTGTCACTAGCCTGCTTAGTTTAAAAGAAGAGAGAAGTATCCTCAACGGAACAGAGCAGGCCACAAATACCCTCTTAAAAATAAAGGTTCTTTATTGGGAACCTTTCCATTGCACAAAAGTTTCTTTATCGTAGTCCTTCAGTGTATGAGCGTTTGCTTACAATTTGTACGTTAAAAGAAGAATATCAAGTGTCTGTTGAGAGTGTGTTGACAGTCTGAGTAGTTGGGTGTTGATATATGAGCTGCAAAAAAATCAATAAAGTGGCACTGAATAAATTTTTTGACAGTTACAGATTAAAAAAAAAAAGACAAAAGGGTGGGAATAAAAAACCCTACACTCTGACACAAAGAACCATTTCATCATGCAAGGGTTCTTCAGCATAATATGGTTATAAACAGAACTAGTAAACAAACTCTAAAAAGCATATTTTTAGAATAATTTATTCATTTATGAATTAAAAAAATATATCTAATGAACTCTTAAGATGGAAATCATTTATATTTGTAAATAATTACATAAATTGTGGTTTGTTTTTCACGCAAAGGTATATGAATTAAAAAGACTTACATATAGCATGTTGAGTATACAAATGGGATACTTTTATGATATTTTTGGTACTTTTTGTATCCTTCTTGAATGCTCCAGTCCTGAATTGTATTTGCATGAAAAAAAAAGAGATTTCCTTCCATCCACGCATTTAGGCCTTCACAATTAATATATGTACTGTATACAACCTTAACAATAACCATAACGTGCAAACCCTCATATTTTAACATAAACATCACAACAATTCCTGTGGCTGTACATTGTGCTTGTATTTGTATAGTGTCCCTCACTTTTCTTTCTTTCGCTCTGTCTCTTCCCTTCTCTTCTTTATCATGACATGCCCTGAGGTTATGATTGTTATGATTTATATCGGACTGTTTTGAGATCTCTCTCTTTCTCTGCCCTCTGTCTTCATCTCTCTTTAGCTTTCTCATTCCTCCTCTCTCCTTTCTAATCAGTTCTCCTTGCATCCCCCCAGGTCGATTTGGGGAGTAATAATGAAAGAGATTTAACCCTTTAATGTTCAACCGCTTTGACCCCGAACACCTTCCCTCCATCGTGCTTCTCACATACACACCCTTATCACACATATAAATAAATACACACACATTTGACTGTGGCTCACAGCACTGATGACAGAAAATTTAGAAAATTGTTGGCTTCACGAATCTACGCTTGTGTGTTTTTCTCCCACACATGTCCCCAGAATACAGTCTTGATTTTCACCTGTTTTTCATCCTTTGCTGTCTGTTTTTTTTTTCATCCGTCTGCGATTCCGTCTACCGGCCCATCTGTCTGTCAGATTCTCGTTCTGTGCATTTAAACCCCTGATGACGTCATTCATAAACAGGATATCTTCCCACCTAATTATGCGCTGTTAATTACAAATTTGGACTAATGTGCTTAATTAGACGAACAGCATTTGCTCTCAGATCCAGGACATCTTTTTTTGATTTGGAAAATTATCTCTTTAACAAACAATATGACTTAATTGCAGACATTTGCATAAACAAATGAGCTAATTAATTACAACCAAGCACTTCCTGATGAGTCGAAGGACAATGAGACTCCAAATGTTTTCCTCGGGGATACGGACGGAAGAAGGGAGAGAGGGAGGGAGCGAGAGAGAGAGAGTTTAAATGAAAGTTTATGAGCTTGTGAGCATGCTAATATGACTCTCTGAGCATGAGGAATTATGTATGTGTGAGAATTTGCTATAAATGTCCAGATAAATAAGTTTAAGTAGCTTACTTATCGGCTGTGGTGGTTCGGCTCTGGCAATATATCTCCGGATGGTATCGGTGTAACACTTAAAATCCCTTATTCCCTCTCTACATTCATCTCTCTCGTTTTCCCCTATTTCTTTTTCTGGAGGGTTTGTAGATAGAAGGGCCTCTCCCCTCCTTTTCTGTGTTGGAATTTAATATGCAACTTTTTATTGGAAAACAATCGTGCGTGCCTGCGTGAATCCTGACCGCAATATATCTGTTAGTGGAACTAATCCGATCAGGCCAGAGAGGGCTATTTATCACTGCAAATCCAGGGCATTTCAGCCCACATTTTATTATTTTAATATATTTCTCAGCTATTAAATCACCAAAATGATGAATTAGAACTGTCTGCCACGCTTTCAGCTGCATGACAGAAAATGATGCACTACCCAATTTGAGTGGTCATTTGGACTTTTTAAAGACAAAAAATGATACAGGAAAAAGTCCAATATTTTTGTGTTGTTACGTCTCTGCCGCCCCATCCCTCCGTCTCCCCCCTCTCGCTGGCTGTTTTTAATAAAACACTCTAAGTGAGCTTTATTGCTGTGTTAGAGAGGGCAGGATCACAACTATCTTTAATATACAGCCAATTACCAAACACACACAAACATACGCACTCACACACATACTTATGTGCACACAAAGACAGGTACAACGACACACAACTTTGTCTCTTAATCACAGCGGGCAAACATTAACAAATATTCAATCTGTTTACACCCACACTTCAAACGGTTGAAGATGAAAATTTATGGTAGCTTGCCAGTTACCTGGGAGAGGTGAAAATATGAATGGAAACACATATTTTAACTTTCTTTAGATCTCATACAAGAACATTTACACTTATTCAGCTCTTCATTTACAATTTATCTTCCTTTCCTTTCCTTTTTTTTTTCTTTTTTTTTGTTGTTTTTCTCTCAAATAATGGGTTTATGCTAAATATACCAACATGCACCTCATATGTCTGGACAAAAAATAAAAAAGTAATCTTAAAATATTGCAGTGTATATTAAAGTCGTTTTATATAATCTTAAAGTATTTAAGTGTATTTTTACTGATATTGATTTATCATATACTAAGAATTCTCTGCTGCCCACCAAGCCTGCATTTATTTGATCCAAAATACAGCAAAAGCAGTAATGATGTGACATGTTTTTATTATTTAAAACTGCTTTCTATTGGAATTTTAAAAATATAATTTAGTGATGTAGGCCTACTAAATGTTGTTATCCAAAAGACACTTAAAGGTGCCATAGAATGCATTGATACAATATTTTAAGTATGTATGTATGAGTATGTGTATGTGTATGAGTATTAAGTATGTGAGTATGTGAGTATATGTGAAGTTTGATCTCAAAATACCCCACAGATCATTTTTTATAGCTTGTTGAAATTGCCACTTTTAGGGTATGAGGCAAAATACGCAGTTTTTGTTTTCGTCTCCTTTAAATAAAAAAGGGCTGATGCTCCCTCCTCCCTGATGATGACCATGTTACTGACCTCACATTGCTTTCAAATGCACTTATTAACTACCACATTCCTATTTACAATCATTCTGGTAGCACGTGAAAGCAGCATTAGTGAAAACAGGCAGAAACAATGGTAGCTTTAGCAACATTAGCCTTACAGAGAGCCAAGAAACTCTTTTGGAAAACAAAATATGACACACGAGTCTGGATGTTTGCGATAGAAGCGTTGGCATTGATCCCTCCTTCAGAAGTAGTCTTTGCACAGCTATGGCGCTGAACTGATCCTCGTTTGTGAGGCAGTCGGCCATAAAATTTGGGCAGAAATGTATAGGACTTTTCTGTTTTTTTCCAGGACATTTCCTTGGAAAATGAAACGAAACCACCATGTCCTCAGCGGTCTGTGGAGACTCCTATGTTCGTTTGTGTATACCAACACATGACACTTTTAATGTTTCTTTGGTGCTGATATTGTACCTACAGCAGCTACAGCAAGAAAACAGTAATGGCGGACCGCTGCTTCTCACTCAGGGCTGTGTAAATGCTAATAGGGCAGAGAGCATCACAAATGGACGGGACTTTCCCCGAGTATGATGTCATAGTAATGAGAAATCTGGAACTGCTCATGTGGAGAGACTGTTTATAATATATTGGCATTATAAAACAATGAGTGGGTGGATTTCTTTACCATTATAGGCTGGTTTTTTGTACACACTGCGGCCACAGAAATGTGTTCAAACACCTTATATAAGTGATTTTTGCATTCTATGGCATCTTTAAGATTCTGTCAGGCCCAGGCCCAGCTCCTGAATCAAATCACTGTGGCTGCTTCTTAAATTAGTGAGAGTGGTCTAACCTTGAATGTGGCATGAAACAGAAGTAGCGATTGTCTTTTTTTAATCTATGTGACGTCTATATGGGTGAAAAGCATTTGAAATGAGAGGCGGGACTTGATTTCATCTTTCGGGAAATGATTGGATCATTGGGCGTTGCTAACAAAATGAAAGCAGATCTGAATGCCAGTTTGCAGTTAGTTGTGGGGGGATTTCTCTCCACTGGATTCACCACCAACACCCTAGCATAAAGAAATGTTCATGTGTGCGCGTGAGAGAGAGAGAGACTGTCTGAATGACTGAGCGCATCCTCCATCAGGTTACATTTAGTCATTTTGCAGACACTTTTATCCAAAGTGACTTACAAATGAGTAAGTTAAAAATTAAGTCACATTCATAAAAATTATTATTATTATTTTCATTTGTATTTTTGCGATGTCTTAAGAGTATTTTTGTGGTAATATCCTAATATCCTTTAAATTTTTAAAGGTACTGTACTCCCCCATTGTTTGTGTCAGCACTGGTCAATGCATTGATTTCTATAAAGTGACGCATCAGCTTCAGCTTTTCCCCCTGTCATTTATCCCAGCGTTTACACCTCATTTCACTAGCTCTGCCCTTGTGCCACAGCTCGTGACCAGAAGAGAAGATGAGTCGCTTTGAGGGGGAGGGGAGGTTAACGTTTTTGATCAAATATTATGAGGGCACTAGCCTGACTACGTCAGACTTCCTACTTCCGCTCAATTTCATTTCGCTTCTGTACTCAGTCTGATACAGCGTCAGAGCTTTCTGTTTGCCACCGGTCTGGAAACAGCCGGGCCAATCAACGAACAGAGGGCGGGCTGAGAGCCGTGACGTAGATGCTAAGCGCCGAGTTTTACATTGTAGGTTAGAGAAATCGAAAACCGAATCGACCGCAGAAATGGGAAACGAGACACGGGATGCAATTCACTCTGTTATGGAGAACATTCAACTCTTTTTCAAACAGCAAAAGTCGTTTACAGCCATGTTCACTCCGGTATTTCTCTCGCATCATCATGTGTTTACAACAGGTTTGTACTACAAAGTATGTTGTAGACTTTACATTAAGGCCCTAAAGAATAATATCAACTTGTGGAAAATGGGCATTCAATGACCCCTTTAAACGCCTGTGATTGGCTGTTTGGGTTCAAGAAATCAACAGATATATCTGTGATTGGCTACATTGCTCAACTCTGCAAAAACACACTGAAATAGAAAACGATCTCCAAAGCGCAAATGCATTAGATAGTTTTCCAAATCAGCAATGAAATGCTATTATTACAGCTTTAAATGAGGGTGTTACTGATTTTGATTGAGCGCCACCTTAGAACTGGGCCTTGTCAGGCCTCAACAAATTGCACCCCAAAAATGATCCTGTAAAACTTTCATACCCAGTGAATATTTTGTAAAGTGAATCAAACACGAACTGTATGCTCTGTTTTGACTTCAGGGTGTACATATACCGTGCTTCACTACTGAGACCCATCACATCAGCACATTGCAGCTTCAAGCACTTAATCTGCCAAGTACACAATAATTACTAATTACCTATTAACTAATTACTCTGCATCCAGCATCTGAAGGCAATCAAAATTACATTAAGCATGTTGTATCTCCTGTCCACTCCCTGCCCCCACCCCTCCCTTTGAATGCGGTAGTAACCTGCCGCTCCAATAGAGGGCGTCAGTGCCGCAGGTGGGTGGTGGGGTACACACTGCTCTGGGACAGCTGCCTTAAGCCTTCAGACCCCATGAGTCCTCACACTAATCAGCTCAGAGCAGCCAGAATCAATTAGCACCAGGAGGGGGGGTGGGCAGACGAGGGGAGACCCACAGAGGACGACTGGCCCCACACCTGGCCTGTCTCTCTCTCTCTCATCTGACGCACTTCTCTTTTCCATTCAGTCATCCATCCATCCATGCGGATCCTCTTCTAACAGAATTGTTTATTTCGCCTATCTTCCTGACCCTCTTTCTCTCTTGCTCTACCTTTTAAAGATGTGTGTTAATAACTTTTAAATAGTCTGGCAGCATAGGGCCGCAGGGCTGGTTACTCACCTTATTGCTCTCCTCTTCTCTCTCGTGCGTTCATAAAGTGGCTCTATCTCTCCCTCCTGTTCTCATTCACCTGTACACTCCTTCCCCCTGCCCACATCCATGTCCATTTCCCGCTCTCTCCATGCAACAATAATAGAGAAAAGATGAAAAAAATTGTTTTGAAAAGCATTATGGGACTCCAGAATCTCCCCTCTCTATTTCAGCTAATCTATTCCTCAGAGCTGCTCAGAGAGTGTAAATGATATTTTAGCGTGTTCATAAAATACCCTGATATATTCACAGCACCGCACGTATTCCACTTTATGGTTCGCGCTATCATCGTCTCTAACTCAAATAGAAACATTACATTGAAACAAATTATTGCGCTGGAATAACACACATACAAGGCGGCAATAGAAATTTATTTTCCTCTCGCGCAAACTCTATACATCAAGCGAGGTACAGTATGATACAGTGTGTATTATAAAAGCACATGTATCATCTACAAGACTCCTGCACTCTTGTTTGAACACACGCGCGCGCGCAAGCAAAGTGCAGTCGGCCCGAAAAGTGCTTTACAAACACCAATATAATGATAAATCAATAAGGTCAGCTCTTCAGAGTCGACAGAGACGCTGACCAGCAGGTGTCAGTCTGCGTTCCAGCTACCGACCGCATGGAGCAGATGGACGGAGAGGGCAACTTTTCAACTCCGAACGGCGCGGACCGCGCAACCTCCCCTCGAACAACGAAACGGGGAAAGTTTAAGGGGTTGAGGGAAGGAGAAAGGGATGAATCGAGGAGAGGGAGTTGAAGATAGCCTTCTCCTACTCTCACACTAATTGCGTTTTCCCTGAGCAGAATTGAGTTCCAGAGAAAGAGAGAAAGGCCAGAGGCTTTTCATAATTGTATCGACAGGAAAATGAATATGATGAATGGCGTTCATTCAGCGCGGCCAGGATTTATTGTCTTGTCCTCCGGGCGTTAATCGCTCTGAAAAGTGGGGAGGAGGGAGAGAGAGAGACAGGAGGAGAAGGAGATGGAGAGGGAGCGAGAGAATAACTAAATTCCAAACCCCTGTCCTGACATTCCTCTCCCAAACTTATGTCAACTTGCAGAACCCCTTCATTACGAACTGTTCTGGCCACATGGAGACCCGCCCACAAGCTTTGATTGACACCTGAGGCTCTTCGTTCACCTGTGGGACATTTTGAATAGCCTGCATAGAGGGGAACCATTCTGAATTTAATTAGCGTTTTTTCTTTCTTTCTTTCTTTCTTTTTTTTAAATCGCAATAATTCTGAATGAAAGATAAATTATGGATCTCAGACAAAAAGACCACAGAATCCAAAAAAAAAAAAACACTCTATGCAATTTCTCCGCACCTCACTGTTTCTCTCGCTCTACCCAGTTTTTTTTTCTTTCTCACATTCGGTTCACACATGCGCGTACACACACACACACACCCCAACACACACATTCATACACGTCCCAGATAAATCTGGTTGTGGATGCTGTGAATCCAGATGAATGCTCAGCTCATAAAGTGTGTGTTTGAAAGCCATCCATCATGGAGATGTCAGAAAGAAAGAGCAGAAAGAACCTCTCTGAGTGTATGTGTTTGTGTGTGTCCAATGCTTTGGCTCATGAGTGCTATGGTTTGCAAAAGCATTTAGTGGACAATGCTAAAATGAAATACAAAGTGTACATCTTTAATTTTGTTGAAACATGTTGAAGCTATTAAGGTAGTAACAAGGAAATAATCACAGTTTTTCTTTTATTTCCTGCATGTAATACTCTGGAGTTCACCATAAACGTTAACATACATACATGGTATAATAATCAAACCTGTATGCCTTTATTTTAAAAAGCATTTGCTTGTTGTCTAAGTCCTATATCTATGGTCTTTGTTGTTTTCCATAAATTGAAAGCTGTTTTTGACCCATTGACTCATAGACAGTAAAGCAAAAACCGTTCCTCAAAACATCTTCTTTGGTGTTCCACAGAACAAAAGAAAGTCATATCCTTTTGGAATGAGATAATGGTGAGTAAATTAATTTTCACTTCTGGAAGAACTATTGTACTCAGAACATGCTAGTAAATTTCCCAGATAATTTCAAAGACATGGCAAGTAAAATAAATTAAATGGAAAAAGTAAAGACTGAAATAGTAATTCCTTAGAATAGCATACATACTCCAATAAGATTTAATTTACAACTTCAAAACTTCAGTATTTTTTTAAAGCACACAAACTGACAGACAACAATACCTTCAGGGCATTTATTAGTGTATATAATGTTAATGCATTTTTAAACATTTGCATTAACAATTTGTAACAGTTAAAATTCACAAACATACAAAATTAACAATACAAATAATTATATATTAACATTAATAAATACTGCAAAACATGCTGGTCATTACTACAAACCCATGATGGGCTACCTAATGCTAATGCTCGCTTACTGAACCTCACTGTAAAATGTTGCCATTGTTTTCCAATGTCCATAACTAGCACCACTATCCCTTAAATCCCGCAAAAGCCTCATGTTGGATGTCAGCACACACATACTCCAGACAGCAAACAACATTAATAGAAAATCCTATAAAAACCCTCAAACCAGTCGAAGAGTCCATAAACTGCGCTACAAGTTTATGTCACCCACTAATGTAACTTAAATCTGACAGTTAACTCTGTAAACAGACGAAAACAGCTTGGAGGGGAAAACAACTATTGCTACTAAAAGAAAATAGGACTAAAACTAAACCTTCAGAAAGTGACAAAACATGAAATGAACGGACTGGAAGTGAGCGGAGATGGATGAGACATAGGAGGAGACAGCGATGCCTCGGGCTATGCTGAGAGACGGTGTGTGTGTATGTATAAATGTGTGTAGGGCAGGTGGGACAGCAGGGAGACTGGTGGCTCAACAGCTTGCTCCACCCTGAGGGCCCAGCGTGCTGAGAGGAGCAGGGGCTGTAGCCGAGGCCTCTGCCAACGAGAGGGGCAGTAAGACTGGTGGCAGCTGGTCCGCGCTCCCTCCCCTCCCGCCGGCAGGCAGCAGGCAGGGTGAGAAGGTCAAAAGGCAGTCGTTAGGAAGACAAAGAGAGGCACAGCGACACACTGAATAATCGCCTTTTATTGAGTGCCTCTGACACGATTCACGGTGAGGCTGACACTGACGCCACACACGCACAAAACACACACACACTTGCAGGAGCATGTGCACACAGATATAGGCACGCATGGAGAGGGAAAAAAAACACAACGTAGATGTAGTAAGGTTACAGTTAAGCAATATAAACAACCTGGAGGTGATTAAGGAGTAATAATTACCATCAAGTGTCCCAACAAAAGTTATTCTCCAGGCCAAAGAAGTCAGACTTTCTCAAAAGTTCCTGCAGCTGCCCCCCTTAAACATGTACCCCTTCCTCGTCTCCTCTGTCTCATCTGCCATTAAAGCGAAACAGAGCCACGCACTCAACCATCAGAGCAGCGGTTCTGCGCTCCACATGCCACAGATCTGCCATCCCCTCCAGCACACACAGTGTCAGTCTGCCTTCCATGTTTGACCGTCACATCTACCTGTTTTGATGAAGACTTTACCTGCAAACCTGTTAGCAATGGATTGTGAATGGGGTCTGATTTGGTTATGTTTCATATAACATCCTGTAATCCTCCAAAGACTGCCATTAATGTTTATTTTATTGATCTGGATGAGAATAGCATGTCATTTAATTGCAAAAAAACAAATGTAAATATTGACATTTTATTAAATCATTACAATACATTACAAAAACAATGTTATATAATAATTATGATAATTGTAAAAATATATAAATTCCATTTCAATATTAAAATGATACTTAATTAAACATTTAATATTATTAAATATCTTAATCATATTAAATCATATCATATTGTTATTAAATGCAATGATAAATAAAAAATTAGTAACTAATATATATATACAATTTTTTTTTAAATGTCTATTATTAAATGTCTTATATTTGTTGTTCATACAAGACAGTGGAGTCTGATGTTGTTTTGGACCCCTACTAACTTTCTTTTTATTTTATTGATCTAGAATATTGTGTAATTTAAATCTAAAATAAATGCAAAAACAGATATTTGTATTAAAATTATATCTAAATATTAAATAAAATGTTAATATTAAATTGCAAAATAATTATATATTATATTGGTAATAACTATAAAATCAACAACAACAATATTTTGAAACAAATCCAACAAATGTTATCCTTTAGGATAAACAACTTATACATAAGCATAAAATCCTATTATATTGTTATAAAATGTTAGTACATTTAATTTGATTCATGTGTAATAATAATAATAACATATTTTGCTATTTAATATAAAACAAAACTTGTTCTGTGGATTATTCTGGATTAGATGGGGGAACCTGAAGGCAGTTCTGTTTTGTGTTACTGATAAAGCTCATCAAGACAGACAGAATGTGGAAATAGTAAATGGCCATGGTGAAGCATTTAAAAGACCACAATCTTTGCATCACATCAAACAGGGTCCAGTCAAACACACATCCAGAGGAGCACTTCCGATTGCGGCTCATTTCTCCACAGCGTGGTGTGTTAAACTCTCTCCATCTCTTCACTCAATGGAGCGTGGCTCATCTGAACACTGAGCAATAATGAGGCACAGAGATGCACTTGTGTGTCTGTGTGAACCAAAGCGAGTGAGTGAGAGAGCTCTGAAAAAAGGAGGGGGAGAGAGAGGCTATCCATTTCCTCCCTGGGGCAACTCCTCTTTGGCTCTTTGTTGCTGAAATGCTCCCAGTGAGCAGGTTACACTAAAGCCTGCTCTATTGTCTTAAACAGCTGTGCGTTGCACGCTCTCTCTCTCTCTCTCTTGCTCTTTCTCTTGCTCATCTTTTTTTCAAGTTCCTCAATCAGGGGCAGTTTCTGAGATCTCTAAAAGCAAAAGCCTGTGGCAGTGCTCCCCCTTACGCAAACACACACACAGAGATCTGCTTCTGTATACAGTGTCCCATGGTAGGGGGTCTTTCCTGATTCAGCTGCTTTCTGATACTCTATATCGAGAATGTAGATAAATAGATTCATATTACCATACATTGCAGATTACTAATAAAAACAACAAGAAAAACGACAACAATAAGAAGCCTAGAAAGATGTAGAATAATAATTATAGCTGATTGTATGCTGAATTAGAATAATATGAAAAAGATGTTCTGTTCACTGGCATCTAAAAACAAATGTCTGACTGTATTAATCTGTCTTGTATATTTCAACATACAGGCTTCTTAAATTATTCAGAAAAAGATCTGTGTAGTACAGTACAGTGGTCTTTTGTAAACTGATCTCAGTGTGGCAGACTGCTCATTTTGGAGGCTTATTTAATCATGTTGTGAAACTGTAGATCTATCAGTTGGATATTTGTGGGGACAAATACTGTAAATGTGTGTGAGAAATATGTATTCTGATAATACTGAAAAACTCTGATTTGAATCAATTAGGGGAGACAGGAAAGGGAAGTGTTAGTACCAAAGTTACTTGTAATGAGTGTGTGTGTGTGCTATATGTCTCAAATGTTTTATAATATTCCATATTGATCTTTGGCAAATTAAAATGGTTTAGAAAGCTGCACTGTATGCCTAAACTATATGAATTAATGTCAGGTATAAACAGTGCTGTTGTTACAAACTAACACTGGTGGAAATATTGTATTAAATGTAGAAATTTACAATTTTGTGAATTGTCCTATAATTTGTTGTGGTAATCAGATTTACTTGTTAATAACATCATAACCCATCACTTTCATTTCTAGAGGTTTAATTCAAATGGTAAACAAATATAAAAAGGTTTTTCATTCGGAGCAGCACATACAATTGGAAACAATCATTGAAATGCATAAACAAATAATGTGTTTGCTGGTCACAAATAGATCATCTTGATCAGTAGGTTTTCTATAGCCTATCCTCAACACAAGTTTACGTCTTTAAATGTCATAGAAATATAGTGAGCAGGGTTAAAAAAATAACAATGATAAAATAAAAACCTTTCTGTGTTTGTGTGTGTGTGTGTGTGTGTGTATGTTTCTTTTCCGGACACATATTACCTGCACCAAATAGGCCAGTACAAAAATCCATTATGACTAAAATACGTTTTACTTTCTTACCATATTTTTTTTAATCATTATTTTTACGCAGAAATATACACGATCTACTCTCAGTTCAAGACGGTTATGCACATGTATAGTGAATTCACTGCCCTATAGGAAAGAAAGAAAGAAAGAAAGAAAGAAAGAAAGAAAGAAAGAAAGAAAGAAAGAAAGAAAGAAAGAAAGAAAGAAAGAAAGAAAGAGGCGCAGATGACGCACCATGTAAACTAAATTAAAAGGAGTTCTATTACAGCCCAAGAATAATAAGCAAGAACAACAAGAAGAAGAAAAAAACAAAAAAACAAAGAAAGCCATAAAGGACATTAGGCGCTGAGCTTTATATAACATTTGAGTGAATATTTCATGGGCAGAGAGATAGAGAGAGACTCTAAACTTTCATTAAGCAGGGTATTTCGCTGGGAGGGAATTTCAGCGCCTTTCACTTTTTCTTGGCTTTTATTGCAATAATACAGCTAGGGCCTATCTCTCTGGCTCCCAGCCCCTCCTCATTCAACCCATTTCCTTCTTTCAACCCGTCTCTCTCACTCTATGCTTTTTAAAATATAGTAATAAAAACATACTAGATCCTTTTTAAATGCACTATTACTTATCATGGTCTTTTCATATCGTAGCATCACAGGTGTTTTAAAGCCGCTATAAAAGTGCGTCATTTATTATTCAAAAGCAGCGTCGTCTTTTTGCATATTATCTGAGCGCTTTTATACTGCGGGCTGCCAGACTCCCATTTAAAATGTTCGGCAGAATTGATAACGGCAGACACGCGCAATAAAAACAGCGCCGGGGGCAGGGTGGCACGCGCGCACGCTCATATGCAGATCCCGGTAATTACTCCAACAATTCGCCAACCATTCCTTTATTTGCTCTTTGAGCGAGGGATTTCACGCTTTTAATTCAGTTTTCATCAAACTATTGATTCCCGGCTGCTAAATTGTTTGCAAGGGTCAAAGATAAGAAGTGGGTCCGAGTCCTCCTCCAGCACTCTGCCAGGTGAGACCGTCTGTGTCCCTCACAGAATCGGGATGTTTATGAGTGCATTTAATACCCACCTCCCCCAAAACAGAAAATATTAAATTATGGTTTCATTCAGAGCAGAACTTTTCATTGATGTAGGCCTACATTTTTTTTTTTTTCACCATTAAAGCGCTTTCGGAGCAACTTTTGAAACAAATATAAGCCAACTATTGTTATTGCAAAATTAGCTAATATAAGAAAACGAAAAGTAAAATATCGAAGCCTATACTTCTTAAGACAGTCTATATTTTTAGGCTTTATTTTTTACATGCATGAATAGCGATTTATTTTATTACTGAATTAAGTTAACTTGAACACTGCGATGCATCCCATCTATCTATCTATCTATCTATCTATCTATCTATCTATCTATCTATCTATCTATCTATCTATCTATCTATCTATCTATCTATCTATCTATCTATCTATCTATCTATCTATCTATCTATCTAATGAGAGGAAAGCATGTTGCATGATAAAAGCTAACAGGCTCAGAACGAAACAGTGACCATGGGTCAACGACGGGAATGACGTAGGCTAAGCGTCTTCAGCCACTGGACGAGGGCCGAGCTCCCGGGGGACCGAGGCTTTTTAGCGTCAGCACTAATGGTCTATTAAAATATCAACTACTTCAAAGTAAACGGATTTGCTCCACACCAGCTCCCTCCCCCTTAAGCTAATCAAACGCGGCGGCCAGGCCAAAAGAGCATAATCATTTTTACGTGGCAGATTACAAGGAACCACTTAGATCCGCTGTCAGAAGATCGGGTGTCTCAACACTCTCGATTAAATAAGCGCAAGGGAGTGCAGCTCTCCAAGCGCCAACAGTGCAGGCTCCTTCAGGCGCACAGCT
The DNA here is from genome assembly GCF_023724105.1 of Carassius gibelio. Classification (NCBI taxonomy): domain Eukaryota; kingdom Metazoa; phylum Chordata; class Actinopteri; order Cypriniformes; family Cyprinidae; genus Carassius; species Carassius gibelio. The sequence goes on along the minus strand of NC_068405.1, from coordinate 12,262,572 downwards.
GTGAAGCTGACGGTTTCAGGATGCAACAACTAAAGAGCATCTAAGTCATTGAAATTATGCTGGGCCTATAAAAGACTCAATCGTGTAACATTTTAGAAAATATTTAACAGAAACAAAATGATTTACGTTGGTTTAAGAACACTTTAAAAAATTAGATGATGACTGCATTCTAACAGAATAAGTAACTTGTGAGTTTTGCTTATCCATGTCCAGTGTTTAATGTTACCATTTTCGTCGAATGATAGCCTACTCTATATCGGACAAAAATACACCGCCCCTAAATCGACCTTCCAGTCTATTTTCCGTTTATTTTTAATAATATAGACTTGTTTAATATTCATAACATTAATACGATAAAAAAGCGCCTCAGTTAACACGGTTTATGAAAATAAACAGAATTGTAATGTCTTTTTTGTCAGAATTGAATTGTCTATCAAAAATAGGAATCCTAAACCTATAACTATTAGGCTATTATTATTATTATTATTATTATTATTATTATTATTATTATTATTACCCTTTATGTTGTACTTTTTCTTTATGCGATGTAGCCTATGACTTTAATACTCTAATACTTTCCAACTGCCCCATGGACAAAATAAATAAAAAGGGTATTTAATTTGCTGTTTTTTTTCTAATAAAGCGAGTCTAAAGTTGACTGACATTTTAGAAATAATTAAAAAAAAAAGGTTGAGGGGCAGCTTTGGGGTCAAAAGCACTCCTTCAGTTGCTGGAGGCGATATATAAATTCGATTTTGTTTTCTTAAAGTGAGAATTGATCATAAATATTTTTGCATAAATCAGAAAGATTATCAAAAAAAATTAATTCATCCTATACATTGCTCATCTCATAAGCTAACTACAAACTACTTTTTTTCTACACAAAAGTTCCATATTGTAAATAATACAGTTGATGAGCACTTTATTTTCCACACGAGGCCACGGTAGAATCTCTGTTAAATACTCAAGTATTTAAAAAGCCAGTGATGACGTGCTGATGTCAGCATGCCCATAATAAAGAGATACTTGACCAATACAGAAATCGAGGACTAAACGATCTGCATTTTAAAGAATGATGTCATAAAACGCGTTATGCTTTGTGACTTGTAACAAAATGAAAGCCAATAAGGAGAGGGAGATTGAGCACTGTCCAATCAGAGAAGAGAAGAGCCCAACGAGTTCCGCGCAGGGATCCAGTGGAGAGAGAGAGAGAGAGAGAGAGTGCCAGAAATCTGCCAAGTCCTCGTGCCAAAAACTTTTCACCCACAGACGAATGCGTCCAAACCATCCTAAGTCAAAAATTGAATCTCGAGGAGTAGGCTAATACATCACAAAGTAGCCATTACTAGGGATTCCCTCATTCATAGATCTAGAGTTTTCCGTAGTAGGCTACAATTCCAGGGCAGTCCGAAATTGTCTGTGGAATAAACTCGCTGGAAAGCTTCGGGTGGTGAGGATGGACCGAGCCCCAAGCTCTAGCCCAAGTGGCACCAGTCAAACATCACAACCTACCCAACATGAACCCATCAGCTTCGGCATTGACCAGATTCTCAGCGGCACCGATCAAGAGCCACAGCAGAACTCGAGCAGGAATAACTCCGAGAGCAGCAGCAGCGGCAGCGCGAGCGGAGGAAGTTACCATCTCGGCAGCCCAACGGGAGCGAGCGCAACGCCGTACACGACACTAACCGGCACTTTTCACGGCATCGCGGCTCCATATGAGGAGACCAGTCCATACGGGGTGAACTTGACCCTTGCACCCGGAGGAGTGATTAGGGTCCCGGCTCACAGGCCCCTGACCGCGGCCGTGCCTCCACCCATGGCCAGCGCAGTGCCCGGTCTTGGGAGCCTGAGTTTTCCCTGGATGGAGAGCAGCCAGCGCTTCGCCAAAGACAGGTTTGCAGGTAAACAAATAGTCTTATTCTTTCGATCTGCTCCTTTAATTTTTCTGACAAAATCCTCGTGGTTAAACTTATCAGAATCACGAAATGGTGAATTGTCTGAGAAAACAAAAATCCCTCAAGAACACAAACATAAATGCGAAAAGTCCAAACTCTTTGTGAATTATGATTTAAAATATTTGTAATTTAAAATGTCGGTGGTTTGTGGATTTTTGACAGTAAAAGTCAAGCAGACTTCGTATGAAATGTAAAACATACAAATGTCTAAGACTGGTGTTTTTTTCTCCTTCTTGTTTTAATTATTTTAAATTCTGTTTTTTATTTATTTATTATAGGACACAAAAACAACAACAACAAGCAAACAAAACATTTCAGCTATTGTTGGTGAAATGCTATAATAACAGTATTTTAGCAATAACTTTAGGCCTAGTATATTATGTGATGCTTTAGTTAGCCTATTATTAAAGTAACCTTCATTTAAATAATTAGACAATATTTTATTAAAGACTATATTCATATGAACGCACCACGGATTACTTAAATAGAGTAGCCTAGCCTATACATTTAAAAATGTATTTGCGAGTTATCGCAATAGAAATGTATTCCCCAAAATAGCATAATGCACTTTTAATCATTTGCCATTTTAATTGTGCAAACTGTGATGTTGTTGCACGTGTGCTCGTGAAAGAACCAGAAGGATGAATTGGTAGAGGTTTCAATACAATAAATATTAGACAGTGTGTCTGGGAAACTTGATCCTGCTGTTTCCATAAAGAGCCGGTAGATGAATGGCTGCTGCCGAAGAGCTCGTTTTAGTTTTATTTGACCTTGAAGAGCGTGAAACACCTGTGCCAGTTGTGGGCGAAATTAAATGAAAAGGCCGATAGAAAGTCAACATCTCAAAATGTTCAGCGTAGGTCAACGTGTAGGTTAACAGCACGAAAAAAAAAATTTATATATATATATATATATATATATATATATATATATATATATATATATATATATATATATACATACATATATACTAATATATTTTGTTGTTGTTTGCATGATTTCGTTTTCATTTAAGCGTATTGGACAAGTGCAATTTTAACACAATCTGAATAATAGTGAAATAACTAAAATCATCGCGTTTTGTATATTAACCAGATTTAATTTGATATGCAGGCTTATTATTATTATTATTATTTTGTTTTTCATATATGTATTGAAGATCTACCAAGCGGGCTACATAAATACAGAAATAAACGAGTATTGTTTTGTTTAGTGTAACCGCTCTTTTGCATATGAATATAAACTTACAATTCAGAGCTGTCACATATATCACCAGCTTTCTTTATTCTGGGGTAAATGCGAACGCTGTGCCATTAGAGAGACATATCAATATTTCACCAGCTTTAATTATTGCCACCTATAGCTGCGGTAACAGGCGCTCTACTGCTCTACTGTGTGTTTTAGGTAATAAATAAATGAACAATATAGGTAATTGCTGTCATTAGGGGAACAGCTGTTGTTTGTATTTGATGCAACATTAATAGGATATGTTTTGTGTGATTTTATTGTATAGCTTATATGTAACCTGAGTAACAGGCCTCTCAACAAATCCCAAAAGCATCAGCAATCCATCTGTTTATGAGGGGTTTTTAGTATTTATCAATCAATAATATAAAGTCTTACTTGACATCTAAAAGGTATAGTGCATGAAGGCATGGAATAATTCATAATAATGAGGAACAGAGTTTTCCTTTGACTCAGCAAGAGTCAGAAACTTGGGCACAATTACTGAAACCTTTAAGTGAAAGCTGGTTTAATGTGCAAAAAGCATTTTACTTCATAACAGCCCTTCATTTTCTTTGTCAATTATTATATGCGGGGGATAAAGCTTGATTGAAAAAATGTGCAATGCTTCCAGGTTTTTTTTGTGGGCTTTTGACAGTCTGTCTTTACAGCATTTAAATGCATTTAAAAACTCTGATACTGCAAAAGCAACGTAAATATTTTACAATGTAGATATACAAAATAATAGGTTTTATAATTAATTTTATATATACATTAAAAATCACAATATTAACAAAAGTGATTTTAAATCTTGAATAGATTCCAATTTTGCCTGAAAAATTATTTAGTGTGACAGAAGGAGGTCAGTAGACTGTGTCAGACTCTTCTCTCACTGGCTTTTCCTTCCTTATTCATACTACAGCAGCCCTGACACCTTTCACTGTGGCTCGGCGTATTGGTCACCCGTACCAGAACCGCACACCACCTAAGAGAAAGAAGCCCCGTACGTCTTTCTCCCGAGTGCAGATCTGCGAGCTGGAGAAGCGCTTCCACAGACAAAAATACCTGGCCAGCGCTGAACGAGCAGCTTTGGCTAAAACTCTGAAAATGACAGACGCCCAAGTCAAAACCTGGTTTCAAAACCGCAGGACCAAGTGGAGGTGAGACACAGAAAGAAAGGTTGATATATTGTAATGGAAAGAGTTAAAATGTTGAGAAAAATGGTGGAGAACTCCAGTGTGATCGCATATGAGGAACAAAGACACAAGAACGCTGAAATTTCACTATATTTCGCATTGCACATCTTTTTGTCTGGACACTGATAATGTCCAACAGCACACTGTGAAATAGTTTTTTTTTTTAAACTATAACATGGTTTTATCCAGAGTTGTAAACAGGCAACAGAAATGACTGGAATGATAGAACGATGTACTTGATAAAATTTCACGCTGGACATAAAATCATTAAACCGACTGAAAAGCATATTTTGCATAAACTGACTGACTAAATAAAGACAAAAATGTAGGCCTTTAAAAAAAAATTAAAAAAAAAAAAATATATATATATATATATACATGCATATTAACCACATTAGTGCCTGTTATGACCTGAAATCACTTTTCAGATTTGACCTACTAACAGCCATAATACCAGTAAGAATTATTGGGGAATTAATGGTGTTGTCAAGAAGAAATATTAATTATTAATTAAGGCAAACGCACTAACGGCATACCACACTTTGGAGAAAAGGAGGAGCTGCTTGAACATTACACAAATGTTTTGTCTAAATAGACTGGATATTTACCTCCATTAATCAACTACATCTCCACAAACCAATTCACAAAATCTCACTTAAATGAATTATATCTAAATCCATATATCGGTAAAATATTGACACGATTAGTGTTTTTTTTTCCTCAAAGATCACCATATTTTATTGCAGCTTTACTGTAGTTCACCCTGTAATTCGCTGTTTGCACTGGAAACTGAATAGCTGCAGTAAATGTGCATATGAGCAAGTCTGTGGCAAATGTAAAACTTCTACTCCTCTAATTTTCTCTATATCATCTCGTGTCAGGCGGCAGACGGCGGAAGAGAGGGAGGCAGAGCGTCAGCAGGCCAACCGGCTGATGATTCAACTCCAGCACGATGCCTTTCAGAAGTCTTTGACTGATTCAGTTCCATCAGACCCACTCTGCATCCACAACTCATCGCTGTTCGCCCTGCAGAACCTACAGCCTTGGGCGGGCGAGGAGAGCGGCAAGCTCGGAGGAGTGACTGCGCTCGTATGAACATACCAGAACTCAAGAAGTAAATGACATTCTCGATGGACTGGGATGTTGACCTTATCTCCGTCCTAAAAGACTATTTCATTCCACAAAAAAGTGGGGAACTAATATTGGCCATCCAACAGTGAGCAAACCCATACAAATAAAACGGTTCTGTGTCGTATGAGCCTCTGCAGAATAAATGAAGCCTGTTTTCTGTGGTGTGTCTGTGCGTACAGAGACTTTTATCCCCATCAGGGTCAGTTTCATCGACAAAATGACTTGTAGAATGGAACAGGCCATCTCAGCCGACCCTTTTACAGATCCTCTGATCTTCTCCTCCATCCTTTCATTTGTCCTTCTGCCCCCCCTGTGTAATTTCTCCACCACTCAGAGCTGTAGAATACAGGATTAATGCAGAAGAGTGAAGTAACGATCAATTACTTATTTATAATGTGAGTTGCACGACCTAAAATGCCCACAATCTGACCATCTGTGAAAATAAAAGGACAGAAAGACGCACATATAGACAAACACTTTTCCCTTTTTGTCAGGCTGGGTATGCATATCTTGTCTTTTTGGTATTTAAAAGCTAACCAGCTACTTTTTTATTCTTTTATTTTTATTTTATGAAACTACATCCCAATTATTTGAGGAATCGCATGAAGCGTTCAAAAGAGAGTCGTATGACGTTGTACGGGGTGGTTGCAATTGATTTTATTGGTTAGATTTATTCAGCAGTGACTCCAAACGCCGCTCTGAAACTCCTCAGAATCATGCTTTGATGGTTGAATGTTGTGTGTCTGTGGGAAAGAACAATTTCAGATGAAACAAGGGTTTGTTAGATGATGTAGGTGTGCGGTTTCATCCCAAACTCTGTATTATACTTTGTATTTGATAAATATGTAAATAGCAAACAAAAAGTAATAAACATTCTGTTTTGGCATTAGCAGAAAAGGTGTGCTTTGCTTAATTTGTTATTTCCCTAATGTTTTTTTTTTTTTCCAAATCCCTAAGGAGCACTCTTCTCTAGAGTAATGTGTTGCTTTCAGAGGTCCTACCACCATTCTACACAACTTGATCGACAAATAAACACTGAGTCCTGGTAGTTGCTTGCAGTCGATTATGCCTGCCACAGCAAAGAAGCACTTATGTTCTCAAGTAGATAAATGCGGGATCCTGTGGGACCATAAAAATGCCTTTATGCCCACTGCAACCAACTCCCTCCTCCCAAAGTGCTGACTCTCAGGAACTGACCTGTTTTAAAGGCCTGGGTGGGGGGTAAATGGAGGGGTGTCCATTATAAAGTGATTTAACAGACTCCTTACATTATGATGCTGTTGAAGCCTCCGCAGGGTGAACCTGTGGAGTCCCGCCACAGCTCTGTGTGGACAGATGGTTAGTAGTGACCTGTGCCAGGACCTCTTTGACTGGAGAGGGTGAGGTGATGTGTATGGTTCATCTGAGAAAGCCTTCGGTGATATAGACTCAATACTCAAGATAATTTACACAGGAAGTATTCCTGGCTCCTTTCCACATCTACAGCAATGACATCACTTCTACGGGTGCTCGACTACAAAGTGATTTGTAAAGCGTGGTGTTTTACCGCCCTCTGCTGGCTATCACGTGCAAGCGGTCATCTACAGCCACAAACTCGGAACGAATATATTAAACGTCTAAACGATTAAAAATAAATGTAACCTATAAATATAGTAAAATAATTCTACTTGTTAAAAATGCTAAAAAGGTGTAGAATAGTTTTGGAAAATATAGCCTATGAATATTGGCAAACCCGCGACTATTTATTTGTAAATGTGTGTGTGTGTTTGTATAATTTTTTTGTTAGAAGCAAGCAGAGCCGAGCAGAGGTTAGGCAGTACGTTACCGATTCCAAATTACATGACAAAAATGATAACGTTAGCCTAGTTATAACGTAATCAGTTACATTACACATTTTAATCAGACTAGGCTACTTTTTGATTACTTTTGACTTATGTCGATTTAAATTGGGTAATATTATAGCCTACCATACCCTATACAAAAAGTAAGATAACGGAGTGCATTAAACATTACGTCAAGGTTTACAAAACTGGGCCTTGAGCTGCAGAGGGTTTATTGTATAATGAAAGGCTAATTAAATTATGAATAATGTAAAATTAAAAGTAGTAATTTTAAATTAGTAACATCAATAAAAATAAAACACTTAGACCTACAAAAAATAGAGCTATCTTGTGTCGCTATCTGTATGTCACGCGTTAACCAACATATCTGTGAATGCAAGAAAAAAAAAAATACCGAGTATAGCAAGATGAAAAGGAGTAATTAAGAATAATCAATAATATATAGTTTGTGAATATGAAATTAAGCAATCAATAAAAATAAAACTGTAGCCTGACTACGAGTAGGCCTACTTTAATTACAAGTGATATTTTTTGTAATCTGATTACGTAATCCAAATTTCATGTAAACTGTTACTGCACAGCTCTACAAGCATCAACACTGAAATCAGCCCAAAAGTTTCTGAATGTTAGATAAAAGCAATTTTTCCCCCCTTTTTGTGCAAAAAAGCAGGCAGGTTTTTTAAAACTGGTTCTGAGGTAAAGTTTGAATTCACAAATCTATAAAAACAAACCAAGGGTAATAAAACCATTGAGTGTTTTAACAGTAAAGAAATAAGAAAACTTTCCTCTTCTTAAAATCTGCATTAATCACTTAAATTACAGTTTCAGCACAATTAAACGAAGACCGCATCACATAACACTACTATTTAATACTATTCTCGTTCTCTCTCATACTTTACATACAAAACATCTTTTCATTAATTTTCATGGAGGTAAATTAACGCTAGGTGTTCATACTAGTTGAGACACTGACAGTCAAGCAAAGGACAAAACTTGGGGAGACCCATCAAAACAGTCCTGAATTTTACGAGCCACATTAAATGGGTTAACACTTGTGAAATATAAACTTTATTTGCATTTAAACAGATTCAATAAAGTCAAAAAAGTGAACCACATTTGAATTGCAGTCCACAGATTATGAGCTCTGAGATTTAGCTGCACAGACTGACATTATACATTCTTGACATTGGATTAATTACAGTTGACTAATCAATCCCAAACATAAAGTACAGCCCACCTTCTAGCAAAAGTTACAGGATACAGACAATAACAAAAAATAACATACTGCTGAAATACTGGAATTCATCACCGATACCATTCTGAAACCCATTAATCATGCATTGCAAATCAGGTCAAGTTGTTCAAGATTTCAGTAGATTGACTTGGCAGGTGCATCTCTAATAAGAACGCCATAAACACATTTCCATGTGATTTTAAAGAAACCATGGACGGGTAGTCATCAAATCTTTATATAAATTAGAGGGCTGAAATCTGCTCAGACTCTCATTTAAACAACAAGGCTGCCAAATTAAGGCCACACTCCAGGGACATGACAACACGAGAGGGTGAGGAGAAGCCAGATTGCAAAGGATGAAAAAGGTCATGTTCTGATTAAAGTCTTCTCAGGGAATGGCACGGAGTCTTCTCAGGGAATGGCACGGATTTGACATAGAAACAGAAGAGTATGGGGACGAACTTAAAATTGCAGGTAACAAGAAAAAGTAAAATCATGGTCAAAAAAAAAAAAAAGAAAAAAAAAAAAGAAAAAATTGGGGGAGCGCCTAATAATTTAAGCAAAACAAAAGATGGTTTAGCTCTTATTTTACACTCTGTCTCCACTTCCAGAGCTCCTCGATTACCTTGGGGGGGGGGGGTTGAAACAAAACAGAAGTAAAGGTAAGACCTTCATTCATGACGGTTCCGAATATGTTCCTTATGCAATTTATGCATACAACGACTAGAATACACCACTTTGACAATTAACATGTTTTTACTTTCATTTATTTTGAACATTTGGCAGCCAAAAAACCTGGCTATCCAAATATCATTAACCTGTTAAATGTCACCCCCGTCCCGTATACGGGACGCCTACGTTGACTAAACTATATTACAATCAAATTTAATCTAATCTTGACAAACTATACATCGTTGGAAAGGTCTAAGTCTCCCAAATATATATTATACCAATATTTTTGGTAAAAATTATGTAAGAAAAGTAATAGATCAATTTATGACAAGAGTGCATCCTCAGAAATCTACATTACAAAATCTACAAAATGTAGGTTTGTATCATGCACATTCAAGTCTATCTTCAAAAACGTGAGTGACAGTTAACAGGTTAAAACATTTTTTCTTAGAAGAAAAACAATTAAACAATTGTCTTATTTCGTATATAGATTAAAAAAAAAAAAATTATGCCAAGTCTAAATTTGCAGTGTTCGACAACAACAACAATAAAAAAAAGTGTCTTAGATTTTCTTTTTTTTACTAACTAATATCAAAAAAACAACATGACAAGAAAAATGCATATACCTTTGCGTCCGTGACTTTTAAGCCGTGTTTTACGAAGTTCTCAAACTTTGGCTGTAATTTTGGCAATGCTACACCCTGAAAAACAAACAAGAAAACACGAGTGCTATTTTCTAGAATTATTTTTGCTTTTGAATAATATCATACACTAATCAAACTTTACCCATTGTATCCTAAAGCACGGAAGGATGATGGTTTCTTACTACATGCAGAAATTTATTGTGACTTCATATGCAGAGAGGGTACAAAGGAAAACATACCTTTTCTACACTTGCCATAATTTTGGCTTTGATCTCGGGGACAGTGAGGACCTGTGGGGTCTGTGGCGTTTTGGGTGACTGTGCTTTCTTGACATCCTTTTTGTTCTTTTCGGGAGTCTTGTTCTGTTGTTTAGCAGGCGTATTGGACTTGGGTCCTTTTCCGTTCTGTGCAGGGGTCTGTGGTTTGGATGGTGCCTTCTTTTCCTGACAGAACAATTAGGAATATAAGCATTTCTGACCACAGTTTCTCAACATTATACAAGATGTAGGACCTAAAACTAATTTCACCTTTACAGGAGACTCTTCTTCAGTTTCCTCCTCCTCATCATCATCGTCCTCATCATCATCTCTGTAAGGTGAAATATTTTATTCATTTTTTGAAATACTAAATTACCTATGACTTTACATAGATGGAAAAAGACATCACATACTCATCCTCATCTTCGTCCTCCTCCTCTTCATCTAACTTCATTTTTTTCTATGAGAGAACGTTGGTTAAAAAAAAAGAGCCACAAAATTGCACATACATAAAGAAAGGATCCTAATTAATTCCAGAACTTACTGAAGGATTTTGAGTCACCGATGCTGGCCTCTTCTTAGCTGTTGTCAGTGTCTCCTCTTCTTCCTCCTCCTCCTCTTCTTCATCAAAGGACTGGTCTCCTCCCATGACTGAAAGAAAAGTACCAATAAGAAACTTCCTGAAAATTCCCAAAGCAGTTTTCCAAGTGTTTATCTGAGACAATCCCAAATAATGCTACACTTCCTCAAGTATTATGAAGTACTCACTGACGAGATGCTGTCCACTAATGTGAACTGGACCGGAACCAGAGCGTAGGCGGAACACAACAGGTGGAGTGATCTCAAACCCACCCAAACACACCTGCGATACGAACACATCGCTATTTAACAAGAACAATTCAAGGAGATCAACTCAAGTGCACCCTAAAGATGTGTGAAATGACATCGCTCAGTGGATGGCCATTCTACTTACGCTGGGGAGAGTGGAAGGCCTGAGCGTGGCCAGAACTGCCTTGACCTTCTGACCCTCCGAATCCTGTCCTTCGATCTCCACAATGTTCAGCTCGTCTTTTGTTGTGGGATCAACGCAGGCCTGCAACAATTAACAAATAAGAAAATGCTTTATATATGAGATTTAAATGTTTTAAAAAAAATTGGAAGACCATTTATAAAAGGCCACGTACCATTCGGACTGATAACTGATGATCATAATCATCATCATCCTCTGGATTAAAAGTGACTTCCTTGCCTGCCTTGAGCTCGCAACCTATAAAAAACAAACAAGTTTATTTAAAAAGTACTTAAAAGGCATTAAGAGCCCTCCGGTGATGAAAAGTGTAACTCAATTCTGCAAACTGGCAAAGTTATTCTCGAGCAATTCTCTCTTCAAAGCAATTAAGTGACTCATTTACTTTGGCAGTGCTCCCCGATTCTGATCTTGGTTGAGTAAATGAGTCAGAGAATCGCTCGGTGTGATTCAATCAATCCGATTCGTAAAGGAATCATCCTGTCTGGATTCGTGAAGCAACCATTTAAATAATCTGGCTCCAAAGAACGATTCGTTCACGTTCATTTTTATAGCATGCACTTCGCTCTGCATCGTTTATAGAGAACCATATTCAAAAAAGAAAAAAAAAGAAGAAAAAAACGCATTCAATGCGGTTTCATGTGGAAGCAAGGATCTACACGTGGCAAGGTTTGAGAGATGCTCTACATGTTCATATTTTCATTTACTGCTAAAGACCTGACAATGCCGACAAAATCTTTACACCAGAATTGCGTTTCCATTGTAATAATCGTGATTGGCGTTAGCATCATTTGCGCAAAATACCTGGGTGTGTCTGTTAGGAAAACGAAACTAAGAAGAAGAAAAAACCGGTACTTAATTAGTATTCATTCGATCAATCACCTATAACGAAGGATATACTCTTAAATTGCATGCTATTCAAACACTTAATGCGTTGTCTCATCTACTGTCTTTGCATCTAACACGTGCAGCACAGTGACGCCATTTTGGAGCGCCAGGACCAACGCACGTGTTTAGAGAGCGCGTGCAGGGAGACACGAGCTGTGGAGGCTTCGTTTCGTATATAACGTTATATATAAATAAAAAAAGGCTAGAACAAACATAAAGGGGTTTCAGATTAATTGCTGACTACCATTATGTGTATAATGTAAGTTAGTGCTAACCGATTAGCTAGTGTGAATTCATGCTCTAACTTACACGTGTTGTTTAATGTCACTCCACATCGAGTAGCATCTATATTACAATATATTTATACCAGTTAAATATTCAACATGTGCTTCTAAACAATTTAAGTCTGACAATATAACTTCGGGTAACGTAGTTGGGTGGCATTTACACTAACGTTACGCCATGCTCAGTTTGTGTAACTTACTAGTGCCACCTTTACGTACTATACGTGTGATCTAATAGACTATACAACAAGAATGGATCAAGATAATTATTTAACGCAATACATACCGTACAGGAAGGTTTGGGGACCCATTTGTTCGAGATCCATCTCTGTA